>NW_028126508.1:600000-912000 GCF_965194825.1 Balaenoptera physalus
AAAGCAAAGAGGCATAGCGGCCTTTCACACTGAAGGCATGGGCTTGTTTCCCATTCAGAAAGTTATGTTGCCCCTCCCTGGCTGGAGGCGGGTAAGTTGTCACAATTTGCTCTGCCCCTGGAAAATGCAAGTGGGGGTCCTCGATTTGGGATTTCTGGTGAAACAACTTGCAGTCACAGGCAGCCTGAGTACCTTTCCTTTAGTGTGTTCCTAGCTAGGTAAACTCGCCCTTCGGAGGCAAGATGAGAGCAAACATGTTCAAGTTGTGGGGAAAGTCTTTGACCAATGACCAATATGCTTGTGCTTGTGCGAGGCTTAGGCAGGAGCTTTCCAACACAGGGTTTTGACCTTACCATAAGCCGTCCCTTTGGGCTGAAGCAGGCGGGGGTTCTGTATCACAGTCTGGGAAACAGGGCCTCAGGTGAGTCTGCCAACTGAATCCCTGCCCTCCGTCACAGCCAGCTGAGAAATTAGGGCAAGGCTGATGGAACCCTCTTACAACGAAATGTTTCTCTTCAGAATAGGAGATTTTACTACCAGACTTCAGCTACTCCTCTCTCTCAGAGTTGGTTCGTGTGTGGACTAGGGAAAGCTCCTAGGGTCTCCAGCTATGAAGGGCTCTTTGCCCAATTGGTTTCATCCGAGAAAGAGCCAGAGGGGCTGATCTCAACAAATAGGGCTGCACACCGTGAGTCCTTCGGGTAGGGCAGTCCTGAGCCAATGTGCCACCTAAGGAATGAAAGCAAAGTTTCCTTGCCACAGGAAAAAACACCGAGGCCTGGTGTTTTCTCTATGAAATAGTGTTAGCTGGTGGGTGAAGCCTTTACTATATTGTGGAAAAGCTCGGGGTTACGGCTGTCTTTCTCCCTCTCTCAGTACAATACCCTGGTCTCAGCTGTTGGGGAATGCTGAGTGGGAGAGGCTGCCTCTCTGCCGGACTCTGAAGGCTTCTTTCCTTTAGGGCAATTCCGTTTGTGTCTTACCTCGTGGAGAAAGAAACAGGGCGCCTAGAGATATTCTACCATGAAATACCTAACGACAGAGGATCTGCAGGAGCTGGTTTCTCGGTGGAAGGGGCCAAAACGCCTGCATTCCTAAGGTTTCTTTCAGAACTGCCAGACACTCTGCCGTCCTAGGCCTAAGAACTGGAAATTGTGACGGCATGGCAACACTTGGAATCCTAGGATGCAGTGGAAATGCGACTCTCAAACTGGATGGAAGAAGCTTCCAAGCATAGTGTTCTTCCATTTACCAAAGAGAACCCAAGTGTCTGAGGCTGGTAGCCTTGTTGCTGGAGAGAACTGGCATCCCCGTGGGCCTGTCGGTTAATTTCCTGTTTCTGACCCTCTAAGGAAACCCTTCCAAAAAGCCTTTGGAGCCGCTTAGAGAGAACAGCTGCGAAGTTGATGCACAGAACATTAACCTAGATTCCAGCCCTGGGTCCCAATCATCCATCTTTCTCTGGAGGTTACGTAGCCCACAGAGGGATTCAAGCAGGGAGTTTGCCTTATACAACTGACACATGAAACTGGGATGTGATGCAGGGCCACTCTCCTTGCCCTCACTCTATGTGGGCCGGAGAAGTTATCACGCAGCAGAATTCAACACCCTTCCTCTACACGTGTGTACCCAAAAGAAGTGCTGGGCAGTGGGTGTTCTCAGGCCAAGAGCAGTCCTTGTTCTGGGCTGCACCTGCTCTGTGGTTCAAAGGTTCTCTGACTCTGCTCCTTTGGAAGCATTTCAGGGCTGACGCTATCCCTGGGCTGCCAAAGCAAAGAGGCATAGCGGCCTTTCACACTGAAGGCATGGGCTTGTTTCCCATTCAGAAAGTTATGTTGCCCCTCCCTGGCTGGAGGCGGGTAAGTTGTCACAATTTGCTCTGCCCCTGGAAAATGCAAGTGGGGGTCCTCGATTTGGGATTTCTGGTGAAACAACTTGCAGTCACAGGCAGCCTGAGTACCTTTCCTTTAGTGTGTTCCTAGCTAGGTAAACTCGGCCTTCGGAGGCTAGATGAGAGCAAACATGTTCAAGTTGTGGGGAAAGTCTTTGACCAATGACCAATATGCTTGTGCTTGTGCGAGGCTTAGGCAGGAGCTTTCCAACACAGGGTTTTGACCTTACCATAAGCCGTCCCTTTGGGCTGAAGCAGGCGGGGGTTCTGTATCACAGTCTGGGAAACAGGGCCTCAGGTGAGTCTGCCAACTGACTCCCTGCCCTCCGTCACAGCCAGCTGAGAAATTAGGGCAAGGCTGATGGAACCCTCTTACAACGAAATGTTTCTCTTCAGAATAGGAGATTTTGCTACCAGACTTCAGCTACTCCTCTCTCTCAGAGTTGGTTCGTGTGTGGACTAGGGAAAGCTCCTAGGGTCTCCAGCTATGAAGGGCTCTTTGCCCAGTTGGTTTCATCCGAGAAAGAGCCAGAGGGGCTGATCTCAACAAATAGGGCTGCACACCGTGAGTCCTTCGGGTAGGGCAGTCCTGATCCAATGTGCCACCTAAGGAATAAAAGCAAAGTTTCCTTGCCACAGGAAAAAACACCGAGGCCTGGTGTTTTCTCTATGAAATTGTGTGAGCTGGTGGGTGAGGCCTTTACTATATTGTGGAAAAGCTCGGGGTTACGGCTGTCTTTCTCCCTCTCTCAGTACAATACCCTGGTCTCAGCTGTTGGGGAATGCTGAGTGGGAGAGGCTGCCTCTCTGCCGGACTCAGAAGGCTTCTTTCCTTTAGGGCAATTCCGTTTGTGTCTTACCTCGTGGAGAAAGAAACAGGGCGCCTAGAGATATTCTACCATGAAATACCTAACGACAGAGGATCTGCAGAAGCTGGTTTCTCGGTGGAAGGAGCCAAAACGCCTGCATTCCTAAGGTCTCTTTCAGAACTGCCAGACACTCTGCCGTCCTAGGCCTAAGAACTGGAAATTGTGACGGCATGGCAACACTTGGAATCCTAGGATGCAGTGGAAATGCGACTCTCAAACTGGATGGAAGAAGCTTCCAAGCATAGTGTTCTTCCATTTACCAAAGAGAACCCAAGTGTCTGAGGCTGGTAGCCTTGTTGCTGGAGAGAACTGGCATCCCCGTGGGCCTGTCGGTTAATTTCCTGTTTCTGACCCTCTAAGGAAACCCTTCCAAAAAGCCTTTGGAGCCGCTTAGAGAGAACAGCTGCGAAGTTGATGCACAGAACATTAACCTAGATTCCAGCCCTGGGTCCCAATCATCCATCTTTCTCTGGAGGTTACGTAGCCCACAGAGGGATTCAAGCAGGGAGTTTGCCTTATACAACTGACACATGAAACTGGGATGTGATGCAGGGCCACTCTCCTTGCCCTCACTCTATGTGGGCCGGAGAAGTTATCACGCAGCAGAATTCAACACCCTTCCTCTACACGTGTGTACCCAAAAGAAGTGCTGGGCAGTGGGTGTTCTCAGGCCAAGAGCAGTCCTTGTTCTGGGCTGCACCTGCTCTGTGGTTCAAAGGTTCTCTGACTCTGCTCCTTTGGAAGCATTTCAGGGCTGACGCTATCCCTGGGCTGCCAAAGCAAAGAGGCATAGCGGCCTTTCACACTGAAGGCATGGGCTTGTTTCCCATTCAGAAAGTTATGTTGCCCCTCCCTGGCTGGAGGCGGGTAAGTTGTCACAATTTTCTCTGCCCCTGGAAAATGCAAGTGGGGGTCCTCGATTTGGGATTTCTGGTGAAACAACTTGCAGTCACAGGCAGCCTGAGTACCTTTCCTTTAGTGTGTTCCTAGCTAGGTAAACTCGGCCTTCGGAGGCAAGATGAGAGCAAACATGTTCAAGTTGTGGGGAAAGTCTTTGACCAATGACCAATATGCTTGTGCTTGTGCGAGGCTTAGGCAGGAGCTTTCCAACACAGGGTTTTGACCTTACCATAAGCCGTCCCTTTGGGCTGAAGCAGGCGGGGGTTCTGTATCACAGTCTGGGAAACAGGGCCTCAGGTGAGTCTGCCAACTGACTCCCTGCCCTCCGTCACAGCCAGCTGAGAAATTAGGGCAAGGCTGATGGAACCCTCTTACAACGAAATGTTTCTCTTCAGAATAGGAGATTTTACTACCAGACTTCAGCTACTCCTCTCTCTCAGAGTTGGTTCGTGTGTGGACTAGGGAAAGCTCCTAGGGTCTCCAGCTATGAAGGGCTCTTTGCCCAATTGGTTTCATCCGAGAAAGAGCCAGAGGGGCTGATCTCAACAAATAGGGCTGCACACCGTGAGTCCTTCAGGTAGGGCAGTCTTGAGCCAATGTGCCACCTAAGGAATGAAAGCAAAGTTTCCTTGCCACAGGAAAAAACACCGAGGCCTGGTGTTTTCTCTATGAAATAGTGTTAGCTGGTGGGTGAAGCCTTTACTATATTGTGGAAAAGCTCGGGGTTACGGCTGTCTTTCTCCCTCTCTCAGTACAATACCCTGGTCTCAGCTGTTGGGGAATGCTGAGTGGGAGAGGCTGCCTCTCTGCCGGACTCTGAAGGCTTCTTTCCTTTAGGGCAATTCCGTTTGTGTCTTACCTCGTGGAGAAAGAAACAGGGCGCCTAGAGATATTCTACCATGAAATACTTAACGACAGAGGATCTGCAGGAGCTGGTTTCTCGGTGGAAGGGGCCAAAACGCCTGCATTCCTAAGGTTTCTTTCAGAACTGCCAGACACTCTGCCGTCCTAGGCCTAAGAACTGGAAATTGTGACGGCATGGCAACACTTGGAATCCTAGGATGCAGTGGAAATGCGACTCTCAAACTGGATGGAAGAAGCTTCCAAGCATAGTGTTCTTCCATTTACCAAAGAGAACCCAAGTGTCTGAGGCTGGTAGCCTTGTTGCTGGAGAGAACTGGCATCCCCGTGGGCCTGTCGGTTAATTTCCTGTTTCTGACCCTCTAAGGAAACCCTTCCAAAAAGCCTTTGGAGCCGCTTAGAGAGAACAGCTGCGAAGTTGATGCACAGAACATTAACCTAGATTCCAGCCCTGGGTCCCAATCATCCATCTTTCTCTGGAGGTTACGTAGCCCACAGAGGGATTCAAGCAGGGAGTTTGCCTTATACAACTGACACATGAAACTGGGATGTGATGCAGGGCCACTCTCCTTGCCCTCACTCTACGTGGGCCGGAGAAGTTATCACGCAGCAGAATTCAACACCCTTCCTCTACACGTGTGTACCCAAAAGAAGTGCTGGGCAGTGGGTGTTCTCAGGCCAAGAGCAGTCCTTGTTCTGGGCTGCACCTGCTCTGTGGTTCAAAGGTTCTCTGACTCTGCTCCTTTGGAAGCATTTCAGGGCTGACGCTATCCCTGGGCTGCCAAAGCAAAGAGGCATAGCGGCCTTTCACACTGAAGGCATGGGCTTGTTTCCCATTCAGAAAGTTATGTTGTCCCTCCCTGGCTGGAGGCGGGTAAGTTGTCACAATTTGCTCTGCCCCTGGAAAATGCAAGTGGGGGTCCTCGATTTGGGATTTCTGGTGAAACAACTTGCAGTCACAGGCAGCCTGAGTACCTTTCCTTTAGTGTGTTCCTAGCTAGGTAAACTCGGCCTTCGGAGGCTAGATGAGAGCAAACATGTTCAAGTTGTGGGGAAAGTCTTTGACCAATGACCAATATGCTTGTGCTTGTGCGAGGCTTAGGCAGGAGCTTTCCAACACAGGGTTTTGACCTTACTATAAGCCGACCCTTTGGGCTGAAGCAGGCGGGGGTTCTGTATCACAGTCTGGGAAACAGGGCCTCAGGTGAGTCTGCCAACTGACTCCCTGCCCTCCGTCACAGCCAGCTGAGAAATTAGGGCAAGGCTGATGGAACCCTCTTACAACGAAATGTTTCTCTTCAGAATAGGAGATTTTGCTACCAGACTTCAGCTACTCCTCTCTCTCAGAGTTGGTTCGTGTGTGGACTAGGGAAAGCTCCTAGGGTCTCCAGCTATGAAGGGCTCTTTGCCCAGTTGGTTTCATCCGAGAAAGAACCAGAGGGGCTGATCTCAACAAATAGGGCTGCACACCGTGAGTCCTTCGGGTAGGGCAGTCCTGATCCAATGTGCCACCTAAGGAATAAAAGCAAAGTTTCCTTGCCACAGGAAAAAACACCGAGGCCTGGTGTTTTCTCTATGAAATTGTGTGAGCTGGTGGGTGAGGCCTTTACTATATTGTGGAAAAGCTCGGGGTTACGGCTGTCTTTCTCCCTCTCTCAGTACAATACCCTGGTCTCAGCTGTTGGGGAATGCTGAGTGGGAGAGGCTGCCTCTCTGCCGGACTCAGAAGGCTTCTTTCCTTTAGGGCAATTCCGTTTGTGTCTTACCTCGTGGAGAAAGAAACAGAGCGCCTAGAGATATTCTACCATGAAATACCTAACGACAGAGGATCTGCAGGAGCTGGTTTCTCGGTGGAAGGAGCCAAAACGCCTGCATTCCTAAGGTCTCTTTCAGAACTGCCAGACACTCTGCCGTCCTAGGCCTAAGAACTGGAAATTGTGACGGCATGGCAACACTTGGAATCCTAGGATGCAGTGGAAATGCGACTCTCAAACTGGATGGAAGAAGCTTCCAAGCATAGTGTTCTTCCATTTACCAAAGAGAACCCAAGTGTCTGAGGCTGGTAGCCTTGTTGCTGGAGAGAACTGGCATCCCCGTGGGCCTGTCGGTTAATTTCCTGTTTCTGACCCTCTAAGGAAACCCTTCCAAAAAGCCTTTGGAGCCGCTTAGAGAGAACAGCTGCGAAGTTGATGCACAGAACATTAACCTAGATTCCAGCCCTGGGTCCCAATCATCCATCTTTCTCTGGAGGTTACGTAGCCCACAGAGGGATTCAAGCAGGGAGTTTGCCTTATACAACTGACACATGAAACTGGGATGTGATGCAGGGCCACTCTCCTTGCCCTCACTCTACATGGGCCGGAGAAGTTATCACGCAGCAGAATTCAACACCCTTCCTCTACACGTGTGTACCCAAAAGAAGTGCTGGGCAGTGGGTGTTCTCAGGCCAAGAGCAGTCCTTGTTCTGGGCTGCACCTGCTCTGTGGTTCAAAGGTTCTCTGACTCTGCTCCTTTGGAAGCATTTCAGGGCTGACGCTATCCCTGGGCTGCCAAAGCAAAGAGGCATAGCGGCCTTTCACACTGAAGGCATGGGCTTGTTTCCCATTCAGAAAGTTATGTTGCCCCTCCCTGGCTGGAGGCGGGTAAGTTGTCACAATTTGCTGTGCCCCTGGAAAATGCAAGTGGGGGTCCTCGATTTGGGATTTCTGGTGAAACAACTTGCAGTCACAGGCAGCCTGAGTACCTTTCCTTTAGTGTGTTCCTAGCTAGGTAAACTCGGCCTTCGGAGGCAAGATGAGAGCAAACATGTTCAAGTTGTGGGGAAAGTCTTTGACCAATGACCAATATGCTTGTGCTTGTGCGAGGCTTAGGCAGGAGCTTTCCAACACAGGGTTTTGACCTTACTATAAGCCGACCCTTTGGGCTGAAGCAGGCGGGGGTTCTGTATCACAGTCTGGGAAACAGGGCCTCAGGTGAGTCTGCCAACTGACTCCCTGCCCTCCGTCACAGCCAGCTGAGAAATTAGGGCAAGGCTGATGGAACCCTCTTACAACGAAATGTTTCTCTTCAGAATAGGAGATTTTACTACCAGACTTCAGCTACTCCTCTCTCTCAGAGTTGGTTCGTGTGTGGACTAGGGAAAGCTCCTAGGGTCTACAGCTATGAAGGGCTCTTTGCCCAATTGGTTTCATCCGAGAAAGAGCCAGAGGGGCTGATCTCAACAAATAGGGCTGCACACCGTGAGTCCTTCAGGTAGGGCAGTCTTGAGCCAATGTGCCACCTAAGGAATGAAAGCAAAGTTTCCTTGCCACAGGAAAAAACACCGAGGCCTGGTGTTTTCTCTATGAAATAGTGTGAGCTGGTGGGTGAAGCCTTTACTATATTGTGGAAAAGCTCGGGGTTACGGCTGTCTTTCTCCCTCTCTCAGTACAATACCCTGGTCTCAGCTGTTGGGGAATGCTGAGTGGGAGAGGCTGCCTCTCTGCCGGACTCTGAAGGCTTCTTTCCTTTAGGGCAATTCCGTTTGTGTCTTACCTCGTGGAGAAAGAAACAGGGCGCCTAGAGATATTCTACCATGAAATACTTAACGACAGAGGATCTGCAGGAGCTGGTTTCTCGGTGGAAGGGGCCAAAACGCCTGCATTCCTAAGGTTTCTTTCAGAACTGCCAGACACTCTGCCGTCCTAGGCCTAAGAACTGGAAATTGTGACGGCATGGCAACACTTGGAATCCTAGGATGCAGTGGAAATGCGACTCTCAAACTGGATGGAAGAAGCTTCCAAGCATAGTGTTCTTCCATTTACCAAAGAGAACCCAAGTGTCTGAGGCTGGTAGCCTTGTTGCTGGAGAGAACTGGCATCCCCGTGGGCCTGTCGGTTAATTTCCTGTTTCTGACCCTCTAAGGAAACCCTTCCAAAAAGCCTTTGGAGCCGCTTAGAGAGAACAGCTGCGAAGTTGATGCACAGAACATTAACCTAGATTCCAGCCCTGGGTCCCAATCATCCATCTTTCTCTGGAGGTTACGTAGCCCACAGAGGGATTCAAGCAGGGAGTTTGCCTTATACAACTGACACATGAAACTGGGATGTGATGCAGGGCCACTCTCCTTGCCCTCACTCTACGTGGGCCGGAGAAGTTATCACGCAGCAGAATTCAACACCCTTCCTCTACACGTGTGTACCCAAAAGAAGTGCTGGGCAGTGGGTGTTCTCAGGCCAAGAGCAGTCCTTGTTCTGGGCTGCACCTGCTCTGTGGTTCAAAGGTTCTCTGACTCTGCTCCTTTGGAAGCATTTCAGGGCTGACGCTATCCCTGGGCTGCCAAAGCAAAGAGGCATAGCGGCCTTTCACACTGAAGGCATGGCCTTCTTTCCCATCCAGAATGTGTATGTTGCCCCTCCCTGGCTGGAGGCGGGTAAGTTGTCACAATTTGCTCTGCCCCTGGAAAATGCAAGTGGGGGTCCTCGATTTGGGCTGCCTGGTGAAACAACAGGCAGTCACAGGCAGCCTGAGTACCTTTCCTTTAGTGTGTTCCTAGCTAGGTAAACTCGGCCTTCGGAGGCTAGATGAGAGCAAACATGTTCAAGTTGTGGGGAAAGTCTTTGACCAATGACCAATATGCTTGTGCTTGTGCGAGGCTTAGGCAGGAGTTTTCCAACACAGGGTTTTGACCTTACCATAAGCCGTCCCTTTGGGCTGAAGCAGGCGGGGGTTCTGTATCACAGTCTGGGAAACAGGGCCTCAGGTGAGTCTGCCAACTGACTCCCTGCCCTCCGTCACAGCCAGCTGAGAAATTAGGGCAAGGCTGATGGAACCCTCTTACAACGAAATGTTTCTCTTCAGAATAGGAGATTTTACTACCAGACTTCAGCTACTCCTCTCTCTCAGAGTTGGTTCGTGTGTGGACTAGGGAAAGCTCCTAGGGTCTCCAGCTATGAAGGGCTCTTTGCCCAGTTGGTTTCATCCGAGAAAGAGCCAGAGGGGCTGATCTCAACAAATAGGGCTGCACACCGTGAGTCCTTCGGGTAGGGCAGTCCTGATCCAATGTGCCACCTAAGGAATAAAAGCAAAGTTTCCTTGCCACAGGAAAAAACACCGAGGCCTGGTGTTTTCTCTATGAAATTGTGTGAGCTGGTGGGTGAGGCCTTTACTATATTGTGGAAAAGCTCGGGGTTACGGCTGTCTTTCTCCCTCTCTCAGTACAATACCCTGGTCTCAGCTGTTGGGGAATGCTGAGTGGGAGAGGCTGCCTCTCTGCCGGACTCAGAAGGCTTCTTTCCTTTAGGGCAATTCCGTTTGTGTCTTACCTCGTGGAGAAAGAAACAGGGCGCCTAGAGATATTCTACCATAAAATACCTAACGACAGAGGATCTGCAGGAGCTGGTTTCTCGGTGGAAGGGGCCAAAACTCCTGCATTCCTAAGGTTTCTTTCAGAACTGCCAGACACTCTGCCGTCCTAGGCCTAAGAACTGGAAATTGTGACGGCATGGCAACACTTGGAATCCTAGGATGCAGTGGAAATGCGACTCTCAAACTGGATGGAAGAAGCTTCCAAGCATAGTGTTCTTCCATTTACCAAAGAGAACCCAAGTGTCTGAGGCTGGTAGCCTTGTTGCTGGAGAGAACTGGCATCCCCGTGGGCCTGTCGGTTAATTTCCTGTTTCTGACCCTCTAAGGAAACCCTTCCAAAAAGCCTTTGGAGCCGCTTAGAGAGAACAGCTGCGAAGTTGATGCACAGAACATTAACCTAGATTCCAGCCCTGGGTCCCAATCATCCATCTTTCTCTGGAGGTTACGTAGCCCACAGAGGGATTCAAGCAGGGAGTTTGCCTTATACAACTGACACATGAAACTGGGATGTGATGCAGGGCCACTCTCCTTGCCCTCACTCTACGTGGGCCGGAGAAGTTATCACGCAGCAGAATTCAACACCCTTCCTCTACACGTGTGTACCCAAAAGAAGTGCTGGGCAGTGGGTGTTCTCAGGCCAAGAGCAGTCCTTGTTCTGGGCTGCACCTGCTCTGTGGTTCAAAGGTTCTCTGACTCTGCTCCTTTGGAAGCATTTCAGGGCTGACGCTATCCCTGGGCTGCCAAAGCAAAGAGGCATAGCGGCCTTTCACACTGAAGGCATGGCCTTCTTTCCCATCCAGAATGTGTATGTTGCCCCTCCCAGGCTGGAGGCGTGTAAGTTGAAACCATTTGCTCTGCCTCTGGAAAAGGCAAGTGGGTGTACTCGATTTGGGCTGCCTGGTGAAACAACATGCAGTCACAGGCAGCCTGAGTACCTTTCCTTTAGTGTGTTCCTAGCTAGGTAAACTCGGCCTTCGGAGGCTAGATGAGAGCAAACATGTTCAAGTTGTGGGGAAAGTCTTTGACCAATGACCAATATGCTTGTGCTTGTGCGAGGCTTAGGCAGGAGCTTTCCAACACAGGGTTTTGACCTTACCATAAGCCGTCCCTTTGGGCTGAAGCAGGCGGGGGTTCTGTATCACAGTCTGGGAAACAGGGCCTCAGGTGAGTCTGCCAACTGACTCCCTGCCCTCCGTCACAGCCAGCTGAGAAATTAGGGCAAGGCTGATGGAACCCTCTTACAACGAAATGTTTCTCTTCAGAATAGGAGATTTTGCTACCAGACTTCAGCTACTCCTCTCTCTCAGAGTTGGTTCGTGTGTGGACTAGGGAAAGCTCCTAGGGTCTCCAGCTATGAAGGGCTCTTTGCCCAGTTGGTTTCATCCGAGAAAGAGCCAGAGGGGCTGATCTCAACAAATAGGGCTGCACACCGTGAGTGCTTCGGGTAGGGCAGTCCTGATCCAATGTGCCACCTAAGGAATAAAAGCAAAGTTTCCTTGCCACAGGAAAAAACACCGAGGCCTGGTGTTTTCTCTATGAAATTGTGTGAGCTGGTGGGTGAGGCCTTTACTATATTGTGGAAAAGCTCGGGGTTACGGCTGTCTTTCTCCCTCTCTCAGTACAATACCCTGGTCTCAGCTGTTGGGGAATGCTGAGTGGGAGAGGCTGCCTCTCTGCCGGACTCAGAAGGCTTCTTTCCTTTAGGGCAATTCCGTTTGTGTCTTACCTCGTGGAGAAAGAAACAGGGCGCCTAGAGATATTCTACCATGAAATACCTAACGACAGAGGATCTGCAGGAGCTGGTTTCTCGGTGGAAGGAGCCAAAACGCCTGCATTCCTAAGGTCTCTTTCAGAACTGCCAGACACTCTGCCGTCCTAGGCCTAAGAACTGGAAATTGTGACGGCATGGCAACACTTGGAATCCTAGGATGCAGTGGAAATGCGACTCTCAAACTGGATGGAAGAAGCTTCCAAGCATAGTGTTCTTCCATTTACCAAAGAGAACCCAAGTGTCTGAGGCTGGTAGCCTTGTTGCTGGAGAGAACTGGCATCCCCGTGGGCCTGTCGGTTAATTTCCTGTTTCTGACCCTCTAAGGAAACCCTTCCAAAAAGCCTTTGGAGCCGCTTAGAGAGAACAGCTGCGAAGTTGATGCACAGAACATTAACCTAGATTCCAGCCCTGGGTCCCAATCATCCATCTTTCTCTGGAGGTTACGTAGCCCACAGAGGGATTCAAGCAGGGAGTTTGCCTTATACAACTGACACATGAAACTGGGATGCGATGCAGGGCCACTCTCCTTGCCCTCACTCTACGTGGGCCGGAGAAGTTATCACGCAGCAGAATTCAACACCCTTCCTCTACACGTGTGTACCCAAAAGAAGTGCTGGGCAGTGGGTGTTCTCAGGCCAAGAGCAGTCCTTGTTCTGGGCTGCACCTGCTCTGTGGTTCAAAGGTTCTCTGACTCTGCTCCTTTGGAAGCATTTCAGGGCTGACGCTATCCCTGGGCTGCCAAAGCAAAGAGGCATAGCGGCCTTTCACACTGAAGGCATGGGCTTGTTTCCCATTCAGAAAGTTATGTTGCCCCTCCCTGGCTGGAGGCGGGTAAGTTGTCACAATTTGCTCTGCCCCTGGAAAATGCAAGTGGGGGTCCTCGATTTGGGATTTCTGGTGAAACAACTTGCAGTCACAGGCAGCCTGAGTACCTTTCCTTTAGTGTGTTCCTAGCTAGGTAAACTCGCCCTTCGGAGGCAAGATGAGAGCAAACATGTTCAAGTTGTGGGGAAAGTCTTTGACCAATGACCAATATGCTTGTGCTTGTGCGAGGCTTAGGCAGGAGCTTTCCAACACAGGGTTTTGACCTTACCATAAGCCGTCCCTTTGGGCTGAAGCAGGCGGGGGTTCTGTATCACAGTCTGGGAAACAGGGCCTCAGGTGAGTCTGCCAACTGACTCCCTGCCCTCCGTCACAGCCAGCTGAGAAATTAGGGCAAGGCTGATGGAACCCTCTTACAACGAAATGTTTCTCTTCAGAATAGGAGATTTTACTACCAGACTTCAGCTACTCCTCTCTCTCAGAGTTGGTTCGTGTGTGGACTAGGGAAAGCTCCTAGGGTCTCCAGCTATGAAGGGCTCTTTGCCCAATTGGTTTCATCCGAGAAAGAGCCAGAGGGGCTGATCTCAACAAATAGGGCTGCACACCGTGAGTCCTTCGGGTAGGGCAGTCCTGAGCCAATGTGCCACCTAAGGAATGAAAGCAAAGTTTCCTTGCCACAGGAAAAAACACCGAGGCCTGGTGTTTTCTCTATGAAATAGTGTTAGCTGGTGGGTGAAGCCTTTACTATATTGTGGAAAAGCTCGGGGTTACGGCTGTCTTTCTCCCTCTCTCAGTACAATACCCTGGTCTCAGCTGTTGGGGAATGCTGAGTGGGAGAGGCTGCCTCTCTGCCGGACTCTGAAGGCTTCTTTCCTTTAGGGCAATTCCGTTTGTGTCTTACCTCGTGGAGAAAGAAACAGGGCGCCTAGAGATATTCTACCATGAAATACCTAACGACAGAGGATCTGCAGGAGCTGGTTTCTCGGTGGAAGGGGCCAAAACGCCTGCATTCCTAAGGTTTCTTTCAGAACTGCCAGACACTCTGCCGTCCTAGGCCTAAGAACTGGAAATTGTGACGGCATGGCAACACTTGGAATCCTAGGATGCAGTGGAAATGCGACTCTCAAACTGGATGGAAGAAGCTTCCAAGCATAGTGTTCTTCCATTTACCAAAGAGAACCCAAGTGTCTGAGGCTGGTAGCCTTGTTGCTGGAGAGAACTGGCATCCCCGTGGGCCTGTCGGTTAATTTCCTGTTTCTGACCCTCTAAGGAAACCCTTCCAAAAAGCCTTTGGAGCCGCTTAGAGAGAACAGCTGCGAAGTTGATGCACAGAACATTAACCTAGATTCCAGCCCTGGGTCCCAATCATCCATCTTTCTCTGGAGGTTACGTAGCCCACAGAGGGATTCAAGCAGGGAGTTTGCCTTATACAACTGACACATGAAACTGGGATGTGATGCAGGGCCACTCTCCTTGCCCTCACTCTATGTGGGCCGGAGAAGTTATCACGCAGCAGAATTCAACACCCTTCCTCTACACGTGTGTACCCAAAAGAAGTGCTGGGCAGTGGGTGTTCTCAGGCCAAGAGCAGTCCTTGTTCTGGGCTGCACCTGCTCTGTGGTTCAAAGGTTCTCTGACTCTGCTCCTTTGGAAGCATTTCAGGGCTGACGCTATCCCTGGGCTGCCAAAGCAAAGAGGCATAGCGGCCTTTCACACTGAAGGCATGGGCTTGTTTCCCATTCAGAAAGTTATGTTGCCCCTCCCTGGCTGGAGGCGGGTAAGTTGTCACAATTTGCTCTGCCCCTGGAAAATGCAAGTGGGGGTCCTCGATTTGGGATTTCTGGTGAAACAACTTGCAGTCACAGGCAGCCTGAGTACCTTTCCTTTAGTGTGTTCCTAGCTAGGTAAACTCGGCCTTCGGAGGCAAGATGAGAGCAAACATGTTCAAGTTGTGGGGAAAGTCTTTGACCAATGACCAATATGCTTGTGCTTGTGCGAGGCTTAGGCAGGAGCTTTCCAACACAGGGTTTTGACCTTACCATAAGCCGTCCCTTTGGGCTGAAGCAGGCGGGGGTTCTGTATCACAGTCTGGGAAACAGGGCCTCAGGTGAGTCTGCCAACTGACTCCCTGCCCTCCGTCACAGCCAGCTGAGAAATTAGGGCAAGGCTGATGGAACCCTCTTACAACGAAATGTTTCTCTTCAGAATAGGAGATTTTACTACCAGACTTCAGCTACTCCTCTCTCTCAGAGTTGGTTCGTGTGTGGACTAGGGAAAGCTCCTAGGGTCTCCAGCTATGAAGGGCTCTTTGCCCAATTGGTTTCATCCGAGAAAGAGCCAGAGGGGCTGATCTCAACAAATAGGGCTGCACACCGTGAGTCCTTCAGGTAGGGCAGTCTTGAGCCAATGTGCCACCTAAGGAATGAAAGCAAAGTTTCCTTGCCACAGGAAAAAACACCGAGGCCTGGTGTTTTCTCTATGAAATAGTGTTAGCTGGTGGGTGAAGCCTTTACTATATTGTGGAAAAGCTCGGGGTTACGGCTGTCTTTCTCCCTCTCTCAGTACAATACCCTGGTCTCAGCTGTTGGGGAATGCTGAGTGGGAGAGGCTGCCTCTCTGCCGGACTCTGAAGGCTTCTTTCCTTTAGGGCAATTCCGTTTGTGTCTTACCTCGTGGAGAAAGAAACAGGGCGCCTAGAGATATTCTACCATGAAATACTTAACGACAGAGGATCTGCAGGAGCTGGTTTCTCGGTGGAAGGGGCCAAAACGCCTGCATTCCTAAGGTTTCTTTCAGAACTGCCAGACACTCTGCCGTCCTAGGCCTAAGAACTGGAAATTGTGACGGCATGGCAACACTTGGAATCCTAGGATGCAGTGGAAATGCGACTCTCAAACTGGATGGAAGAAGCTTCCAAGCATAGTGTTCTTCCATTTACCAAAGAGAACCCAAGTGTCTGAGGCTGGTAGCCTTGTTGCTGGAGAGAACTGGCATCCCCGTGGGCCTGTCGGTTAATTTCCTGTTTCTGACCCTCTAAGGAAACCCTTCCAAAAAGCCTTTGGAGCCGCTTAGAGAGAACAGCTGCGAAGTTGATGCACAGAACATTAACCTAGATTCCAGCCCTGGGTCCCAATCATCCATCTTTCTCTGGAGGTTACGTAGCCCACAGAGGGATTCAAGCAGGGAGTTTGCCTTATACAACTGACACATGAAACTGGGATGTGATGCAGTGCCACTCTCCTTGCCCTCACTCTACGTGGGCCGGAGAAGTTATCACGCAGCAGAATTCAACACCCTTCCTCTACACGTGTGTACCCAAAAGAAGTGCTGGGCAGTGGGTGTTCTCAGGCCAAGAGCAGTCCTTGTTCTGGGCTGCACCTGCTCTGTGGTTCAAAGGTTCTCTGACTCTGCTCCTTTGGAAGCATTTCAGGGCTGACGCTATCCCTGGGCTGCCAAAGCAAAGAGGCATAGCGGCCTTTCACACTGAAGGCATGGGCTTGTTTCCCATTCAGAAAGTTATGTTGCCCCTCCCTGGCTGGAGGCGGGTAAGTTGTCACAATTTGCTCTGCCCCTGGAAAATGCAAGTGGGGGTCCTCGATTTGGGATTTCTGGTGAAACAACTTGCAGTCACAGGCAGCCTGAGTACCTTTCCTTTAGTGTGTTCCTAGCTAGGTAAACTCGGCCTTCGGAGGCAAGATGAGAGCAAACATGTTCAAGTTGTGGGGAAAGTCTTTGACCAATGACCAATATGCTTGTGCTTGTGCGAGGCTTAGGCAGGAGCTTTCCAACACAGGGTTTTGACCTTACCATAAGCCGTCCCTTTGGGCTGAAGCAGGCGGGGGTTCTGTATCACAGTCTGGGAAACAGGGCCTCAGGTGAGTCTGCCAACTGACTCCCTGCCCTCCGTCACAGCCAGCTGAGAAATTAGGGCAAGGCTGATGGAACCCTCTTACAACGAAATGTTTCTCTTCAGAATAGGAGATTTTACTACCAGACTTCAGCTACTCCTCTCTCTCAGAGTTGGTTCGTGTGTGGACTAGGGAAAGCTCCTAGGGTCTCCAGCTATGAAGGGCTCTTTGCCCAATTGGTTTCATCCGAGAAAGAGCCAGAGGGGCTGATCTCAACAAATAGGGCTGCACACCGTGAGTCCTTCGGGTAGGGCAGTCCTGAGCCAATGTGCCACCTAAGGAATGAAAGCAAAGTTTCCTTGCCACAGGAAAAAACACCGAGGCCTGGTGTTTTCTCTATGAAATAGTGTTAGCTGGTGGGTGAGGCCTTTACTATATTGTGGAAAAGCTCGGGGTTACGGCTGTCTTTCTCCCTCTCTCAGTACAATACCCTGGTCTCAGCTGTTGGGGAATGCTGAGTGGGAGAGGCTGCCTCTCTGCCGGACTCTGAAGGCTTCTTTCCTTTAGGGCAATTCCGTTTGTGTCTTACCTCGTGGAGAAAGAAACAGGGCGCCTAGAGATATTCTACCATGAAATACCTAACGACAGAGGATCTGCAGGAGCTGGTTTCTCGGTGGAAGGGGCCAAAACGCCTGCATTCCTAAGGTTTCTTTCAGACCTGCCAGACACTCTGCCGTCCTAGGCCTAAGAACTGGAAATTGTGACGGCATGGCAACACTTGGAATCCTAGGATGCAGTGGAAATGCGACTCTCAAACTGGATGGAAGAAGCTTCCAAGCATAGTGTTCTTCCATTTACCAAAGAGAACCCAAGTGTCTGAGGCTGGTAGCCTTGTTGCTGGAGAGAACTGGCATCCCCGTGGGCCTGTCGGTTAATTTCCTGTTTCTGACCCTCTAAGGAAACCCTTCCAAAAAGCCTTTGGAGCCGCTTAGAGAGAACAGCTGCGAAGTTGATGCACAGAACATTAACCTAGATTCCAGCCCTGGGTCCCAATCATCCATCTTTCTCTGGAGGTTACGTAGCCCACAGAGGGATTCAAGCAGGGAGTTTGCCTTATACAACTGACACATGAAACTGGGATGTGATGCAGGGCCACTCTCCTTGCCCTCACTCTACGTGGGCCGGAGAAGTTATCACGCAGCAGAATTCAACACCCTTCCTCTACACGTGTGTACCCAAAAGAAGTGCTGGGCAGTGGGTGTTCTCAGGCCAAGAGCAGTCCTTGTTCTGGGCTGCACCTGCTCTGTGGTTCAAAGGTTCTCTGACTCTGCTCCTTTGGAAGCATTTCAGGGCTGACGCTATCCCTGGGCTGCCAAAGCAAAGAGGCATAGCGGCCTTTCACACTGAAGGCATGGGCTTGTTTCCCATTCAGAAAGTTATGTTGCCCCTCCCTGGCTGGAGGCGGGTAAGTTGTCACAATTTGCTCTGCCCCTGGAAAATGCAAGTGGGGGTCCTCGATTTGGGCTGCCTGGTGAAACAACAGGCAGTCACAGGCAGCCTGAGTACCTTTCCTTTAGTGTGTTCCTAGCTAGGTAAACTCGGCCTTCGGAGGCTAGATGAGAGCAAACATGTTCAAGTTGTGGGGAAAGTCTTTGACCAATGACCAATATGCTTGTGCTTGTGCGAGGCTTAGGCAGGAGTTTTCCAACACAGGGTTTTGACCTTACCATAAGCCGTCCCTTTGGGCTGAAGCAGGCGGGGGTTCTGTATCACAGTCTGGGAAACAGGGCCTCAGGTGAGTCTGCCAACTGACTCCCTGCCCTCCGTCACAGCCAGCTGAGAAATTAGGGCAAGGCTGATGGAACCCTCTTACAACGAAATGTTTCTCTTCAGAATAGGAGATTTTGCTACCAGACTTCAGCTACTCCTCTCTCTCAGAGTTGGTTCGTGTGTGGACTAGGGAAAGCTCCTAGGGTCTCCAGCTATGAAGGGCTCTTTGCCCAGTTGGTTTCATCCGAGAAAGAGCCAGAGGGGCTGATCTCAACAAATAGGGCTGCACACCGTGAATCCTTCGGGTAGGGCAGTCCTGATCCAATGTGCCACCTAAGGAATAAAAGCAAAGTTTCCTTGCCACAGGAAAAAACACCGAGGCCTGGTGTTTTCTCTATGAAATAGTGTTAGCTGGTGGGTGAAGCCTTTACTATATTGTGGAAAAGCTCGGGGTTACGGCTGTCTTTCTCCCTCTCTCAGTACAATACCCTGGTCTCAGCTGTTGGGGAATGCTGAGTGGGAGAGGCTGCCTCTCTGCCGGACTCTGAAGGCTTCTTTCCTTTAGGGCAATTCCGTTTGTGTCTTACCTCGTGGAGAAAGAAACAGGGCGCCTAGAGATATTCTACCATGAAATACCTAACGACAGAGGATCTGCAGGAGCTGGTTTCTCGGTGGAAGGGGCCAAAACGCCTGCATTCCTAAGGTTTCTTTCAGACCTGCCAGAGACTCTGCCGTCCTAGGCCTAAGAACTGGAAATTGTGACGGCATGGCAACACTTGGAATCCTAGGATGCAGTGGAAATGCGACTCTCAAACTGGATGGAAGAAGCTTCCAAGCATAGTGTTCTTCCATTTACCAAAGAGAACCCAAGTGTCTGAGGCTGGTAGCCTTGTTGCTGGAGAGAACTGGCATCCCCGTGGGCCTGTCGGTTAATTTCCTGTTTCTGACCCTCTAAGGAAACCCTTCCAAAAAGCCTTTGGAGCCGCTTAGAGAGAACAGCTGCGAAGTTGATGCACAGAACATTAACCTAGATTCCAGCCCTGGGTCCCAATCATCCATCTTTCTCTGGAGGTTACGTAGCCCACAGAGGGATTCAAGCAGGGAGTTTGCCTTATACAACTGACACATGAAACTGGGATGTGATGCAGGGCCACTCTCCTTGCCCTCACTCTACGTGGGCCGGAGAAGTTATCACGCAGCAGAATTCAACACCCTTCCTCTACACGTGTGTACCCAAAAGAAGTGCTGGGCAGTGGGTGTTCTCAGGCCAAGAGCAGTCCTTGTTCTGGGCTGCACCTGCTCTGTGGTTCAAAGGTTCTCTGACTCTGCTCCTTTGGAAGCATTTCAGGGCTGACGCTATCCCTGGGCTGCCAAAGCAAAGAGGCATAGCGGCCTTTCACACTGAAGGCATGGGCTTGTTTCCCATTCAGAAAGTTATGTTGCCCCTCCCTGGCTGGAGGCGGGTAAGTTGTCACAATTTGCTGTGCCCCTGGAAAATGCAAGTGGGGGTCCTCGATTTGGGCTGCCTGGTGAAACAACAGGCAGTCACAGGCAGCCTGAGTACCTTTCCTTTAGTGTGTTCCTAGCTAGGTAAACTCGGCCTTCGGAGGCTAGATGAGAGCAAACATGTTCAAGTTGTGGGGAAAGTCTTTGACCAATGACCAATATGCTTGTGCTTGTGCGAGGCTTAGGCAGGAGTTTTCCAACACAGGGTTTTGACCTTACCATAAGCCGTCCCTTTGGGCTGAAGCAGGCGGGGGTTCTGTATCACAGTCTGGGAAACAGGGCCTCAGGTGAGTCTGCCAACTGACTCCCTGCCCTCCGTCACAGCCAGCTGAGAAATTAGGGCAAGGCTGATGGAACCCTCTTACAACGAAATGTTTCTCTTCAGAATAGGAGATTTTACTACCAGACTTCAGCTACTCCTCTCTCTCAGAGTTGGTTCGTGTGTGGACTAGGGAAAGCTCCTAGGGTCTCCAGCTATGAAGGGCTCTTTGCCCAGTTGGTTTCATCCGAGAAAGAGCCAGAGGGGCTGATCTCAACAAATAGGGCTGCACACCGTGAGTCCTTCGGGTAGGGCAGTCCTGATCCAATGTGCCACCTAAGGAATAAAAGCAAAGTTTCCTTGCCACAGGAAAAAACACCGAGGCCTGGTGTTTTCTCTATGAAATTGTGTGAGCTGGTGGGTGAGGCCTTTACTATATTGTGGAAAAGCTCGGGGTTACGGCTGTCTTTCTCCCTCTCTCAGTACAATACCCTGGTCTCAGCTGTTGGGGAATGCTGAGTGGGAGAGGCTGCCTCTCTGCCGGACTCAGAAGGCTTCTTTCCTTTAGGGCAATTCCGTTTGTGTCTTACCTCGTGGAGAAAGAAACAGGGCGCCTAGAGATATTCTACCATGAAATACCTAACGACAGAGGATCTGCAGGAGCTGGTTTCTCGGTGGAAGGAGCCAAAACGCCTGCATTCCTAAGGTCTCTTTCAGAACTGCCAGACACTCTGCCGTCCTAGGCCTAAGAACTGGAAATTGTGACGGCATGGCAACACTTGGAATCCTAGGATGCAGTGGAAATGCGACTCTCAAACTGGATGGAAGAAGCTTCCAAGCATAGTGTTCTTCCATTTACCAAAGAGAACCCAAGTGTCTGAGGCTGGTAGCCTTGTTGCTGGAGAGAACTGGCATCCCCGTGGGCCTGTCGGTTAATTTCCTGTTTCTGACCCTCTAAGGAAACCCTTCCAAAAAGCCTTTGGAGCCGCTTAGAGAGAACAGCTGCGAAGTTGATGCACAGAACATTAACCTAGATTCCAGCCCTGGGTCCCAATCATCCATCTTTCTCTGGAGGTTACGTAGCCCACAGAGGGATTCAAGCAGGGAGTTTGCCTTATACAACTGACACATGAAACTGGGATGTGATGCAGGGCCACTCTCCTTGCCCTCACTCTACGTGGGCCGGAGAAGTTATCACGCAGCAGAATTCAACACCCTTCCTCTACACGTGTGTACCCAAAAGAAGTGCTGGGCAGTGGGTGTTCTCAGGCCAAGAGCAGTCCTTGTTCTGGGCTGCACCTGCTCTGTGGTTCAAAGGTTCTCTGACTCTGCTCCTTTGGAAGCATTTCAGGGCTGACGCTATCCCTGGGCTGCCAAAGCAAAGAGGCATAGCGGCCTTTCACACTGAAGGCATGGCCTTCTTTCCCATCCAGAATGTGTATGTTGCCCCTCCCAGGCTGGAGGCGTGTAAGTTGAAACCATTTGCTCTGCCTCTGGAAAAGGCAAGTGGGTGTACTCGATTTGGGCTGCCTGGTGAAACAACATGCAGTCACAGGCAGCCTGAGTACCTTTCCTTTAGTGTGTTCCTAGCTAGGTAAACTCGGCCTTCGGAGGCTAGATGAGAGCAAACATGTTCAAGTTGTGGGGAAAGTCTTTGACCAATGACCAATATGCTTGTGCTTGTGCGAGGCTTAGGCAGGAGCTTTCCAACACAGGGTTTTGACCTTACCATAAGCCGTCCCTTTGGGCTGAAGCAGGCGGGGGTTCTGTATCACAGTCTGGGAAACAGGGCCTCAGGTGAGTCTGCCAACTGACTCCCTGCCCTCCGTCACAGCCAGCTGAGAAATTAGGGCAAGGCTGATGGAACCCTCTTACAACGAAATGTTTCTCTTCAGAATAGGAGATTTTGCTACCAGACTTCAGCTACTCCTCTCTCTCAGAGTTGGTTCGTGTGTGGACTAGGGAAAGCTCCTAGGGTCTCCAGCTATGAAGGGCTCTTTGCCCAGTTGGTTTCATCCGAGAAAGAGCCAGAGGGGCTGATCTCAACAAATAGGGCTGCACACCGTGAGTCCTTCGGGTAGGGCAGTCCTGATCCAATGTGCCACCTAAGGAATAAAAGCAAAGTTTCCTTGCCACAGGAAAAAACACCGAGGCCTGGTGTTTTCTCTATGAAATTGTGTGAGCTGGTGGGTGAGGCCTTTACTATATTGTGGAAAAGCTCGGGGTTACGGCTGTCTTTCTCCCTCTCTCAGTACAATACCCTGGTCTCAGCTGTTGGGGAATGCTGAGTGGGAGAGGCTGCCTCTCTGCCGGACTCAGAAGGCTTCTTTCCTTTAGGGCAATTCCGTTTGTGTCTTACCTCGTGGAGAAAGAAACAGGGCGCCTAGAGATATTCTACCATGAAATACCTAACGACAGAGGATCTGCAGGAGCTGGTTTCTCGGTGGAAGGAGCCAAAACGCCTGCATTCCTAAGGTCTCTTTCAGAACTGCCAGACACTCTGCCGTCCTAGGCCTAAGAACTGGAAATTGTGACGGCATGGCAACACTTGGAATCCTAGGATGCAGTGGAAATGCGACTCTCAAACTGGATGGAAGAAGCTTCCAAGCATAGTGTTCTTCCATTTACCAAAGAGAACCCAAGTGTCTGAGGCTGGTAGCCTTGTTGCTGGAGAGAACTGGCATCCCCGTGGGCCTGTCGGTTAATTTCCTGTTTCTGACCCTCTAAGGAAACCCTTCCAAAAAGCCTTTGGAGCCGCTTAGAGAGAACAGCTGCGAAGTTGATGCACAGAACATTAACCTAGATTCCAGCCCTGGGTCCCAATCATCCATCTTTCTCTGGAGGTTACGTAGCCCACAGAGGGATTCAAGCAGGGAGTTTGCCTTATACAACTGACACATGAAACTGGGATGTGATGCAGGGCCACTCTCCTTGCCCTCACTCTACGTGGGCCGGAGAAGTTATCACGCAGCAGAATTCAACACCCTTCCTCTACACGTGTGTACCCAAAAGAAGTGCTGGGCAGTGGGTGTTCTCAGGCCAAGAGCAGTCCTTGTTCTGGGCTGCACCTGCTCTGTGGTTCAAAGGTTCTCTGACTCTGCTCCTTTGGAAGCATTTCAGGGCTGACGCTATCCCTGGGCTGCCAAAGCAAAGAGGCATAGCGGCCTTTCACACTGAAGGCATGGGCTTGTTTCCCATTCAGAAAGTTATGTTGCCCCTCCCTGGCTGGAGGCGGGTAAGTTGTCACAATTTGCTGTGCCCCTGGAAAATGCAAGTGGGGGTCCTCGATTTGGGCTGCCTGGTGAAACAACAGGCAGTCACAGGCAGCCTGAGTACCTTTCCTTTAGTGTGTTCCTAGCTAGGTAAACTCGGCCTTCGGAGGCTAGATGAGAGCAAACATGTTCAAGTTGTGGGGAAAGTCTTTGACCAATGACCAATATGCTTGTGCTTGTGCGAGGCTTAGGCAGGAGTTTTCCAACACAGGGTTTTGACCTTACCATAAGCCGTCCCTTTGGGCTGAAGCAGGCGGGGGTTCTGTATCACAGTCTGGGAAACAGGGCCTCAGGTGAGTCTGCCAACTGACTCCCTGCCCTCCGTCACAGCCAGCTGAGAAATTAGGGCAAGGCTGATGGAACCCTCTTACAACGAAATGTTTCTCTTCAGAATAGGAGATTTTGCTACCAGACTTCAGCTACTCCTCTCTCTCAGAGTTGGTTCGTGTGTGGACTAGGGAAAGCTCCTAGGGTCTCCAGCTATGAAGGGCTCTTTGCCCAGTTGGTTTCATCCGAGAAAGAGCCAGAGGGGCTGATCTCAACAAATAGGGCTGCACACCGTGAGTCCTTCGGGTAGGGCAGTCCTGATCCAATGTGCCACCTAAGGAATAAAAGCAAAGTTTCCTTGCCACAGGAAAAAACACCGAGGCCTGGTGTTTTCTCTATGAAATTGTGTGAGCTGGTGGGTGAGGCCTTTACTATATTGTGGAAAAGCTCGGGGTTACGGCTGTCTTTCTCCCTCTCTCAGTACAATACCCTGGTCTCAGCTGTTGGGGAATGCTGAGTGGGAGAGGCTGCCTCTCTGCCGGACTCAGAAGGCTTCTTTCCTTTAGGGCAATTCCGTTTGTGTCTTACCTCGTGGAGAAAGAAACAGGGCGCCTAGAGATATTCTACCATGAAATACCTAACGACAGAGGATCTGCAGGAGCTGGTTTCTCGGTGGAAGGGGCCAAAACTCCTGCATTCCTAAGGTTTCTTTCAGAACTGCCAGACACTCTGCCGTCCTAGGCCTAAGAACTGGAAATTGTGACGGCATGGCAACACTTGGAATCCTAGGATGCAGTGGAAATGCGACTCTCAAACTGGATGGAAGAAGCTTCCAAGCATAGTGTTCTTCCATTTACCAAAGAGAACCCAAGTGTCTGAGGCTGGTAGCCTTGTTGCTGGAGAGAACTGGCATCCCCGTGGGCCTGTCGGTTAATTTCCTGTTTCTGACCCTCTAAGGAAACCCTTCCAAAAAGCCTTTGGAGCCGCTTAGAGAGAACAGCTGCGAAGTTGATGCACAGAACATTAACCTAGATTCCAGCCCTGGGTCCCAATCATCCATCTTTCTCTGGAGGTTACGTAGCCCACAGAGGGATTCAAGCAGGGAGTTTGCCTTATACAACTGACACATGAAACTGGGATGTGATGCAGGGCCACTCTCCTTGCCCTCACTCTACGTGGGCCGGAGAAGTTATCACGCAGCAGAATTCAACACCCTTCCTCTACACGTGTGTACCCAAAAGAAGCGCTGGGCAGTGCGTGTTCTCAGGCCAAGAGCAGTCCTTGTTCTGGGCTGCACCTGCTCTGTGGTTCAAAGGTTCTCTGACTCTGCTCCTTTGGAAGCATTTCAGGGCTGACGCTATCCCTGGGCTGCCAAAGCAAAGAGGCATAGCGGCCTTTCACACTGAAGGCATGGCCTTCTTTCCCATCCAGAATGTGTATGTTGCCCCTCCCAGGCTGGAGGCGTGTAAGTTGAAACCATTTGCTCTGCCTCTGGAAAAGGCAAGTGGGGGTACTCGATTTGGGCTGCCTGGTGAAACAACATGCAGTCACAGGCAGCCTGAGTACCTTTCCTTTAGTGTGTTCCTAGCTAGGTAAACTCGGCCTTCGGAGGGTAGATGAGAGCAAACATGTTCAAGTTGTGGGGAAAGTCTTTGACCAATGACCAATATGCTTGTGCTTGTGCGAGGCTTAGGCAGGAGCTTTCCAACACAGGGTTTTGACCTTACCATAAGCCGTCCCTTTGGGCTGAAGCAGGCGGGGGTTCTGTATCACAGTCTGGGAAACAGGGCCTCAGGTGAGTCTGCCAACTGACTCCCTGCCCTCCGTCACAGCCAGCTGAGAAATTAGGGCAAGGCTGATGGAACCCTCTTACAACGAAATGTTTCTCTTCAGAATAGGAGATTTTGCTACCAGACTTCAGCTACTCCTCTCTCTCAGAGTTGGTTCGTGTGTGGACTAGGGAAAGCTCCTAGGGTCTCCAGCTATGAAGGGCTCTTTGCCCAGTTGGTTTCATCCGAGAAAGAGCCAGAGGGGCTGATCTCAACAAATAGGGCTGCACACCGTGAGTCCTTCGGGTAGGGCAGTCCTGATCCAATGTGCCACCTAAGGAATAAAAGCAAAGTTTCCTTGCCACAGGAAAAAACACCGAGGCCTGGTGTTTTCTCTATGAAATTGTGTGAGCTGGTGGGTGAGGCCTTTACTATATTGTGGAAAAGCTCGGGGTTACGGCTGTCTTTCTCCCTCTCTCAGTACAATACCCTGGTCTCAGCTGTTGGGGAATGCTGAGTGGGAGAGGCTGCCTCTCTGCCGGACTCAGAAGGCTTCTTTCCTTTAGGGCAATTCCGTTTGTGTCTTACCTCGTGGAGAAAGAAACAGGGCGCCTAGAGATATTCTACCATGAAATACCTAACGACAGAGGATCTGCAGGAGCTGGTTTCTCGGAGGAAGGGGCCAAAACTCCTGCATTCCTAAGGTCTCTTTCAGAACTGCCAGACACTCTGCCGTCCTAGGCCTAAGAACTGGAAATTGTGACGGCATGGCAACACTTGGAATCCTAGGATGCAGTGGAAATGCGACTCTCAAACTGGATGGAAGAAGCTTCCAAGCATAGTGTTCTTCCATTTACCAAAGAGAACCCAAGTGTCTGAGGCTGGTAGCCTTGTTGCTGGAGAGAACTGGCATCCCCGTGGGCCTGTCGGTTAATTTCCTGTTTCTGACCCTCTAAGGAAACCCTTCCAAAAAGCCTTTGGAGCCGCTTAGAGAGAACAGCTGCGAAGTTGATGCACAGAACATTAACCTAGATTCCAGCCCTGGGTCCCAATCATCCATCTTTCTCTGGAGGTTACGTAGCCCACAGAGGGATTCAAGCAGGGAGTTTGCCTTATACAACTGACACATGAAACTGGGATGTGATGCAGGGCCACTCTCCTTGCCCTCACTCTATGTGGGCCGGAGAAGTTATCACGCAGCAGAATTCAACACCCTTCCTCTACACGTGTGTACCCAAAAGAAGTGCTGGGCAGTGGGTGTTCTCAGTCCAAGAGCAGTCCTTGTTCTGGGCTGCACCTGCTCTGTGGTTCAAAGGTTCTCTGACTCTGCTCCTTTGGAAGCATTTCAGGGCTGACGCTATCCCTGGGCTGCCAAAGCAAAGAGGCATAGCGGCCTTTCACACTGAAGGCATGGCCTTCTTTCCCATCCAGAATGTGTATGTTGCCCCTCCCAGGCTGGAGGCGTGTAAGTTGAAACCATTTGCTCTGCCTCTTGAAAAGGCAAGTGGGGGTACTCGATTTGGGCTGCCTGGTGAAACAACAGGCAGTCACAGGCAGCCTGAGTACCTTTCCTTTAGTGTGTTCCTAGCTAGGTAAACTCGGCCTTCGGAGGGTAGATGAGAGCAAACATGTTCAAGTTGTGGGGAAAGTCTTTGACCAATGACCAATATGCTTGTGCTTGTGCGAGGCTTAGGCAGGAGCTTTCCAACACAGGGTTTTGACCTTACCATAAGCCGTCCCTTTGGGCTGAAGCAGGCGGGGGTTCTGTATCACAGTCTGGGAAACAGGGCCTCAGGTGAGTCTGCCAACTGACTCCCTGCCCTCCGTCACAGCCAGCTGAGAAATTAGGGCAAGGCTGATGGAACCCTCTTACAACGAAATGTTTCTCTTCAGAATAGGAGATTTTGCTACCAGACTTCAGCTACTCCTCTCTCTCAGAGTTGGTTCGTGTGTGGACTAGGGAAAGCTCCTAGGGTCTCCAGCTATGAAGGGCTCTTTGCCCAGTTGGTTTCATCCGAGAAAGAGCCAGAGGGGCTGATCTCAACAAATAGGGCTGCACACCGTGAGTCCTTCGGGTAGGGCAGTCCTGATCCAATGTGCCACCTAAGGAATAAAAGCAAAGTTTCCTTGCCACAGGAAAAAACACCGAGGCCTGGTGTTTTCTCTATGAAATTGTGTGAGCTGGTGGGTGAGGCCTTTACTATATTGTGGAAAAGCTCGGGGTTACGGCTGTCTTTCTCCCTCTCTCAGTACAATACCCTGGTCTCAGCTGTTGGGGAATGCTGAGTGGGAGAGGCTGCCTCTCTGCCGGACTCAGAAGGCTTCTTTCCTTTAGGGCAATTCCGTTTGTGTCTTACCTCGTGGAGAAAGAAACAGGGCGCCTAGAGATATTCTACCATGAAATACCTAACGACAGAGGATCTGCAGGAGCTGGTTTCTCGGTGGAAGGGGCCAAAACTCCTGCATTCCTAAGGTTTCTTTCAGAACTGCCAGACACTCTGCCGTCCTAGGCCTAAGAACTGGAAATTGTGACGGCATGGCAACACTTGGAATCCTAGGATGCAGTGGAAATGCGACTCTCAAACTGGATGGAAGAAGCTTCCAAGCATAGTGTTCTTCCATTTACCAAAGAGAACCCAAGTGTCTGAGGCTGGTAGCCTTGTTGCTGGAGAGAACTGGCATCCCCGTGGGCCTGTCGGTTAATTTCCTGTTTCTGACCCTCTAAGGAAACCCTTCCAAAAAGCCTTTGGAGCCGCTTAGAGAGAACAGCTGCGAAGTTGATGCACAGAACATTAACCTAGATTCCAGCCCTGGGTCCCAATCATCCATCTTTCTCTGGAGGTTACGTAGCCCACAGAGGGATTCAAGCAGGGAGTTTGCCTTATACAACTGACACATGAAACTGGGATGTGATGCAGGGCCACTCTCCTTGCCCTCACTCTACGTGGGCCGGAGAAGTTATCACGCAGCAGAATTCAACACCCTTCCTCTACACGTGTGTACCCAAAAGAAGTGCTGGGCAGTGGGTGTTCTCAGGCCAAGAGCAGTCCTTGTTCTGGGCTGCACCTGCTCTGTGGTTCAAAGGTTCTCTGACTCTGCTCCTTTGGAAGCATTTCAGGGCTGACGCTATCCCTGGGCTGCCAAAGCAAAGAGGCATAGCGGCCTTTCACACTGAAGGCATGGCCTTCTTTCCCATCCAGAATGTGTATGTTGCCCCTCCCAGGCTGGAGGCGTGTAAGTTGAAACCATTTGCTCTGCCTCTGGAAAAGGCAAGTGGGGGTACTCGATTTGGGCTGCCTGGTGAAACAACATGCAGTCACAGGCAGCCTGAGTACCTTTCCTTTAGTGTGTTCCTAGCTAGGTAAACTCGGCCTTCGGAGGGTAGATGAGAGCAAACATGTTCAAGTTGTGGGGAAAGTCTTTGACCAATGACCAATATGCTTGTGCTTGTGCGAGGCTTAGGCAGGAGCTTTCCAACACAGGGTTTTGACCTTACCATAAGCCGTCCCTTTGGGCTGAAGCAGGCGGGGGTTCTGTATCACAGTCTGGGAAACAGGGCCTCAGGTGAGTCTGCCAACTGACTCCCTGCCCTCCGTCACAGCCAGCTGAGAAATTAGGGCAAGGCTGATGGAACCCTCTTACAACGAAATGTTTCTCTTCAGAATAGGAGATTTTGCTACCAGACTTCAGCTACTCCTCTCTCTCAGAGTTGGTTCGTGTGTGGACTAGGGAAAGCTCCTAGGGTCTCCAGCTATGAAGGGCTCTTTGCCCAGTTGGTTTCATCCGAGAAAGAGCCAGAGGGGCTGATCTCAACAAATAGGGCTGCACACCGTGAGTCCTTCGGGTAGGGCAGTCCTGATCCAATGTGCCACCTAAGGAATAAAAGCAAAGTTTCCTTGCCACAGGAAAAAACACCGAGGCCTGGTGTTTTCTCTATGAAATTGTGTGAGCTGGTGGGTGAGGCCTTTACTATATTGTGGAAAAGCTCGGGGTTACGGCTGTCTTTCTCCCTCTCTCAGTACAATACCCTGGTCTCAGCTGTTGGGGAATGCTGAGTGGGAGAGGCTGCCTCTCTGCCGGACTCAGAAGGCTTCTTTCCTTTAGGGCAATTCCGTTTGTGTCTTACCTCGTGGAGAAAGAAACAGGGCGCCTAGAGATATTCTACCATGAAATACCTAACGACAGAGGATCTGCAGGAGCTGGTTTCTCGGAGGAAGGGGCCAAAACGCCTGCATTCCTAAGGTCTCTTTCAGAACTGCCAGACACTCTGCCGTCCTAGGCCAAAGAACTGGAAATTGTGACGGCATGGCAACACTTGGAATCCTAGGATGCAGTGGAAATGCGACTCTCAAACTGGATGGAAGAAGCTTCCAAGCATAGTGTTCTTCCATTTACCAAAGAGAACCCAAGTGTCTGAGGCTGGTAGCCTTGTTGCTGGAGAGAACTGGCATCCCCGTGGGCCTGTCGGTTAATTTCCTGTTTCTGACCCTCTAAGGAAACCCTTCCAAAAAGCCTTTGGAGCCGCTTAGAGAGAACAGCTGCGAAGTTGATGCACAGAACATTAACCTAGATTCCAGCCCTGGGTCCCAATCATCCATCTTTCTCTGGAGGTTACGTAGCCCACAGAGGGATTCAAGCAGGGAGTTTGCCTTATACAACTGACACATGAAACTGGGATGTGATGCAGGGCCACTCTCCTTGCCCTCACTCTACGTGGGCCGGAGAAGTTATCACGCAGCAGAATTCAACACCCTTCCTCTACACGTGTGTACCCAAAAGAAGTGCTGGGCAGTGGGTGTTCTCAGGCCAAGAGCAGTCCTTGTTCTGGGCTGCACCTGCTCTGTGGTTCAAAGGTTCTCTGACTCTGCTCCTTTGGAAGCATTTCAGGGCTGACGCTATCCCTGGGCTGCCAAAGCAAAGAGGCATAGCGGCCTTTCACACTGAAGGCATGGCCTTCTTTCCCATCCAGAATGTGTATGTTGCCCCTCCCAGGCTGGAGGCGTGTAAGTTGAAACCATTTGCTCTGCCTCTTGAAAAGGCAAGTGGGGGTACTCGATTTGGGCTGCCTGGTGAAACAACATGCAGTCACAGGCAGCCTGAGTACCTTTCCTTTAGTGTGTTCCTAGCTAGGTAAACTCGGCCTTCGGAGGGTAGATGAGAGCAAACATGTTCAAGTTGTGGGGAAAGTCTTTGACCAATGACCAATATGCTTGTGCTTGTGCGAGGCTTAGGCAGGAGCTTTCCAACACAGGGTTTTGACCTTACCATAAGCCGTCCCTTTGGGCTGAAGCAGGCGGGGGTTCTGTATCACAGTCTGGGAAACAGGGCCTCAGGTGAGTCTGCCAACTGACTCCCTGCCCTCCGTCACAGCCAGCTGAGAAATTAGGGCAAGGCTGATGGAACCCTCTTACAACGAAATGTTTCTCTTCAGAATAGGAGATTTTGCTACCAGACTTCAGCTACTCCTCTCTCTCAGAGTTGGTTCGTGTGTGGACTAGGGAAAGCTCCTAGGGTCTCCAGCTATGAAGGGCTCTTTGCCCAGTTGGTTTCATCCGAGAAAGAGCCAGAGGGGCTGATCTCAACAAATAGGGCTGCACACCGTGAGTCCTTCGGGTAGGGCAGTCCTGATCCAATGTGCCACCTAAGGAATAAAAGCAATTTTCCTTGCCACAGGAAAAAACACCGAGGCCTGGTGTTTTCTCTATGAAATTGTGTGAGCTGGTGGGTGAGGCCTTTACTATATTGTGGAAAAGCTCGGGGTTACGGCTGTCTTTCTCCCTCTCTCAGTACAATACCCTGGTCTCAGCTGTTGGGGAATGCTGAGTGGGAGAGGCTGCCTCTCTGCCGGACTCAGAAGGCTTCTTTCCTTTAGGGCAATTCCGTTTGTGTCTTACCTCGTGGAGAAAGAAACAGGGCGCCTAGAGATATTCTACCATGAAATACCTAACGACAGAGGATCTGCAGGAGCTGGTTTCTCGGTGGAAGGAGCCAAAACGCCTGCATTCCTAAGGTCTCTTTCAGAACTGCCAGACACTCTGCCGTCCTAGGCCTAAGAACTGGAAATTGTGACGGCATGGCAACACTTGGAATCCTAGGATGCAGTGGAAATGCGACTCTCAAACTGGATGGAAGAAGCTTCCAAGCATAGTGTTCTTCCATTTACCAAAGAGAACCCAAGTGTCTGAGGCTGGTAGCCTTGTTGCTGGAGAGAACTGGCATCCCCGTGGGCCTGTCGGTTAATTTCCTGTTTCTGACCCTCTAAGGAAACCCTTCCAAAAAGCCTTTGGAGCCGCTTAGAGAGAACAGCTGCGAAGTTGATGCACAGAACATTAACCTAGATTCCAGCCCTGGGTCCCAATCATCCATCTTTCTCTGGAGGTTACGTAGCCCACAGAGGGATTCAAGCAGGGAGTTTGCCTTATACAACTGACACATGAAACTGGGATGTGATGCAGGGCCACTCTCCTTGCCCTCACTCTACGTGGGCCGGAGAAGTTATCACGCAGCAGAATTCAACACCCTTCCTCTACACGTGTGTACCCAAAAGAAGTGCTGGGCAGTGGGTGTTCTCAGGCCAAGAGCAGTCCTTGTTCTGGGCTGCACCTGCTCTGTGGTTCAAAGGTTCTCTGACTCTGCTCCTTTGGAAGCATTTCAGGGCTGACGCTATCCCTGGGCTGCCAAAGCAAAGAGGCATAGCGGCCTTTCACACTGAAGGCATGGGCTTGTTTCCCATTCAGAAAGTTATGTTGCCCCTCCCTGGCTGGAGGCGGGTAAGTTGTCACAATTTGCTGTGCCCCTGGAAAATGCAAGTGGGGGTCCTCGATTTGGGCTGCCTGGTGAAACAACAGGCAGTCACAGGCAGCCTGAGTACCTTTCCTTTAGTGTGTTCCTAGCTAGGTAAACTCGGCCTTCGGAGGCTAGATGAGAGCAAACATGTTCAAGTTGTGGGGAAAGTCTTTGACCAATGACCAATATGCTTGTGCTTGTGCGAGGCTTAGGCAGGAGTTTTCCAACACAGGGTTTTGACCTTACCATAAGCCGTCCCTTTGGGCTGAAGCAGGCGGGGGTTCTGTATCACAGTCTGGGAAACAGGGCCTCAGGTGAGTCTGCCAACTGACTCCCTGCCCTCCGTCACAGCCAGCTGAGAAATTAGGGCAAGGCTGATGGAACCCTCTTACAACGAAATGTTTCTCTTCAGAATAGGAGATTTTGCTACCAGACTTCAGCTACTCCTCTCTCTCAGAGTTGGTTCGTGTGTGGACTAGGGAAAGCTCCTAGGGTCTCCAGCTATGAAGGGCTCTTTGCCCAGTTGGTTTCATCCGAGAAAGAGCCAGAGGGGCTGATCTCAACAAATAGGGCTGCACACCGTGAGTCCTTCGGGTAGGGCAGTCCTGATCCAATGTGCCACCTAAGGAATAAAAGCAAAGTTTCCTTGCCACAGGAAAAAACACCGAGGCCTGGTGTTTTCTCTATGAAATTGTGTGAGCTGGTGGGTGAGGCCTTTACTATATTGTGGAAAAGCTCGGGGTTACGGCTGTCTTTCTCCCTCTCTCAGTACAATACCCTGGTCTCAGCTGTTGGGGAATGCTGAGTGGGAGAGGCTGCCTCTCTGCCGGACTCAGAAGGCTTCTTTCCTTTAGGGCAATTCCGTTTGTGTCTTACCTCGTGGAGAAAGAAACAGGGCGCCTAGAGATATTCTACCATGAAATACCTAACGACAGAGGATCTGCAGGAGCTGGTTTCTCGGTGGAAGGGGCCAAAACGCCTGCATTCCTAAGGTTTCTTTCAGAACTGCCAGACACTCTGCCGTCCTAGGCCTAAGAACTGGAAATTGTGACGGCATGGCAACACTTGGAATCCTAGGATGCAGTGGAAATGCGACTCTCAAACTGGATGGAAGAAGCTTCCAAGCATAGTGTTCTTCCATTTACCAAAGAGAACCCAAGTGTCTGAGGCTGGTAGCCTTGTTGCTGGAGAGAACTGGCATCCCCGTGGGCCTGTCGGTTAATTTCCTGTTTCTGACCCTCTAAGGAAACCCTTCCAAAAAGCCTTTGGAGCCGCTTAGAGAGAACAGCTGCGAAGTTGATGCACAGAACATTAACCTAGATTCCAGCCCTGGGTCCCAATCATCCATCTTTCTCTGGAGGTTACGTAGCCCACAGAGGGATTCAAGCAGGGAGTTTGCCTTATACAACTGACACATGAAACTGGGATGTGATGCAGGGCCACTCTCCTTGCCCTCACTCTACGTGGGCCGGAGAAGTTATCACGCAGCAGAATTCAACACCCTTCCTCTACACGTGTGTACCCAAAAGAAGTGCTGGGCAGTGGGTGTTCTCAGGCCAAGAGCAGTCCTTGTTCTGGGCTGCACCTGCTCTGTGGTTCAAAGGTTCTCTGACTCTGCTCCTTTGGAAGCATTTCAGGGCTGACGCTATCCCTGGGCTGCCAAAGCAAAGAGGCATAGCGGCCTTTCACACTGAAGGCATGGGCTTGTTTCCCATTCAGAAAGTTATGTTGCCCCTCCCTGGCTGGAGGCGGGTAAGTTGTCACAATTTGCTGTGCCCCTGGAAAATGCAAGTGGGGGTCCTCGATTTGGGCTGCCTGGTGAAACAACAGGCAGTCACAGGCAGCCTGAGTACCTTTCCTTTAGTGTGTTCCTAGCTAGGTAAACTCGGCCTTCGGAGGCTAGATGAGAGCAAACATGTTCAAGTTGTGGGGAAAGTCTTTGACCAATGACCAATATGCTTGTGCTTGTGCGAGGCTTAGGCAGGAGTTTTCCAACACAGGGTTTTGACCTTACCATAAGCCGTCCCTTTGGGCTGAAGCAGGCGGGGGTTCTGTATCACAGTCTGGGAAACAGGGCCTCAGGTGAGTCTGCCAACTGACTCCCTGCCCTCCGTCACAGCCAGCTGAGAAATTAGGGCAAGGCTGATGGAACCCTCTTACAACGAAATGTTTCTCTTCAGAATAGGAGATTTTGCTACCAGACTTCAGCTACTCCTCTCTCTCAGAGTTGGTTCGTGTGTGGACTAGGGAAAGCTCCTAGGGTCTCCAGCTATGAAGGGCTCTTTGCCCAGTTGGTTTCATCCGAGAAAGAGCCAGAGGGGCTGATCTCAACAAATAGGGCTGCACACCGTGAGTCCTTCGGGTAGGGCAGTCCTGATCCAATGTGCCACCTAAGGAATAAAAGCAAAGTTTCCTTGCCACAGGAAAAAACACCGAGGCCTGGTGTTTTCTCTATGAAATTGTGTGAGCTGGTGGGTGAGGCCTTTACTATATTGTGGAAAAGCTCGGGGTTACGGCTGTCTTTCTCCCTCTCTCAGTACAATACCCTGGTCTCAGCTGTTGGGGAATGCTGAGTGGGAGAGGCTGCCTCTCTGCCGGACTCAGAAGGCTTCTTTCCTTTAGGGCAATTCCGTTTGTGTCTTACCTCGTGGAGAAAGAAACAGGGCGCCTAGAGATATTCTACCATGAAATACCTAACGACAGAGGATCTGCAGGAGCTGGTTTCTCGGTGGAAGGGGCCAAAACTCCTGCATTCCTAAGGTTTCTTTCAGAACTGCCAGACACTCTGCCGTCCTAGGCCTAAGAACTGGAAATTGTGACGGCATGGCAACACTTGGAATCCTAGGATGCAGTGGAAATGCGACTCTCAAACTGGATGGAAGAAGCTTCCAAGCATAGTGTTCTTCCATTTACCAAAGAGAACCCAAGTGTCTGAGGCTGGTAGCCTTGTTGCTGGAGAGAACTGGCATCCCCGTGGGCCTGTCGGTTAATTTCCTGTTTCTGACCCTCTAAGGAAACCCTTCCAAAAAGCCTTTGGAGCCGCTTAGAGAGAACAGCTGCGAAGTTGATGCACAGAACATTAACCTAGATTCCAGCCCTGGGTCCCAATCATCCATCTTTCTCTGGAGGTTACGTAGCCCACAGAGGGATTCAAGCAGGGAGTTTGCCTTATACAACTGACACATGAAACTGGGATGTGATGCAGGGCCACTCTCCTTGCCCTCACTCTACGTGGGCCGGAGAAGTTATCACGCAGCAGAATTCAACACCCTTCCTCTACACGTGTGTACCCAAAAGAAGCGCTGGGCAGTGCGTGTTCTCAGGCCAAGAGCAGTCCTTGTTCTGGGCTGCACCTGCTCTGTGGTTCAAAGGTTCTCTGACTCTGCTCCTTTGGAAGCATTTCAGGGCTGACGCTATCCCTGGGCTGCCAAAGCAAAGAGGCATAGCGGCCTTTCACACTGAAGGCATGGCCTTCTTTCCCATCCAGAATGTGTATGTTGCCCCTCCCAGGCTGGAGGCGTGTAAGTTGAAACCATTTGCTCTGCCTCTGGAAAAGGCAAGTGGGGGTACTCGATTTGGGCTGCCTGGTGAAACAACATGCAGTCACAGGCAGCCTGAGTACCTTTCCTTTAGTGTGTTCCTAGCTAGGTAAACTCGGCCTTCGGAGGGTAGATGAGAGCAAACATGTTCAAGTTGTGGGGAAAGTCTTTGACCAATGACCAATATGCTTGTGCTTGTGCGAGGCTTAGGCAGGAGCTTTCCAACACAGGGTTTTGACCTTACCATAAGCCGTCCCTTTGGGCTGAAGCAGGCGGGGGTTCTGTATCACAGTCTGGGAAACAGGGCCTCAGGTGAGTCTGCCAACTGACTCCCTGCCCTCCGTCACAGCCAGCTGAGAAATTAGGGCAAGGCTGATGGAACCCTCTTACAACGAAATGTTTCTCTTCAGAATAGGAGATTTTGCTACCAGACTTCAGCTACTCCTCTCTCTCAGAGTTGGTTCGTGTGTGGACTAGGGAAAGCTCCTAGGGTCTCCAGCTATGAAGGGCTCTTTGCCCAGTTGGTTTCATCCGAGAAAGAGCCAGAGGGGCTGATCTCAACAAATAGGGCTGCACACCGTGAGTCCTTCGGGTAGGGCAGTCCTGATCCAATGTGCCACCTAAGGAATAAAAGCAAAGTTTCCTTGCCACAGGAAAAAACACCGAGGCCTGGTGTTTTCTCTATGAAATTGTGTGAGCTGGTGGGTGAGGCCTTTACTATATTGTGGAAAAGCTCGGGGTTACGGCTGTCTTTCTCCCTCTCTCAGTACAATACCCTGGTCTCAGCTGTTGGGGAATGCTGAGTGGGAGAGGCTGCCTCTCTGCCGGACTCAGAAGGCTTCTTTCCTTTAGGGCAATTCCGTTTGTGTCTTACCTCGTGGAGAAAGAAACAGGGCGCCTAGAGATATTCTACCATGAAATACCTAACGACAGAGGATCTGCAGGAGCTGGTTTCTCGGAGGAAGGGGCCAAAACTCCTGCATTCCTAAGGTCTCTTTCAGAACTGCCAGACACTCTGCCGTCCTAGGCCTAAGAACTGGAAATTGTGACGGCATGGCAACACTTGGAATCCTAGGATGCAGTGGAAATGCGACTCTCAAACTGGATGGAAGAAGCTTCCAAGCATAGTGTTCTTCCATTTACCAAAGAGAACCCAAGTGTCTGAGGCTGGTAGCCTTGTTGCTGGAGAGAACTGGCATCCCCGTGGGCCTGTCGGTTAATTTCCTGTTTCTGACCCTCTAAGGAAACCCTTCCAAAAAGCCTTTGGAGCCGCTTAGAGAGAACAGCTGCGAAGTTGATGCACAGAACATTAACCTAGATTCCAGCCCTGGGTCCCAATCATCCATCTTTCTCTGGAGGTTACGTAGCCCACAGAGGGATTCAAGCAGGGAGTTTGCCTTATACAACTGACACATGAAACTGGGATGTGATGCAGGGCCACTCTCCTTGCCCTCACTCTATGTGGGCCGGAGAAGTTATCACGCAGCAGAATTCAACACCCTTCCTCTACACGTGTGTACCCAAAAGAAGTGCTGGGCAGTGGGTGTTCTCAGGCCAAGAGCAGTCCTTGTTCTGGGCTGCACCTGCTCTGTGGTTCAAAGGTTCTCTGACTCTGCTCCTTTGGAAGCATTTCAGGGCTGACGCTATCCCTGGGCTGCCAAAGCAAAGAGGCATAGCGGCCTTTCACACTGAAGGCATGGCCTTCTTTCCCATCCAGAATGTGTATGTTGCCCCTCCCAGGCTGGAGGCGTGTAAGTTGAAACCATTTGCTCTGCCTCTTGAAAAGGCAAGTGGGGGTACTCGATTTGGGCTGCCTGGTGAAACAACAGGCAGTCACAGGCAGCCTGAGTACCTTTCCTTTAGTGTGTTCCTAGCTAGGTAAACTCGGCCTTCGGAGGGTAGATGAGAGCAAACATGTTCAAGTTGTGGGGAAAGTCTTTGACCAATGACCAATATGCTTGTGCTTGTGCGAGGCTTAGGCAGGAGCTTTCCAACACAGGGTTTTGACCTTACCATAAGCCGTCCCTTTGGGCTGAAGCAGGCGGGGGTTCTGTATCACAGTCTGGGAAACAGGGCCTCAGGTGAGTCTGCCAACTGACTCCCTGCCCTCCGTCACAGCCAGCTGAGAAATTAGGGCAAGGCTGATGGAACCCTCTTACAACGAAATGTTTCTCTTCAGAATAGGAGATTTTGCTACCAGACTTCAGCTACTCCTCTCTCTCAGAGTTGGTTCGTGTGTGGACTAGGGAAAGCTCCTCGGGTCTCCAGCTATGAAGGGCTCTTTGCCCAGTTGGTTTCATCCGAGAAAGAGCCAGAGGGGCTGATCTCAACAAATAGGGCTGCACACCGTGAGTCCTTCGGGTAGGGCAGTCCTGATCCAATGTGCCACCTAAGGAATAAAAGCAAAGTTTCCTTGCCACAGGAAAAAACACCGAGGCCTGGTGTTTTCTCTATGAAATTGTGTGAGCTGGTGGGTGAGGCCTTTACTATATTGTGGAAAAGCTCGGGGTTACGGCTGTCTTTCTCCCTCTCTCAGTACAATACCCTGGTCTCAGCTGTTGGGGAATGCTGAGTGGGAGAGGCTGCCTCTCTGCCGGACTCAGAAGGCTTCTTTCCTTTAGGGCAATTCCGTTTGTGTCTTACCTCGTGGAGAAAGAAACAGGGCGCCTAGAGATATTCTACCATGAAATACCTAACGACAGAGGATCTGCAGGATCTGGTTTCTCGGTGGAAGGGGCCAAAACTCCTGCATTCCTAAGGTTTCTTTCAGAACTGCCAGACACTCTGCCGTCCTAGGCCTAAGAACTGGAAATTGTGACGGCATGGCAACACTTGGAATCCTAGGATGCAGTGGAAATGCGACTCTCAAACTGGATGGAAGAAGCTTCCAAGCATAGTGTTCTTCCATTTACCAAAGAGAACCCAAGTGTCTGAGGCTGGTAGCCTTGTTGCTGGAGAGAACTGGCATCCCCGTGGGCCTGTCGGTTAATTTCCTGTTTCTGACCCTCTAAGGAAACCCTTCCAAAAAGCCTTTGGAGCCGCTTAGAGAGAACAGCTGCGAAGTTGATGCACAGAACATTAACCTAGATTCCAGCCCTGGGTCCCAATCATCCATCTTTCTCTGGAGGTTACGTAGCCCACAGAGGGATTCAAGCAGGGAGTTTGCCTTATACAACTGACACATGAAACTGGGATGTGATGCAGGGCCACTCTCCTTGCCCTCACTCTACGTGGGCCGGAGAAGTTATCACGCAGCAGAATTCAACACCCTTCCTCTACACGTGTGTACCCAAAAGAAGTGCTGGGCAGTGGGTGTTCTCAGGCCAAGAGCAGTCCTTGTTCTGGGCTGCACCTGCTCTGTGGTTCAAAGGTTCTCTGACTCTGCTCCTTTGGAAGCATTTCAGGGCTGACGCTATCCCTGGGCTGCCAAAGCAAAGAGGCATAGCGGCCTTTCACACTGAAGGCATGGCCTTCTTTCCCATCCAGAATGTGTATGTTGCCCCTCCCAGGCTGGAGGCGTGTAAGTTGAAACCATTTGCTCTGCCTCTGGAAAAGGCAAGTGGGGGTACTCGATTTGGGCTGCCTGGTGAAACAACATGCAGTCACAGGCAGCCTGAGTACCTTTCCTTTAGTGTGTTCCTAGCTAGGTAAACTCGGCCTTCGGAGGGTAGATGAGAGCAAACATGTTCAAGTTGTGGGGAAAGTCTTTGACCAATGACCAATATGCTTGTGCTTGTGCGAGGCTTAGGCAGGAGCTTTCCAACACAGGGTTTTGACCTTACCATAAGCCGTCCCTTTGGGCTGAAGCAGGCGGGGGTTCTGTATCACAGTCTGGGAAACAGGGCCTCAGGTGAGTCTGCCAACTGACTCCCTGCCCTCCGTCACAGCCAGCTGAGAAATTAGGGCAAGGCTGATGGAACCCTCTTACAACGAAATGTTTCTCTTCAGAATAGGAGATTTTGCTACCAGACTTCAGCTACTCCTCTCTCTCAGAGTTGGTTCGTGTGTGGACTAGGGAAAGCTCCTAGGGTCTCCAGCTATGAAGGGCTCTTTGCCCAGTTGGTTTCATCCGAGAAAGAGCCAGAGGGGCTGATCTCAACAAATAGGGCTGCACACCGTGAGTCCTTCGGGTAGGGCAGTCCTGATCCAATGTGCCACCTAAGGAATAAAAGCAAAGTTTCCTTGCCACAGGAAAAAACACCGAGGCCTGGTGTTTTCTCTATGAAATTGTGTGAGCTGGTGGGTGAGGCCTTTACTATATTGTGGAAAAGCTCGGGGTTACGGCTGTCTTTCTCCCTCTCTCAGTACAATACCCTGGTCTCAGCTGTTGGGGAATGCTGAGTGGGAGAGGCTGCCTCTCTGCCGGACTCAGAAGGCTTCTTTCCTTTAGGGCAATTCCGTTTGTGTCTTACCTCGTGGAGAAAGAAACAGGGCGCCTAGAGATATTCTACCATGAAATACCTAACGACAGAGGATCTGCAGGAGCTGGTTTCTCGGAGGAAGGGGCCAAAACGCCTGCATTCCTAAGGTCTCTTTCAGAACTGCCAGACACTCTGCCGTCCTAGGCCTAAGAACTGGAAATTGTGACGGCATGGCAACACTTGGAATCCTAGGATGCAGTGGAAATGCGACTCTCAAACTGGATGGAAGAAGCTTCCAAGCATAGTGTTCTTCCATTTACCAAAGAGAACCCAAGTGTCTGAGGCTGGTAGCCTTGTTGCTGGAGAGAACTGGCATCCCCGTGGGCCTGTCGGTTAATTTCCTGTTTCTGACCCTCTAAGGAAACCCTTCCAAAAAGCCTTTGGAGCCGCTTAGAGAGAACAGCTGCGAAGTTGATGCACAGAACATTAACCTAGATTCCAGCCCTGGGTCCCAATCATCCATCTTTCTCTGGAGGTTACGTAGCCCACAGAGGGATTCAAGCAGGGAGTTTGCCTTATACAACTGACACATGAAACTGGGATGTGATGCAGGGCCACTCTCCTTGCCCTCACTCTACGTGGGCCGGAGAAGTTATCACGCAGCAGAATTCAACACCCTTCCTCTACACGTGTGTACCCAAAAGAAGTGCTGGGCAGTGGGTGTTCTCAGGCCAAGAGCAGTCCTTGTTCTGGGCTGCACCTGCTCTGTGGTTCAAAGGTTCTCTGACTCTGCTCCTTTGGAAGCATTTCAGGGCTGACGCTATCCCTGGGCTGCCAAAGCAAAGAGGCATAGCGGCCTTTCACACTGAAGGCATGGCCTTCTTTCCCATCCAGAATGTGTATGTTGCCCCTCCCAGGCTGGAGGCGTGTAAGTTGAAACCATTTGCTCTGCCTCTTGAAAAGGCAAGTGGGGGTACTCGATTTGGGCTGCCTGGTGAAACAACATGCAGTCACAGGCAGCCTGAGTACCTTTCCTTTAGTGTGTTCCTAGCTAGGTAAACTCGGCCTTCGGAGGGTAGATGAGAGCAAACATGTTCAAGTTGTGGGGAAAGTCTTTGACCAATGACCAATATGCTTGTGCTTGTGCGAGGCTTAGGCAGGAGCTTTCCAACACAGGGTTTTGACCTTACCATAAGCCGTCCCTTTGGGCTGAAGCAGGCGGGGGTTCTGTATCACAGTCTGGGAAACAGGGCCTCAGGTGAGTCTGCCAACTGACTCCCTGCCCTCCGTCACAGCCAGCTGAGAAATTAGGGCAAGGCTGATGGAACCCTCTTACAACGAAATGTTTCTCTTCAGAATAGGAGATTTTGCTACCAGACTTCAGCTACTCCTCTCTCTCAGAGTTGGTTCGTGTGTGGACTAGGGAAAGCTCCTAGGGTCTCCAGCTATGAAGGGCTCTTTGCCCAGTTGGTTTCATCCGAGAAAGAGCCAGAGGGGCTGATCTCAACAAATAGGGCTGCACACCGTGAGTCCTTCGGGTAGGGCAGTCCTGATCCAATGTGCCACCTAAGGAATAAAAGCAAAGTTTCCTTGCCACAGGAAAAAACACCGAGGCCTGGTGTTTTCTCTATGAAATTGTGTGAGCTGGTGGGTGAGGCCTTTACTATATTGTGGAAAAGCTCGGGGTTACGGCTGTCTTTCTCCCTCTCTCAGTACAATACCCTGGTCTCAGCTGTTGGGGAATGCTGAGTGGGAGAGGCTGCCTCTCTGCCGGACTCAGAAGGCTTCTTTCCTTTAGGGCAATTCCGTTTGTGTCTTACCTCGTGGAGAAAGAAACAGGGCGCCTAGAGATATTCTACCATGAAATACCTAACGACAGAGGATCTGCAGGAGCTGGTTTCTCGGTGGAAGGAGCCAAAACGCCTGCATTCCTAAGGTCTCTTTCAGAACTGCCAGACACTCTGCCGTCCTAGGCCTAAGAACTGGAAATTGTGACGGCATGGCAACACTTGGAATCCTAGGATGCAGTGGAAATGCGACTCTCAAACTGGATGGAAGAAGCTTCCAAGCATAGTGTTCTTCCATTTACCAAAGAGAACCCAAGTGTCTGAGGCTGGTAGCCTTGTTGCTGGAGAGAACTGGCATCCCCGTGGGCCTGTCGGTTAATTTCCTGTTTCTGACCCTCTAAGGAAACCCTTCCAAAAAGCCTTTGGAGCCGCTTAGAGAGAACAGCTGCGAAGTTGATGCACAGAACATTAACCTAGATTCCAGCCCTGGGTCCCAATCATCCATCTTTCTCTGGAGGTTACGTAGCCCACAGAGGGATTCAAGCAGGGAGTTTGCCTTATACAACTGACACATGAAACTGGGATGTGATGCAGGGCCACTCTCCTTGCCCTCACTCTACGTGGGCCGGAGAAGTTATCACGCAGCAGAATTCAACACCCTTCCTCTACACGTGTGTACCCAAAAGAAGTGCTGGGCAGTGGGTGTTCTCAGGCCAAGAGCAGTCCTTGTTCTGGGCTGCACCTGCTCTGTGGTTCAAAGGTTCTCTGACTCTGCTCCTTTGGAAGCATTTCAGGGCTGACGCTATCCCTGGGCTGCCAAAGCAAAGAGGCATAGCGGCCTTTCACACTGAAGGCATGGGCTTGTTTCCCATTCAGAAAGTTATGTTGCCCCTCCCTGGCTGGAGGCGGGTAAGTTGTCACAATTTGCTCTGCCCCTGGAAAATGCAAGTGGGGGTCCTCGATTTGGGCTGCCTGGTGAAACAACATGCAGTCACAGGCAGCCTGAGTACCTTTCCTTTAGTGTGTTCCTAGCTAGGTAAACTCGGCCTTCGGAGGCTAGATGAGAGCAAACATGTTCAAGTTGTGGGGAAAGTCTTTGACCAATGACCAATATGCTTGTGCTTGTGCGAGGCTTAGGCAGGAGCTTTCCAACACAGGGTTTTGACCTTACCATAAGCCGTCCCTTTGGGCTGAAGCAGGCGGGGGTTCTGTATCACAGTCTGGGAAACAGGGCCTCAGGTGAGTCTGCCAACTGACTCCCTGCCCTCCGTCACAGCCAGCTGAGAAATTAGGGCAAGGCTGATGGAACCCTCTTACAACGAAATGTTTCTCTTCAGAATAGGAGATTTTGCTACCAGACTTCAGCTACTCCTCTCTCTCAGAGTTGGTTCGTGTGTGGACTAGGGAAAGCTCCTAGGGTCTCCAGCTATGAAGGGCTCTTTGCCCAGTTGGTTTCATCCGAGAAAGAGCCAGAGGGGCTGATCTCAACAAATAGGGCTGCACACCGTGAGTCCTTCGGGTAGGGCAGTCCTGATCCAATGTGCCACCTAAGGAATAAAAGCAAAGTTTCCTTGCCACAGGAAAAAACACCGAGGCCTGGTGTTTTCTCTATGAAATTGTGTGAGCTGGTGGGTGAGGCCTTTACTATATTGTGGAAAAGCTCGGGGTTACGGCTGTCTTTCTCCCTCTCTCAGTACAATACCCTGGTCTCAGCTGTTGGGGAATGCTGAGTGGGAGAGGCTGCCTCTCTGCCGGACTCAGAAGGCTTCTTTCCTTTAGGGCAATTCCGTTTGTGTCTTACCTCGTGGAGAAAGAAACAGGGCGCCTAGAGATATTCTACCATGAAATACCTAACGACAGAGGATCTGCAGGAGCTGGTTTCTCGGTGGAAGGGGCCAAAACGCCTGCATTCCTAAGGTTTCTTTCAGAACTGCCAGACACTCTGCCGTCCTAGGCCTAAGAACTGGAAATTGTGACGGCATGGCAACACTTGGAATCCTAGGATGCAGTGGAAATGCGACTCTCAAACTGGATGGAAGAAGCTTCCAAGCATAGTGTTCTTCCATTTACCAAAGAGAACCCAAGTGTCTGAGGCTGGTAGCCTTGTTGCTGGAGAGAACTGGCATCCCCGTGGGCCTGTCGGTTAATTTCCTGTTTCTGACCCTCTAAGGAAACCCTTCCAAAAAGCCTTTGGAGCCGCTTAGAGAGAACAGCTGCGAAGTTGATGCACAGAACATTAACCTAGATTCCAGCCCTGGGTCCCAATCATCCATCTTTCTCTGGAGGTTACGTAGCCCACAGAGGGATTCAAGCAGGGAGTTTGCCTTATACAACTGACACATGAAACTGGGATGTGATGCAGGGCCACTCTCCTTGCCCTCACTCTACGTGGGCCGGAGAAGTTATCACGCAGCAGAATTCAACACCCTTCCTCTACACGTGTGTACCCAAAAGAAGTGCTGGGCAGTGGGTGTTCTCAGGCCAAGAGCAGTCCTTGTTCTGGGCTGCACCTGCTCTGTGGTTCAAAGGTTCTCTGACTCTGCTCCTTTGGAAGCATTTCAGGGCTGACGCTATCCCTGGGCTGCCAAAGCAAAGAGGCATAGCGGCCTTTCACACTGAAGGCATGGCCTTCTTTCCCATCCAGAATGTGTATGTTGCCCCTCCCAGGCTGGAGGCGTGTAAGTTGAAACCATTTGCTCTGCCTCTTGAAAAGGCAAGTGGGGGTACTCGATTTGGGCTGCCTGGTGAAACAACATGCAGTCACAGGCAGCCTGAGTACCTTTCCTTTAGTGTGTTCCTAGCTAGGTAAACTCGGCCTTCGGAGGGTAGATGAGAGCAAACATGTTCAAGTTGTGGGGAAAGTCTTTGACCAATGACCAATATGCTTGTGCTTGTGCGAGGCTTAGGCAGGAGCTTTCCAACACAGGGTTTTGACCTTACCATAAGCCGTCCCTTTGGGCTGAAGCAGGCGGGGGTTCTGTATCACAGTCTGGGAAACAGGGCCTCAGGTGAGTCTGCCAACTGACTCCCTGCCCTCCGTCACAGCCAGCTGAGAAATTAGGGCAAGGCTGATGGAACCCTCTTACAACGAAATGTTTCTCTTCAGAATAGGAGATTTTGCTACCAGACTTCAGCTACTCCTCTCTCTCAGAGTTGGTTCGTGTGTGGACTAGGGAAAGCTCCTAGGGTCTCCAGCTATGAAGGGCTCTTTGCCCAGTTGGTTTCATCCGAGAAAGAGCCAGAGGGGCTGATCTCAACAAATAGGGCTGCACACCGTGAGTCCTTCGGGTAGGGCAGTCCTGATCCAATGTGCCACCTAAGGAATAAAAGCAAAGTTTCCTTGCCACAGGAAAAAACACCGAGGCCTGGTGTTTTCTCTATGAAATTGTGTGAGCTGGTGGGTGAGGCCTTTACTATATTGTGGAAAAGCTCGGGGTTACGGCTGTCTTTCTCCCTCTCTCAGTACAATACCCTGGTCTCAGCTGTTGGGGAATGCTGAGTGGGAGAGGCTGCCTCTCTGCCGGACTCAGAAGGCTTCTTTCCTTTAGGGCAATTCCGTTTGTGTCTTACCTCGTGGAGAAAGAAACAGGGCGCCTAGAGATATTCTACCATGAAATACCTAACGACAGAGGATCTGCAGGAGCTGGTTTCTCGGTGGAAGGAGCCAAAACGCCTGCATTCCTAAGGTCTCTTTCAGAACTGCCAGACACTCTGCCGTCCTAGGCCTAAGAACTGGAAATTGTGACGGCATGGCAACACTTGGAATCCTAGGATGCAGTGGAAATGCGACTCTCAAACTGGATGGAAGAAGCTTCCAAGCATAGTGTTCTTCCATTTACCAAAGAGAACCCAAGTGTCTGAGGCTGGTAGCCTTGTTGCTGGAGAGAACTGGCATCCCCGTGGGCCTGTCGGTTAATTTCCTGTTTCTGACCCTCTAAGGAAACCCTTCCAAAAAGCCTTTGGAGCCGCTTAGAGAGAACAGCTGCGAAGTTGATGCACAGAACATTAACCTAGATTCCAGCCCTGGGTCCCAATCATCCATCTTTCTCTGGAGGTTACGTAGCCCACAGAGGGATTCAAGCAGGGAGTTTGCCTTATACAACTGACACATGAAACTGGGATGTGATGCAGGGCCACTCTCCTTGCCCTCACTCTACGTGGGCCGGAGAAGTTATCACGCAGCAGAATTCAACACCCTTCCTCTACACGTGTGTACCCAAAAGAAGTGCTGGGCAGTGGGTGTTCTCAGGCCAAGAGCAGTCCTTGTTCTGGGCTGCACCTGCTCTGTGGTTCAAAGGTTCTCTGACTCTGCTCCTTTGGAAGCATTTCAGGGCTGACGCTATCCCTGGGCTGCCAAAGCAAAGAGGCATAGCGGCCTTTCACACTGAAGGCATGGGCTTGTTTCCCATTCAGAAAGTTATGTTGCCCCTCCCTGGCTGGAGGCGGGTAAGTTGTCACAATTTGCTGTGCCCCTGGAAAATGCAAGTGGGGGTCCTCGATTTGGGCTGCCTGGTGAAACAACAGGCAGTCACAGGCAGCCTGAGTACCTTTCCTTTAGTGTGTTCCTAGCTAGGTAAACTCGGCCTTCGGAGGCTAGATGAGAGCAAACATGTTCAAGTTGTGGGGAAAGTCTTTGACCAATGACCAATATGCTTGTGCTTGTGCGAGGCTTAGGCAGGAGTTTTCCTACACAGGGTTTTGACCTTACCATAAGCCGTCCCTTTGGGCTGAAGCAGGCGGGGGTTCTGTATCACAGTCTGGGAAACAGGGCCTCAGGTGAGTCTGCCAACTGACTCCCTGCCCTCCGTCACAGCCAGCTGAGAAATTAGGGCAAGGCTGATGGAACCCTCTTACAACGAAATGTTTCTCTTCAGAATAGGAGATTTTGCTACCAGACTTCAGCTACTCCTCTCTCTCAGAGTTGGTTCGTGTGTGGACTAGGGAAAGCTCCTAGGGTCTCCAGCTATGAAGGGCTCTTTGCCCAGTTGGTTTCATCCGAGAAAGAGCCAGAGGGGCTGATCTCAACAAATAGGGCTGCACACCGTGAGTCCTTCGGGTAGGGCAGTCCTGATCCAATGTGCCACCTAAGGAATAAAAGCAAAGTTTCCTTGCCACAGGAAAAAACACCGAGGCCTGGTGTTTTCTCTATGAAATTGTGTGAGCTGGTGGGTGAGGCCTTTACTATATTGTGGAAAAGCTCGGGGTTACGGCTGTCTTTCTCCCTCTCTCAGTACAATACCCTGGTCTCAGCTGTTGGGGAATGCTGAGTGGGAGAGGCTGCCTCTCTGCCGGACTCAGAAGGCTTCTTTCCTTTAGGGCAATTCCGTTTGTGTCTTACCTCGTGGAGAAAGAAACAGGGCGCCTAGAGATATTCTACCATGAAATACCTAACGACAGAGGATCTGCAGGAGCTGGTTTCTCGGTGGAAGGGGCCAAAACGCCTGCATTCCTAAGGTTTCTTTCAGAACTGCCAGACACTCTGCCGTCCTAGGCCTAAGAACTGGAAATTGTGACGGCATGGCAACACTTGGAATCCTAGGATGCAGTGGAAATGCGACTCTCAAACTGGATGGAAGAAGCTTCCAAGCATAGTGTTCTTCCATTTACCAAAGAGAACCCAAGTGTCTGAGGCTGGTAGCCTTGTTGCTGGAGAGAACTGGCATCCCCGTGGGCCTGTCGGTTAATTTCCTGTTTCTGACCCTCTAAGGAAACCCTTCCAAAAAGCCTTTGGAGCCGCTTAGAGAGAACAGCTGCGAAGTTGATGCACAGAACATTAACCTAGATTCCAGCCCTGGGTCCCAATCATCCATCTTTCTCTGGAGGTTACGTAGCCCACAGAGGGATTCAAGCAGGGAGTTTGCCTTATACAACTGACACATGAAACTGGGATGTGATGCAGGGCCACTCTCCTTGCCCTCACTCTACGTGGGCCGGAGAAGTTATCACGCAGCAGAATTCAACACCCTTCCTCTACACGTGTGTACCCAAAAGAAGTGCTGGGCAGTGGGTGTTCTCAGGCCAAGAGCAGTCCTTGTTCTGGGCTGCACCTGCTCTGTGGTTCAAAGGTTCTCTGACTCTGCTCCTTTGGAAGCATTTCAGGGCTGACGCTATCCCTGGGCTGCCAAAGCAAAGAGGCATAGCGGCCTTTCACACTGAAGGCATGGGCTTGTTTCCCATTCAGAAAGTTATGTTGCCCCTCCCTGGCTGGAGGCGGGTAAGTTGTCACAATTTGCTCTGCCCCTGGAAAATGCAAGTGGGGGTCCTCGATTTGGGCTGCCTGGTGAAACAACAGGCAGTCACAGGCAGCCTGAGTACCTTTCCTTTAGTGTGTTCCTAGCTAGGTAAACTCGGCCTTCGGAGGCTAGATGAGAGCAAACATGTTCAAGTTGTGGGGAAAGTCTTTGACCAATGACCAATATGCTTGTGCTTGTGCGAGGCTTAGGCAGGAGCTTTCCAACACAGGGTTTTGACCTTACCATAAGCCGTCCCTTTGGGCTGAAGCAGGCGGGGGTTCTGTATCACAGTCTGGGAAACAGGGCCTCAGGTGAGTCTGCCAACTGACTCCCTGCCCTCCGTCACAGCCAGCTGAGAAATTAGGGCAAGGCTGATGGAACCCTCTTACAACGAAATGTTTCTCTTCAGAATAGGAGATTTTGCTACCAGACTTCAGCTACTCCTCTCTCTCAGAGTTGGTTCGTGTGTGGACTAGGGAAAGCTCCTAGGGTCTCCAGCTATGAAGGGCTCTTTGCCCAGTTGGTTTCATCCGAGAAAGAGCCAGAGGGGCTGATCTCAACAAATAGGGCTGCACACCGTGAGTCCTTCGGGTAGGGCAGTCCTGATCCAATGTGCCACCTAAGGAATAAAAGCAAAGTTTCCTTGCCACAGGAAAAAACACCGAGGCCTGGTGTTTTCTCTATGAAATTGTGTGAGCTGGTGGGTGAGGCCTTTACTATATTGTGGAAAAGCTCGGGGTTACGGCTGTCTTTCTCCCTCTCTCAGTACAATACCCTGGTCTCAGCTGTTGGGGAATGCTGAGTGGGAGAGGCTGCCTCTCTGCCGGACTCAGAAGGCTTCTTTCCTTTAGGGCAATTCCGTTTGTGTCTTACCTCGTGGAGAAAGAAACAGGGCGCCTAGAGATATTCTACCATGAAATACCTAACGACAGAGGATCTGCAGGAGCTGGTTTCTCGGTGGAAGGAGCCAAAACGCCTGCATTCCTAAGGTCTCTTTCAGAACTGCCAGACACTCTGCCGTCCTAGGCCTAAGAACTGGAAATTGTGACGGCATGGCAACACTTGGAATCCTAGGATGCAGTGGAAATGCGACTCTCAAACTGGATGGAAGAAGCTTCCAAGCATAGTGTTCTTCCATTTACCAAAGAGAACCCAAGTGTCTGAGGCTGGTAGCCTTGTTGCTGGAGAGAACTGGCATCCCCGTGGGCCTGTCGGTTAATTTCCTGTTTCTGACCCTCTAAGGAAACCCTTCCAAAAAGCCTTTGGAGCCGCTTAGAGAGAACAGCTGCGAAGTTGATGCACAGAACATTAACCTAGATTCCAGCCCTGGGTCCCAATCATCCATCTTTCTCTGGAGGTTACGTAGCCCACAGAGGGATTCAAGCAGGGAGTTTGCCTTATACAACTGACACATGAAACTGGGATGTGATGCAGGGCCACTCTCCTTGCCCTCACTCTACGTGGGCCGGAGAAGTTATCACGCAGCAGAATTCAACACCCTTCCTCTACACGTGTGTACCCAAAAGAAGTGCTGGGCAGTGGGTGTTCTCAGGCCAAGAGCAGTCCTTGTTCTGGGCTGCACCTGCTCTGTGGTTCAAAGGTTCTCTGACTCTGCTCCTTTGGAAGCATTTCAGGGCTGACGCTATCCCTGGGCTGCCAAAGCAAAGAGGCATAGCGGCCTTTCACACTGAAGGCATGGCCTTCTTTCCCATCCAGAATGTGTATGTTGCCCCTCCCAGGCTGGAGGCGTGTAAGTTGAAACCATTTGCTCTGCCTCTTGAAAAGGCAAGTGGGGGTACTCGATTTGGGCTGCCTGGTGAAACAACATGCAGTCACAGGCAGCCTGAGTACCTTTCCTTTAGTGTGTTCCTAGCTAGGTAAACTCGGCCTTCGGAGGGTAGATGAGAGCAAACATGTTCAAGTTGTGGGGAAAGTCTTTGACCAATGACCAATATGCTTGTGCTTGTGCGAGGCTTAGGCAGGAGCTTTCCAACACAGGGTTTTGACCTTACCATAAGCCGTCCCTTTGGGCTGAAGCAGGCGGGGGTTCTGTATCACAGTCTGGGAAACAGGGCCTCAGGTGAATCTGCCAACTGACTCCCTGCCCTCCGTCACAGCCAGCTGAGAAATTAGGGCAAGGCTGATGGAACCCTCTTACAACGAAATGTTTCTCTTCAGAATAGGAGATTTTGCTACCAGACTTCAGCTACTCCTCTCTCTCAGAGTTGGTTCGTGTGTGGACTAGGGAAAGCTCCTAGGGTCTCCAGCTATGAAGGGCTCTTTGCCCAGTTGGTTTCATCCGAGAAAGAGCCAGAGGGGCTGATCTCAACAAATAGGGCTGCACACCGTGAGTCCTTCGGGTAGGGCAGTCCTGATCCAATGTGCCACCTAAGGAATAAAAGCAAAGTTTCCTTGCCACAGGAAAAAACACCGAGGCCTGGTGTTTTCTCTATGAAATTGTGTGAGCTGGTGGGTGAGGCCTTTACTATATTGTGGAAAAGCTCGGGGTTACGGCTGTCTTTCTCCCTCTCTCAGTACAATACCCTGGTCTCAGCTGTTGGGGAATGCTGAGTGGGAGAGGCTGCCTCTCTGCCGGACTCAGAAGGCTTCTTTCCTTTAGGGCAATTCCGTTTGTGTCTTACCTCGTGGAGAAAGAAACAGGGCGCCTAGAGATATTCTACCATGAAATACCTAACGACAGAGGATCTGCAGGAGCTGGTTTCTCGGTGGAAGGAGCCAAAACGCCTGCATTCCTAAGGTCTCTTTCAGAACTGCCAGACACTCTGCCGTCCTAGGCCTAAGAACTGGAAATTGTGACGGCATGGCAACACTTGGAATCCTAGGATGCAGTGGAAATGCGACTCTCAAACTGGATGGAAGAAGCTTCCAAGCATAGTGTTCTTCCATTTACCAAAGAGAACCCAAGTGTCTGAGGCTGGTAGCCTTGTTGCTGGAGAGAACTGGCATCCCCGTGGGCCTGTCGGTTAATTTCCTGTTTCTGACCCTCTAAGGAAACCCTTCCAAAAAGCCTTTGGAGCCGCTTAGAGAGAACAGCTGCGAAGTTGATGCACAGAACATTAACCTAGATTCCAGCCCTGGGTCCCAATCATCCATCTTTCTCTGGAGGTTACGTAGCCCACAGAGGGATTCAAGCAGGGAGTTTGCCTTATACAACTGACACATGAAACTGGGATGTGATGCAGGGCCACTCTCCTTGCCCTCACTCTACGTGGGCCGGAGAAGTTATCACGCAGCAGAATTCAACACCCTTCCTCTACACGTGTGTACCCAAAAGAAGTGCTGGGCAGTGGGTGTTCTCAGGCCAAGAGCAGTCCTTGTTCTGGGCTGCACCTGCTCTGTGGTTCAAAGGTTCTCTGACTCTGCTCCTTTGGAAGCATTTCAGGGCTGACGCTATCCCTGGGCTGCCAAAGCAAAGAGGCATAGCGGCCTTTCACACTGAAGGCATGGGCTTGTTTCCCATTCAGAAAGTTATGTTGCCCCTCCCTGGCTGGAGGCGGGTAAGTTGTCACAATTTGCTCTGCCCCTGGAAAATGCAAGTGGGGGTCCTCGATTTGGGCTGCCTGGTGAAACAACAGGCAGTCACAGGCAGCCTGAGTACCTTTCCTTTAGTGTGTTCCTAGCTAGGTAAACTCGGCCTTCGGAGGCTAGATGAGAGCAAACATGTTCAAGTTGTGGGGAAAGTCTTTGACCAATGACCAATATGCTTGTGCTTGTGCGAGGCTTAGGCAGGAGCTTTCCAACACAGGGTTTTGACCTTACCATAAGCCGTCCCTTTGGGCTGAAGCAGGCGGGGGTTCTGTATCACAGTCTGGGAAACAGGGCCTCAGGTGAGTCTGCCAACTGACTCCCTGCCCTCCGTCACAGCCAGCTGAGAAATTAGGGCAAGGCTGATGGAACCCTCTTACAACGAAATGTTTCTCTTCAGAATAGGAGATTTTGCTACCAGACTTCAGCTACTCCTCTCTCTCAGAGTTGGTTCGTGTGTGGACTAGGGAAAGCTCCTAGGGTCTCCAGCTATGAAGGGCTCTTTGCCCAGTTGGTTTCATCCGAGAAAGAGCCAGAGGGGCTGATCTCAACAAATAGGGCTGCACACCGTGAGTCCTTCGGGTAGGGCAGTCCTGATCCAATGTGCCACCTAAGGAATAAAAGCAAAGTTTCCTTGCCACAGGAAAAAACACCGAGGCCTGGTGTTTTCTCTATGAAATTGTGTGAGCTGGTGGGTGAGGCCTTTACTATATTGTGGAAAACCTCGGGGTTACGGCTGTCTTTCTCCCTCTCTCAGTACAATACCCTGGTCTCAGCTGTTGGGGAATGCTGAGTGGGAGAGGCTGCCTCTCTGCCGGACTCAGAAGGCTTCTTTCCTTTAGGGCAATTCCGTTTGTGTCTTACCTCGTGGAGAAAGAAACAGGGCGCCTAGAGATATTCTACCATGAAATACCTAACGACAGAGGATCTGCAGGAGCTGGTTTCTCGGTGGAAGGAGCCAAAACGCCTGCATTCCTAAGGTCTCTTTCAGAACTGCCAGACACTCTGCCGTCCTAGGCCTAAGAACTGGAAATTGTGACGGCATGGCAACACTTGGAATCCTAGGATGCAGTGGAAATGCGACTCTCAAACTGGATGGAAGAAGCTTCCAAGCATAGTGTTCTTCCATTTACCAAAGAGAACCCAAGTGTCTGAGGCTGGTAGCCTTGTTGCTGGAGAGAACTGGCATCCCCGTGGGCCTGTCGGTTAATTTCCTGTTTCTGACCCTCTAAGGAAACCCTTCCAAAAAGCCTTTGGAGCCGCTTAGAGAGAACAGCTGCGAAGTTGATGCACAGAACATTAACCTAGATTCCAGCCCTGGGTCCCAATCATCCATCTTTCTCTGGAGGTTACGTAGCCCACAGAGGGATTCAAGCAGGGAGTTTGCCTTATACAACTGACACATGAAACTGGGATGTGATGCAGGGCCACTCTCCTTGCCCTCACTCTACGTGGGCCGGAGAAGTTATCACGCAGCAGAATTCAACACCCTTCCTCTACACGTGTGTACCCAAAAGAAGTGCTGGGCAGTGGGTGTTCTCAGGCCAAGAGCAGTCCTTGTTCTGGGCTGCACCTGCTCTGTGGTTCAAAGGTTCTCTGACTCTGCTCCTTTGGAAGCATTTCAGGGCTGACGCTATCCCTGGGCTGCCAAAGCAAAGAGGCATAGCGGCCTTTCACACTGAAGGCATGGGCTTGTTTCCCATTCAGAAAGTTATGTTGCCCCTCCCTGGCTGGAGGCGGGTAAGTTGTCACAATTTGCTCTGCCCCTGGAAAATGCAAGTGGGGGTCCTCGATTTGGGCTGCCTGGTGAAACAACATGCAGTCACAGGCAGCCTGAGTACCTTTCCTTTAGTGTGTTCCTAGCTAGGTAAACTCGGCCTTCGGAGGCTAGATGAGAGCAAACATGTTCAAGTTGTGGGGAAAGTCTTTGACCAATGACCAATATGCTTGTGCTTGTGCGAGGCTTAGGCAGGAGCTTTCCAACACAGGGTTTTGACCTTACCATAAGCCGTCCCTTTGGGCTGAAGCAGGCGGGGGTTCTGTATCACAGTCTGGGAAACAGGGCCTCAGGTGAGTCTGCCAACTGACTCCCTGCCCTCCGTCACAGCCAGCTGAGAAATTAGGGCAAGGCTGATGGAACCCTCTTACAACGAAATGTTTCTCTTCAGAATAGGAGATTTTGCTACCAGACTTCAGCTACTCCTCTCTCTCAGAGTTGGTTCGTGTGTGGACTAGGGAAAGCTCCTAGGGTCTCCAGCTATGAAGGGCTCTTTGCCCAGTTGGTTTCATCCGAGAAAGAGCCAGAGGGGCTGATCTCAACAAATAGGGCTGCACACCGTGAGTCCTTCGGGTAGGGCAGTCCTGATCCAATGTGCCACCTAAGGAATAAAAGCAAAGTTTCCTTGCCACAGGAAAAAACACCGAGGCCTGGTGTTTTCTCTATGAAATTGTGTGAGCTGGTGGGTGAGGCCTTTACTATATTGTGGAAAACCTCGGGGTTACGGCTGTTTTTCTCCCTCTCTCAGTACAATACCCTGGTCTCAGCTGTTGGGGAATGCTGAGTGGGAGAGGCTGCCTCTCTGCCGGACTCAGAAGGCTTCTTTCCTTTAGGGCAATTCCGTTTGTGTGTTACCTCGTGGAGAAAGAAACAGGGCGCCTAGAGATATTCTACCATGAAATACCTAACGACAGAGGATCTGCAGGAGCTGGTTTCTCGGTGGAAGGGGCCAAAACGCCTGCATTCCTAAGGTTTCTTTCAGAACTGCCAGACACTCTGCCGTCCTAGGCCTAAGAACTGGAAATTGTGACGGCATGGCAACACTTGGAATCCTAGGATGCAGTGGAAATGCGACTCTCAAACTGGATGGAAGAAGCTTCCAAGCATAGTGTTCTTCCATTTACCAAAGAGAACCCAAGTGTCTGAGGCTGGTAGCCTTGTTGCTGGAGAGAACTGGCATCCCCGTGGGCCTGTCGGTTAATTTCCTGTTTCTGACCCTCTAAGGAAACCCTTCCAAAAAGCCTTTGGAGCCGCTTAGAGAGAACAGCTGCGAAGTTGATGCACAGAACATTAACCTAGATTCCAGCCCTGGGTCCCAATCATCCATCTTTCTCTGGAGGTTACGTAGCCCACAGAGGGATTCAAGCAGGGAGTTTGCCTTATACAACTGACACATGAAACTGGGATGTGATGCAGGGCCACTCTCCTTGCCCTCACTCTACGTGGGCCGGAGAAGTTATCACGCAGCAGAATTCAACACCCTTCCTCTACACGTGTGTACCCAAAAGAAGTGCTGGGCAGTGGGTGTTCTCAGGCCAAGAGCAGTCCTTGTTCTGGGCTGCACCTGCTCTGTGGTTCAAAGGTTCTCTGACTCTGCTCCTTTGGAAGCATTTCAGGGCTGACGCTATCCCTGGGCTGCCAAAGCAAAGAGGCATAGCGGCCTTTCACACTGAAGGCATGGGCTTGTTTCCCATTCAGAAAGTTATGTTGCCCCTCCCTGGCTGGAGGCGGGTAAGTTGTCACAATTTGCTCTGCCCCTGGAAAATGCAAGTGGGGGTCCTCGATTTGGGCTGCCTGGTGAAACAACATGCAGTCACAGGCAGCCTGAGTACCTTTCCTTTAGTGTGTTCCTAGCTAGGTAAACTCGGCCTTCGGAGGCTAGATGAGAGCAAACATGTTCAAGTTGTGGGGAAAGTCTTTGACCAATGACCAATATGCTTGTGCTTGTGCGAGGCTTAGGCAGGAGCTTTCCAACACAGGGTTTTGACCTTACCATAAGCCGTCCCTTTGGGCTGAAGCAGGCGGGGGTTCTGTATCACAGTCTGGGAAACAGGGCCTCAGGTGAGTCTGCCAACTGACTCCCTGCCCTCCGTCACAGCCAGCTGAGAAATTAGGGCAAGGCTGATGGAACCCTCTTACAACGAAATGTTTCTCTTCAGAATAGGAGATTTTGCTACCAGACTTCAGCTACTCCTCTCTCTCAGAGTTGGTTCGTGTGTGGACTAGGGAAAGCTCCTAGGGTCTCCAGCTATGAAGGGCTCTTTGCCCAGTTGGTTTCATCCGAGAAAGAGCCAGAGGGGCTGATCTCAACAAATAGGGCTGCACACCGTGAGTCCTTCGGGTAGGGCAGTCCTGATCCAATGTGCCACCTAAGGAATAAAAGCAAAGTTTCCTTGCCACAGGAAAAAACACCGAGGCCTGGTGTTTTCTCTATGAAATTGTGTGAGCTGGTGGGTGAGGCCTTTACTATATTGTGGAAAAGCTCGGGGTTACGGCTGTCTTTCTCCCTCTCTCAGTACAATACCCTGGTCTCAGCTGTTGGGGAATGCTGAGTGGGAGAGGCTGCCTCTCTGCCGGACTCAGAAGGCTTCTTTCCTTTAGGGCAATTCCGTTTGTGTCTTACCTCGTGGAGAAAGAAACAGGGCGCCTAGAGATATTCTACCATGAAATACCTAACGACAGAGGATCTGCAGGAGCTGGTTTCTCGGTGGAAGGAGCCAAAACGCCTGCATTCCTAAGGTCTCTTTCAGAACTGCCAGACACTCTGCCGTCCTAGGCCTAAGAACTGGAAATTGTGACGGCATGGCAACACTTGGAATCCTAGGATGCAGTGGAAATGCGACTCTCAAACTGGATGGAAGAAGCTTCCAAGCATAGTGTTCTTCCATTTACCAAAGAGAACCCAAGTGTCTGAGGCTGGTAGCCTTGTTGCTGGAGAGAACTGGCATCCCCGTGGGCCTGTCGGTTAATTTCCTGTTTCTGACCCTCTAAGGAAACCCTTCCAAAAAGCCTTTGGAGCCGCTTAGAGAGAACAGCTGCGAAGTTGATGCACAGAACATTAACCTAGATTCCAGCCCTGGGTCCCAATCATCCATCTTTCTCTGGAGGGTACGTAGCCCACAGAGGGATTCAAGCAGGGAGTTTGCCTTATACAACTGACACATGAAACTGGGATGTGATGCAGGGCCACTCTCCTTGCCCTCACTCTACGTGGGCCGGAGAAGTTATCACGCAGCAGAATTCAACACCCTTCCTCTACACGTGTGTACCCAAAAGAAGCGCTGGGCAGTGGGTGTTCTCAGGCCAAGAGCAGTCCTTGTTCTGGGCTGCACCTGCTCTGTGGTTCAAAGGTTCTCTGACTCTGCTCCTTTGGAAGCATTTCAGGGCTGACGCTATCCCTGGGCTGCCAAAGCAAAGAGGCATAGCGGCCTTTCACACTGAAGGCATGGGCTTGTTTCCCATTCAGAAAGTTATGTTGCCCCTCCCTGGCTGGAGGCGGGTAAGTTGTCACAATTTGCTCTGCCCCTGGAAAATGCAAGTGGGGGTCCTCGATTTGGGATTTCTGGTGAAACAACTTGCAGTCACAGGCAGCCTGAGTACCTTTCCTTTAGTGTGTTCCTAGCTAGGTAAACTCGGCCTTCGGAGGCAAGATGAGAGCAAACATGTTCAAGTTGTGGGGAAAGTCTTTGACCAATGACCAATATGCTTGTGCTTGTGCGAGGCTTAGGCAGGAGCTTTCCAACACAGGGTTTTGACCTTACCATAAGCCGTCCCTTTGGGCTGAAGCAGGCGGGGGTTCTGTATCACAGTCTGGGAAACAGGGCCTCAGGTGAGTCTGCCAACTGACTCCCTGCCCTCCGTCACAGCCAGCTGAGAAATTAGGGCAAGGCTGATGGAACCCTCTTACAACGAAATGTTTCTCTTCAGAATAGGAGATTTTGCTACCAGACTTCAGCTACTCCTCTCTCTCAGAGTTGGTTCGTGTGTGGACTAGGGAAAGCTCCTAGGGTCTCCAGCTATGAAGGGCTCTTTGCCCAGTTGGTTTCATCCGAGAAAGAGCCAGAGGGGCTGATCTCAACAAATAGGGCTGCACACCGTGAGTCCTTCGGGTAGGGCAGTCCTGATCCAATGTGCCACCTAAGGAATAAAAGCAAAGTTTCCTTGCCACAGGAAAAAACACCGAGGCCTGGTGTTTTCTCTATGAAATTGTGTGAGCTGGTGGGTGACGCCTTTACTATATTGTGGAAAAGCTCGGGGTTACGGCTGTCTTTCTCCCTCTCTCAGTACAATACCCTGGTCTCAGCTGTTGGGGAATGCTGAGTGGGAGAGGCTGCCTCTCTGCCGGACTCAGAAGGCTTCTTTCCTTTAGGGCAATTCCGTTTGTGTCTTACCTCGTGGAGAAAGAAACAGGGCGCCTAGAGATATTCTACCATGAAATACCTAACGACAGAGGATCTGCAGGAGCTGGTTTCTCGGTGGAAGGGGCCAAAACGCCTGCATTCCTAAGGTTTCTTTCAGAACTGCCAGACACTCTGCCGTCCTAGGCCTAAGAACTGGAAATTGTGACGGCATGGCAACACTTGGAATCCTAGGATGCAGTGGAAATGCGACTCTCAAACTGGATGGAAGAAGCTTCCAAGCATAGTGTTCTTCCATTTACCAAAGAGAACCCAAGTGTCTGAGGCTGGTAGCCTTGTTGCTGGAGAGAACTGGCATCCCCGTGGGCCTGTCGGTTAATTTCCTGTTTCTGACCCTCTAAGGAAACCCTTCCAAAAAGCCTTTGGAGCCGCTTAGAGAGAACAGCTGCGAAGTTGATGCACAGAACATTAACCTAGATTCCAGCCCTGGGTCCCAATCATCCATCTTTCTCTGGAGGTTACGTAGCCCACAGAGGGATTCAAGCAGGGAGTTTGCCTTATACAACTGACACATGAAACTGGGATGTGATGCAGGGCCACTCTCCTTGCCCTCACTCTACGTGGGCCGCAGAAGTTATCACGCAGCAGAATTCAACACCCTTCCTCTACACGTGTGTACCCAAAAGAAGCGCTGGGCAGTGGGTGTTCTCAGGCCAAGAGCAGTCCTTGTTCTGGGCTGCACCTGCTCTGTGGTTCAAAGGTTCTCTGACTCTGCTCCTTTGGAAGCATTTCAGGGCTGACGCTATCCCTGGGCTGCCAAAGCAAAGAGGCATAGCGGCCTTTCACACTGAAGGCATGGCCTTCTTTCCCATCCAGAATGTGTATGTTGCCCCTCCCAGGCTGGAGGCGTGTAAGTTGAAACCATTTGCTCTGCCTCTGGAAAAGGCAAGTGGGTGTACTCGATTTGGGCTGCCTGGTGAAACAACATGCAGTCACAGGCAGCCTGAGTACCTTTCCTTTAGTGTGTTCCTAGCTAGGTAAACTCGGCCTTCGGAGGCTAGATGAGAGCAAACATGTTCAAGTTGTGGGGAAAGTCTTTGACCAATGACCAATATGCTTGTGCTTGTGCGAGGCTTAGGCAGGAGCTTTCCAACACAGGGTTTTGACCTTACCATAAGCCGTCCCTTTGGGCTGAAGCAGGCGGGGGTTCTGTATCACAGTCTGGGAAACAGGGCCTCAGGTGAGTCTGCCAACTGACTCCCTGCCCTCCGTCACAGCCAGCTGAGAAATTAGGGCAAGGCTGATGGAACCCTCTTACAACGAAATGTTTCTCTTCAGAATAGGAGATTTTGCTACCAGACTTCAGCTACTCCTCTCTCTCAGAGTTGGTTCGTGTGTGGACTAGGGAAAGCTCCTAGGGTCTCCAGCTATGAAGGGCTCTTTGCCCAGTTGGTTTCATCCGAGAAAGAGCCAGAGGGGCTGATCTCAACAAATAGGGCTGCACACCGTGAGTCCTTCGGGTAGGGCAGTCCTGATCCAATGTGCCACCTAAGGAATAAAAGCAAAGTTTCCTTGCCACAGGAAAAAACACCGAGGCCTGGTGTTTTCTCTATGAAATTGTGTGAGCTGGTGGGTGAGGCCTTTACTATATTGTGGAAAAGCTCGGGGTTACGGCTGTCTTTCTCCCTCTCTCAGTACAATACCCTGGTCTCAGCTGTTGGGGAATGCTGAGTGGGAGAGGCTGCCTCTCTGCCGGACTCAGAAGGCTTCTTTCCTTTAGGGCAATTCCGTTTGTGTCTTACCTCGTGGAGAAAGAAACAGGGCGCCTAGAGATATTCTACCATGAAATACCTAACGACAGAGGATCTGCAGGAGCTGGTTTCTCGGTGGAAGGAGCCAAAACGCCTGCATTCCTAAGGTCTCTTTCAGAACTGCCAGACACTCTGCCGTCCTAGGCCTAAGAACTGGAAATTGTGACGGCATGGCAACACTTGGAATCCTAGGATGCAGTGGAAATGCGACTCTCAAACTGGATGGAAGAAGCTTCCAAGCATAGTGTTCTTCCATTTACCAAAGAGAACCCAAGTGTCTGAGGCTGGTAGCCTTGTTGCTGGAGAGAACTGGCATCCCCGTGGGCCTGTCGGTTAATTTCCTGTTTCTGACCCTCTAAGGAAACCCTTCCAAAAAGCCTTTGGAGCCGCTTAGAGAGAACAGCTGCGAAGTTGATGCACAGAACATTAACCTAGATTCCAGCCCTGGGTCCCAATCATCCATCTTTCTCTGGAGGTTACGTAGCCCACAGAGGGATTCAAGCAGGGAGTTTGCCTTATACAACTGACACATGAAACTGGGATGTGATGCAGGGCCACTCTCCTTGCCCTCACTCTACGTGGGCCGGAGAAGTTATCACGCAGCAGAATTCAACACCCTTCCTCTACACGTGTGTACCCAAAAGAAGTGCTGGGCAGTGGGTGTTCTCAGGCCAAGAGCAGTCCTTGTTCTGGGCTGCACCTGCTCTGTGGTTCAAAGGTTCTCTGACTCTGCTCCTTTGGAAGCATTTCAGGGCTGACGCTATCCCTGGGCTGCCAAAGCAAAGAGGCATAGCGGCCTTTCACACTGAAGGCATGGGCTTGTTTCCCATTCAGAAAGTTATGTTGCCCCTCCCTGGCTGGAGGCGGGTAAGTTGTCACAATTTGCTGTGCCCCTGGAAAATGCAAGTGGGGGTCCTCGATTTGGGCTGCCTGGTGAAACAACAGGCAGTCACAGGCAGCCTGAGTACCTTTCCTTTAGTGTGTTCCTAGCTAGGTAAACTCGGCCTTCGGAGGCTAGATGAGAGCAAACATGTTCAAGTTGTGGGGAAAGTCTTTGACCAATGACCAATATGCTTGTGCTTGTGCGAGGCTTAGGCAGGAGTTTTCCTACACAGGGTTTTGACCTTACCATAAGCCGTCCCTTTGGGCTGAAGCAGGCGGGGGTTCTGTATCACAGTCTGGGAAACAGGGCCTCAGGTGAGTCTGCCAACTGACTCCCTGCCCTCCGTCACAGCCAGCTGAGAAATTAGGGCAAGGCTGATGGAACCCTCTTACAACGAAATGTTTCTCTTCAGAATAGGAGATTTTGCTACCAGACTTCAGCTACTCCTCTCTCTCAGAGTTGGTTCGTGTGTGGACTAGGGAAAGCTCCTAGGGTCTCCAGCTATGAAGGGCTCTTTGCCCAGTTGGTTTCATCCGAGAAAGAGCCAGAGGGGCTGATCTCAACAAATAGGGCTGCACACCGTGAGTCCTTCGGGTAGGGCAGTCCTGATCCAATGTGCCACCTAAGGAATAAAAGCAAAGTTTCCTTGCCACAGGAAAAAACACCGAGGCCTGGTGTTTTCTCTATGAAATTGTGTGAGCTGGTGGGTGAGGCCTTTACTATATTGTGGAAAAGCTCGGGGTTACGGCTGTCTTTCTCCCTCTCTCAGTACAATACCCTGGTCTCAGCTGTTGGGGAATGCTGAGTGGGAGAGGCTGCCTCTCTGCCGGACTCAGAAGGCTTCTTTCCTTTAGGGCAATTCCGTTTGTGTCTTACCTCGTGGAGAAAGAAACAGGGCGCCTAGAGATATTCTACCATGAAATACCTAACGACAGAGGATCTGCAGGAGCTGGTTTCTCGGTGGAAGGGGCCAAAACGCCTGCATTCCTAAGGTTTCTTTCAGAACTGCCAGACACTCTGCCGTCCTAGGCCTAAGAACTGGAAATTGTGACGGCATGGCAACACTTGGAATCCTAGGATGCAGTGGAAATGCGACTCTCAAACTGGATGGAAGAAGCTTCCAAGCATAGTGTTCTTCCATTTACCAAAGAGAACCCAAGTGTCTGAGGCTGGTAGCCTTGTTGCTGGAGAGAACTGGCATCCCCGTGGGCCTGTCGGTTAATTTCCTGTTTCTGACCCTCTAAGGAAACCCTTCCAAAAAGCCTTTGGAGCCGCTTAGAGAGAACAGCTGCGAAGTTGATGCACAGAACATTAACCTAGATTCCAGCCCTGGGTCCCAATCATCCATCTTTCTCTGGAGGTTACGTAGCCCACAGAGGGATTCAAGCAGGGAGTTTGCCTTATACAACTGACACATGAAACTGGGATGTGATGCAGGGCCACTCTCCTTGCCCTCACTCTACGTGGGCCGGAGAAGTTATCACGCAGCAGAATTCAACACCCTTCCTCTACACGTGTGTACCCAAAAGAAGTGCTGGGCAGTGGGTGTTCTCAGGCCAAGAGCAGTCCTTGTTCTGGGCTGCACCTGCTCTGTGGTTCAAAGGTTCTCTGACTCTGCTCCTTTGGAAGCATTTCAGGGCTGACGCTATCCCTGGGCTGCCAAAGCAAAGAGGCATAGCGGCCTTTCACACTGAAGGCATGGGCTTGTTTCCCATTCAGAAAGTTATGTTGCCCCTCCCTGGCTGGAGGCGGGTAAGTTGTCACAATTTGCTCTGCCCCTGGAAAATGCAAGTGGGGGTCCTCGATTTGGGCTGCCTGGTGAAACAACATGCAGTCACAGGCAGCCTGAGTACCTTTCCTTTAGTGTGTTCCTAGCTAGGTAAACTCGGCCTTCGGAGGGTAGATGAGAGCAAACATGTTCAAGTTGTGGGGAAAGTCTTTGACCAATGACCAATATGCTTGTGCTTGTGCGAGGCTTAGGCAGGAGCTTTCCAACACAGGGTTTTGACCTTACCATAAGCCGTCCCTTTGGGCTGAAGCAGGCGGGGGTTCTGTATCACAGTCTGGGAAACAGGGCCTCAGGTGAGTCTGCCAACTGACTCCCTGCCCTCCGTCACAGCCAGCTGAGAAATTAGGGCAAGGCTGATGGAACCCTCTTACAACGAAATGTTTCTCTTCAGAATAGGAGATTTTGCTACCAGACTTCAGCTACTCCTCTCTCTCAGAGTTGGTTCGTGTGTGGACTAGGGAAAGCTCCTAGGGTCTCCAGCTATGAAGGGCTCTTTGCCCAGTTGGTTTCATCCGAGAAAGAGCCAGAGGGGCTGATCTCAACAAATAGGGCTGCACACCGTGAGTCCTTCGGGTAGGGCAGTCCTGATCCAATGTGCCACCTAAGGAATAAAAGCAAAGTTTCCTTGCCACAGGAAAAAACACCGAGGCCTGGTGTTTTCTCTATGAAATTGTGTGAGCTGGTGGGTGAGGCCTTTACTATATTGTGGAAAACCTCGGGGTTACGGCTGTCTTTCTCCCTCTCTCAGTACAATACCCTGGTCTCAGCTGTTGGGGAATGCTGAGTGGGAGAGGCTGCCTCTCTGCCGGACTCAGAAGGCTTCTTTCCTTTAGGGCAATTCCGTTTGTGTCTTACCTCGTGGAGAAAGAAACAGGGCGCCTAGAGATATTCTACCATGAAATACCTAACGACAGAGGATCTGCAGGAGCTGGTTTCTCGGTGGAAGGGGCCAAAACGCCTGCATTCCTAAGGTTTCTTTCAGAACTGCCAGACACTCTGCCGTCCTAGGCCTAAGAACTGGAAATTGTGACGGCATGGCAACACTTGGAATCCTAGGATGCAGTGGAAATGCGACTCTCAAACTGGATGGAAGAAGCTTCCAAGCATAGTGTTCTTCCATTTACCAAAGAGAACCCAAGTGTCTGAGGCTGGTAGCCTTGTTGCTGGAGAGAACTGGCATCCCCGTGGGCCTGTCGGTTAATTTCCTGTTTCTGACCCTCTAAGGAAACCCTTCCAAAAAGCCTTTGGAGCCGCTTAGAGAGAACAGCTGCGAAGTTGATGCACAGAACATTAACCTAGATTCCAGCCCTGGGTCCCAATCATCCATCTTTCTCTGGAGGTTACGTAGCCCACAGAGGGATTCAAGCAGGGAGTTTGCCTTATACAACTGACACATGAAACTGGGATGTGATGCAGGGCCACTCTCCTTGCCCTCACTCTACGTGGGCCGGAGAAGTTATCACGCAGCAGAATTCAACACCCTTCCTCTACACGTGTGTACCCAAAAGAAGTGCTGGGCAGTGGGTGTTCTCAGGCCAAGAGCAGTCCTTGTTCTGGGCTGCACCTGCTCTGTGGTTCAAAGGTTCTCTGACTCTGCTCCTTTGGAAGCATTTCAGGGCTGACGCTATCCCTGGGCTGCCAAAGCAAAGAGGCATAGCGGCCTTTCACACTGAAGGCATGGGCTTGTTTCCCATTCAGAAAGTTATGTTGCCCCTCCCTGGCTGGAGGCGGGTAAGTTGTCACAATTTGCTCTGCCCCTGGAAAATGCAAGTGGGGGTCCTCGATTTGGGCTGCCTGGTGAAACAACATGCAGTCACAGGCAGCCTGAGTACCTTTCCTTTAGTGTGTTCCTAGCTAGGTAAACTCGGCCTTCGGAGGCTAGATGAGAGCAAACATGTTCAAGTTGTGGGGAAAGTCTTTGACCAATGACCAATATGCTTGTGCTTGTGCGAGGCTTAGGCAGGAGCTTTCCAACACAGGGTTTTGACCTTACCATAAGCCGTCCCTTTGGGCTGAAGCAGGCGGGGGTTCTGTATCACAGTCTGGGAAACAGGGCCTCAGGTGAGTCTGCCAACTGACTCCCTGCCCTCCGTCACAGCCAGCTGAGAAATTAGGGCAAGGCTGATGGAACCCTCTTACAACGAAATGTTTCTCTTCAGAATAGGAGATTTTGCTACCAGACTTCAGCTACTCCTCTCTCTCAGAGTTGGTTCGTGTGTGGACTAGGGAAAGCTCCTAGGGTCTCCAGCTATGAAGGGCTCTTTGCCCAGTTGGTTTCATCCGAGAAAGAGCCAGAGGGGCTGATCTCAACAAATAGGGCTGCACACCGTGAGTCCTTCGGGTAGGGCAGTCCTGATCCAATGTGCCACCTAAGGAATAAAAGCAAAGTTTCCTTGCCACAGGAAAAAACACCGAGGCCTGGTGTTTTCTCTATGAAATTGTGTGAGCTGGTGGGTGAGGCCTTTACTATATTGTGGAAAAGCTCGGGGTTACGGCTGTCTTTCTCCCTCTCTCAGTACAATACCCTGGTCTCAGCTGTTGGGGAATGCTGAGTGGGAGAGGCTGCCTCTCTGCCGGACTCAGAAGGCTTCTTTCCTTTAGGGCAATTCCGTTTGTGTCTTACCTCGTGGAGAAAGAAACAGGGCGCCTAGAGATATTCTACCATGAAATACCTAACGACAGAGGATCTGCAGGAGCTGGTTTCTCGGTGGAAGGAGCCAAAACGCCTGCATTCCTAAGGTCTCTTTCAGAACTGCCAGACACTCTGCCGTCCTAGGCCTAAGAACTGGAAATTGTGACGGCATGGCAACACTTGGAATCCTAGGATGCAGTGGAAATGCGACTCTCAAACTGGATGGAAGAAGCTTCCAAGCATAGTGTTCTTCCATTTACCAAAGAGAACCCAAGTGTCTGAGGCTGGTAGCCTTGTTGCTGGAGAGAACTGGCATCCCCGTGGGCCTGTCGGTTAATTTCCTGTTTCTGACCCTCTAAGGAAACCCTTCCAAAAAGCCTTTGGAGCCGCTTAGAGAGAACAGCTGCGAAGTTGATGCACAGAACATTAACCTAGATTCCAGCCCTGGGTCCCAATCATCCATCTTTCTCTGGAGGTTACGTAGCCCACAGAGGGATTCAAGCAGGGAGTTTGCCTTATACAACTGACACATGAAACTGGGATGTGATGCAGGGCCACTCTCCTTGCCCTCACTCTACGTGGGCCGGAGAAGTTATCACGCAGCAGAATTCAACACCCTTCCTCTACACGTGTGTACCCAAAAGAAGCGCTGGGCAGTGGGTGTTCTCAGGCCAAGAGCAGTCCTTGTTCTGGGCTGCACCTGCTCTGTGGTTCAAAGGTTCTCTGACTCTGCTCCTTTGGAAGCATTTCAGGGCTGACGCTATCCCTGGGCTGCCAAAGCAAAGAGGCATAGCGGCCTTTCACACTGAAGGCATGGCCTTCTTTCCCATCCAGAATGTGTATGTTGCCCCTCCCAGGCTGGAGGCGTGTAAGTTGAAACCATTTGCTCTGCCTCTGGAAAAGGCAAGTGGGTGTACTCGATTTGGGCTGCCTGGTGAAACAACATGCAGTCACAGGCAGCCTGAGTACCTTTCCTTTAGTGTGTTCCTAGCTAGGTAAACTCGGCCTTCGGAGGCTAGATGAGAGCAAACATGTTCAAGTTGTGGGGAAAGTCTTTGACCAATGACCAATATGCTTGTGCTTGTGCGAGGCTTAGGCAGGAGCTTTCCAACACAGGGTTTTGACCTTACCATAAGCCGTCCCTTTGGGCTGAAGCAGGCGGGGGTTCTGTATCACAGTCTGGGAAACAGGGCCTCAGGTGAGTCTGCCAACTGACTCCCTGCCCTCCGTCACAGCCAGCTGAGAAATTAGGGCAAGGCTGATGGAACCCTCTTACAACGAAATGTTTCTCTTCAGAATAGGAGATTTTGCTACCAGACTTCAGCTACTCCTCTCTCTCAGAGTTGGTTCGTGTGTGGACTAGGGAAAGCTCCTAGGGTCTCCAGCTATGAAGGGCTCTTTGCCCAGTTGGTTTCATCCGAGAAAGAGCCAGAGGGGCTGATCTCAACAAATAGGGCTGCACACCGTGAGTCCTTCGGGTAGGGCAGTCCTGATCCAATGTGCCACCTAAGGAATAAAAGCAAAGTTTCCTTGCCACAGGAAAAAACACCGAGGCCTGGTGTTTTCTCTATGAAATTGTGTGAGCTGGTGGGTGAGGCCTTTACTATATTGTGGAAAAGCTCGGGGTTACGGCTGTCTTTCTCCCTCTCTCAGTACAATACCCTGGTCTCAGCTGTTGGGGAATGCTGAGTGGGAGAGGCTGCCTCTCTGCCGGACTCAGAAGGCTTCTTTCCTTTAGGGCAATTCCGTTTGTGTCTTACCTCGTGGAGAAAGAAACAGGGCGCCTAGAGATATTCTACCATGAAATACCTAACGACAGAGGATCTGCAGGAGCTGGTTTCTCGGTGGAAGGAGCCAAAACGCCTGCATTCCTAAGGTCTCTTTCAGAACTGCCAGACACTCTGCCGTCCTAGGCCTAAGAACTGGAAATTGTGACGGCATGGCAACACTTGGAATCCTAGGATGCAGTGGAAATGCGACTCTCAAACTGGATGGAAGAAGCTTCCAAGCATAGTGTTCTTCCATTTACCAAAGAGAACCCAAGTGTCTGAGGCTGGTAGCCTTGTTGCTGGAGAGAACTGGCATCCCCGTGGGCCTGTCGGTTAATTTCCTGTTTCTGACCCTCTAAGGAAACCCTTCCAAAAAGCCTTTGGAGCCGCTTAGAGAGAACAGCTGCGAAGTTGATGCACAGAACATTAACCTAGATTCCAGCCCTGGGTCCCAATCATCCATCTTTCTCTGGAGGTTACGTAGCCCACAGAGGGATTCAAGCAGGGAGTTTGCCTTATACAACTGACACATGAAACTGGGATGTGATGCAGGGCCACTCTCCTTGCCCTCACTCTACGTGGGCCGGAGAAGTTATCACGCAGCAGAATTCAACACCCTTCCTCTACACGTGTGTACCCAAAAGAAGTGCTGGGCAGTGGGTGTTCTCAGGCCAAGAGCAGTCCTTGTTCTGGGCTGCACCTGCTCTGTGGTTCAAAGGTTCTCTGACTCTGCTCCTTTGGAAGCATTTCAGGGCTGACGCTATCCCTGGGCTGCCAAAGCAAAGAGGCATAGCGGCCTTTCACACTGAAGGCATGGGCTTGTTTCCCATTCAGAAAGTTATGTTGCCCCTCCCTGGCTGGAGGCGGGTAAGTTGTCACAATTTGCTGTGCCCCTGGAAAATGCAAGTGGGGGTCCTCGATTTGGGCTGCCTGGTGAAACAACAGGCAGTCACAGGCAGCCTGAGTACCTTTCCTTTAGTGTGTTCCTAGCTAGGTAAACTCGGCCTTCGGAGGCTAGATGAGAGCAAACATGTTCAAGTTGTGGGGAAAGTCTTTGACCAATGACCAATATGCTTGTGCTTGTGCGAGGCTTAGGCAGGAGTTTTCCTACACAGGGTTTTGACCTTACCATAAGCCGTCCCTTTGGGCTGAAGCAGGCGGGGGTTCTGTATCACAGTCTGGGAAACAGGGCCTCAGGTGAGTCTGCCAACTGACTCCCTGCCCTCCGTCACAGCCAGCTGAGAAATTAGGGCAAGGCTGATGGAACCCTCTTACAACGAAATGTTTCTCTTCAGAATAGGAGATTTTGCTACCAGACTTCAGCTACTCCTCTCTCTCAGAGTTGGTTCGTGTGTGGACTAGGGAAAGCTCCTAGGGTCTCCAGCTATGAAGGGCTCTTTGCCCAGTTGGTTTCATCCGAGAAAGAGCCAGAGGGGCTGATCTCAACAAATAGGGCTGCACACCGTGAGTCCTTCGGGTAGGGCAGTCCTGATCCAATGTGCCACCTAAGGAATAAAAGCAAAGTTTCCTTGCCACAGGAAAAAACACCGAGGCCTGGTGTTTTCTCTATGAAATTGTGTGAGCTGGTGGGTGAGGCCTTTACTATATTGTGGAAAAGCTCGGGGTTACGGCTGTCTTTCTCCCTCTCTCAGTACAATACCCTGGTCTCAGCTGTTGGGGAATGCTGAGTGGGAGAGGCTGCCTCTCTGACGGACTCAGAAGGCTTCTTTCCTTTAGGGCAATTCCGTTTGTGTCTTACCTCGTGGAGAAAGAAACAGGGCGCCTAGAGATATTCTACCATGAAATACCTAACGACAGAGGATCTGCAGGAGCTGGTTTCTCGGTGGAAGGGGCCAAAACGCCTGCATTCCTAAGGTTTCTTTCAGAACTGCCAGACACTCTGCCGTCCTAGGCCTAAGAACTGGAAATTGTGACGGCATGGCAACACTTGGAATCCTAGGATGCAGTGGAAATGCGACTCTCAAACTGGATGGAAGAAGCTTCCAAGCATAGTGTTCTTCCATTTACCAAAGAGAACCCAAGTGTCTGAGGCTGGTAGCCTTGTTGCTGGAGAGAACTGGCATCCCCGTGGCCCTGTCGGTTAATTTCCTGTTTCTGACCCTCTAAGGAAACCCTTCCAAAAAGCCTTTGGAGCCGCTTAGAGAGAACAGCTGCGAAGTTGATGCACAGAACATTAACCTAGATTCCAGCCCTGGGTCCCAATCATCCATCTTTCTCTGGAGGTTACGTAGCCCACAGAGGGATTCAAGCAGGGAGTTTGCCTTATACAACTGACACATGAAACTGGGATGTGATGCAGGGCCACTCTCCTTGCCCTCACTCTACGTGGGCCGGAGAAGTTATCACGCAGCAGAATTCAACACCCTTCCTCTACACGTGTGTACCCAAAAGAAGTGCTGGGCAGTGGGTGTTCTCAGGCCAAGAGCAGTCCTTGTTCTGGGCTGCACCTGCTCTGTGGTTCAAAGGTTCTCTGACTCTGCTCCTTTGGAAGCATTTCAGGGCTGACGCTATCCCTGGGCTGCCAAAGCAAAGAGGCATAGCGGCCTTTCACACTGAAGGCATGGGCTTGTTTCCCATTCAGAAAGTTATGTTGCCCCTCCCTGGCTGGAGGCGGGTAAGTTGTCACAATTTGCTCTGCCCCTGGAAAATGCAAGTGGGGGTCCTCGATTTGGGCTGCCTGGTGAAACAACATGCAGTCACAGGCAGCCTGAGTACCTTTCCTTTAGTGTGTTCCTAGCTAGGTAAACTCGGCCTTCGGAGGGTAGATGAGAGCAAACATGTTCAAGTTGTGGGGAAAGTCTTTGACCAATGACCAATATGCTTGTGCTTGTGCGAGGCTTAGGCAGGAGCTTTCCAACACAGGGTTTTGACCTTACCATAAGCCGTCCCTTTGGGCTGAAGCAGGCGGGGGTTCTGTATCACAGTCTGGGAAACAGGGCCTCAGGTGAGTCTGCCAACTGACTCCCTGCCCTCCGTCACAGCCAGCTGAGAAATTAGGGCAAGGCTGATGGAACCCTCTTACAACGAAATGTTTCTCTTCAGAATAGGAGATTTTGCTACCAGACTTCAGCTACTCCTCTCTCTCAGAGTTGGTTCGTGTGTGGACTAGGGAAAGCTCCTAGGGTCTCCAGCTATGAAGGGCTCTTTGCCCAGTTGGTTTCATCCGAGAAAGAGCCAGAGGGGCTGATCTCAACAAATAGGGCTGCACACCGTGAGTCCTTCGGGTAGGGCAGTCCTGATCCAATGTGCCACCTAAGGAATAAAAGCAAAGTTTCCTTGCCACAGGAAAAAACACCGAGGCCTGGTGTTTTCTCTATGAAATTGTGTGAGCTGGTGGGTGAGGCCTTTACTATATTGTGGAAAAGCTCGGGGTTACGGCTGTCTTTCTCCCTCTCTCAGTACAATACCCTGGTCTCAGCTGTTGGGGAATGCTGAGTGGGAGAGGCTGCCTCTCTGCCGGACTCAGAAGGCTTCTTTCCTTTAGGGCAATTCCGTTTGTGTCTTACCTCGTGGAGAAAGAAACAGGGCGCCTAGAGATATTCTACCATGAAATACCTAACGACAGAGGATCTGCAGGAGCTGGTTTCTCGGTGGAAGGGGCCAAAACGCCTGCATTCCTAAGGTTTCTTTCAGAACTGCCAGACACTCTGCCGTCCTAGGCCTAAGAACTGGAAATTGTGACGGCATGGCAACACTTGGAATCCTAGGATGCAGTGGAAATGCGACTCTCAAACTGGATGGAAGAAGCTTCCAAGCATAGTGTTCTTCCATTTACCAAAGAGAACCCAAGTGTCTGAGGCTGGTAGCCTTGTTGCTGGAGAGAACTGGCATCCCCGTGGGCCTGTCGGTTAATTTCCTGTTTCTGACCCTCTAAGGAAACCCTTCCAAAAAGCCTTTGGAGCCGCTTAGAGAGAACAGCTGCGAAGTTGATGCACAGAACATTAACCTAGATTCCAGCCCTGGGTCCCAATCATCCATCTTTCTCTGGAGGTTACGTAGCCCACAGAGGGATTCAAGCAGGGAGTTTGCCTTATACAACTGACACATGAAACTGGGATGTGATGCAGGGCCACTCTCCTTGCCCTCACTCTACGTGGGCCGGAGAAGTTATCACGCAGCAGAAGTCAACACCCTTCCTCTACACGTGTGTACCCAAAAGAAGTGCTGGGCAGTGGGTGTTCTCAGGCCAAGAGCAGTCCTTGTTCTGGGCTGCACCTGCTCTGTGGTTCAAAGGTTCTCTGACTCTGCTCCTTTGGAAGCATTTCAGGGCTGACGCTATCCCTGGGCTGCCAAAGCAAAGAGGCATAGCGGCCTTTCACACTGAAGGCATGGGCTTGTTTCCCATTCAGAAAGTTATGTTGCCCCTCCCTGGCTGGAGGCGGGTAAGTTGTCACAATTTGCTCTGCCCCTGGAAAATGCAAGTGGGGGTCCTCGATTTGGGCTGCCTGGTGAAACAACATGCAGTCACAGGCAGCCTGAGTACCTTTCCTTTAGTGTGTTCCTAGCTAGGTAAACTCGGCCTTCGGAGGCTAGATGAGAGCAAACATGTTCAAGTTGTGGGGAAAGTCTTTGACCAATGACCAATATGCTTGTGCTTGTGCGAGGCTTAGGCAGGAGCTTTCCAACACAGGGTTTTGACCTTACCATAAGCCGTCCCTTTGGGCTGAAGCAGGCGGGGGTTCTGTATCACAGTCTGGGAAACAGGGCCTCAGGTGAGTCTGCCAACTGACTCCCTGCCCTCCGTCACAGCCAGCTGAGAAATTAGGGCAAGGCTGATGGAACCCTCTTACAACGAAATGTTTCTCTTCAGAATAGGAGATTTTGCTACCAGACTTCAGCTACTCCTCTCTCTCAGAGTTGGTTCGTGTGTGGACTAGGGAAAGCTCCTAGGGTCTCCAGCTATGAAGGGCTCTTTGCCCAGTTGGTTTCATCCGAGAAAGAGCCAGAGGGGCTGATCTCAACAAATAGGGCTGCACACCGTGAGTCCTTCGGGTAGGGCAGTCCTGATCCAATGTGCCACCTAAGGAATAAAAGCAAAGTTTCCTTGCCACAGGAAAAAACACCGAGGCCTGGTGTTTTCTCTATGAAATTGTGTGAGCTGGTGGGTGAGGCCTTTACTATATTGTGGAAAACCTCGGGGTTACGGCTGTCTTTCTCCCTCTCTCAGTACAATACCCTGGTCTCAGCTGTTGGGGAATGCTGAGTGGGAGAGGCTGCCTCTCTGCCGGACTCAGAAGGCTTCTTTCCTTTAGGGCAATTCCGTTTGTGTCTTACCTCGTGGAGAAAGAAACAGGGCGCCTAGAGATATTCTACCATGAAATACCTAACGACAGAGGATCTGCAGGAGCTGGTTTCTCGGTGGAAGGAGCCAAAACGCCTGCATTCCTAAGGTCTCTTTCAGAACTGCCAGACACTCTGCCGTCCTAGGCCTAAGAACTGGAAATTGTGACGGCATGGCAACACTTGGAATCCTAGGATGCAGTGGAAATGCGACTCTCAAACTGGATGGAAGAAGCTTCCAAGCATAGTGTTCTTCCATTTACCAAAGAGAACCCAAGTGTCTGAGGCTGGTAGCCTTGTTGCTGGAGAGAACTGGCATCCCCGTGGGCCTGTCGGTTAATTTCCTGTTTCTGACCCTCTAAGGAAACCCTTCCAAAAAGCCTTTGGAGCCGCTTAGAGAGAACAGCTGCGAAGTTGATGCACAGAACATTAACCTAGATTCCAGCCCTGGGTCCCAATCATCCATCTTTCTCTGGAGGTTACGTAGCCCACAGAGGGATTCAAGCAGGGAGTTTGCCTTATACAACTGACACATGAAACTGGGATGTGATGCAGGGCCACTCTCCTTGCCCTCACTCTACGTGGGCCGGAGAAGTTATCACGCAGCAGAATTCAACACCCTTCCTCTACACGTGTGTACCCAAAAGAAGCGCTGGGCAGTGGGTGTTCTCAGGCCAAGAGCAGTCCTTGTTCTGGGCTGCACCTGCTCTGTGGTTCAAAGGTTCTCTGACTCTGCTCCTTTGGAAGCATTTCAGGGCTGACGCTATCCCTGGGCTGCCAAAGCAAAGAGGCATAGCGGCCTTTCACACTGAAGGCATGGGCTTGTTTCCCATTCAGAAAGTTATGTTGCCCCTCCCTGGCTGGAGGCGGGTAAGTTGTCACAATTTGCTCTGCCCCTGGAAAATGCAAGTGGGGGTCCTCGATTTGGGATTTCTGGTGAAACAACTTGCAGTCACAGGCAGCCTGAGTACCTTTCCTTTAGTGTGTTCCTAGCTAGGTAAACTCGGCCTTCGGAGGCAAGATGAGAGCAAACATGTTCAAGTTGTGGGGAAAGTCTTTGACCAATGACCAATATGCTTGTGCTTGTGCGAGGCTTAGGCAGGAGCTTTCCAACACAGGGTTTTGACCTTACCATAAGCCGTCCCTTTGGGCTGAAGCAGGCGGGGGTTCTGTATCACAGTCTGGGAAACAGGGCCTCAGGTGAGTCTGCCAACTGACTCCCTGCCCTCCGTCACAGCCAGCTGAGAAATTAGGGCAAGGCTGATGGAACCCTCTTACAACGAAATGTTTCTCTTCAGAATAGGAGATTTTGCTACCAGACTTCAGCTACTCCTCTCTCTCAGAGTTGGTTCGTGTGTGGACTAGGGAAAGCTCCTAGGGTCTCCAGCTATGAAGGGCTCTTTGCCCAGTTGGTTTCATCCGAGAAAGAGCCAGAGGGGCTGATCTCAACAAATAGGGCTGCACACCGTGAGTCCTTCGGGTAGGGCAGTCCTGATCCAATGTGCCACCTAAGGAATAAAAGCAAAGTTTCCTTGCCACAGGAAAAAACACCGAGGCCTGGTGTTTTCTCTATGAAATTGTGTGAGCTGGTGGGTGACGCCTTTACTATATTGTGGAAAAGCTCGGGGTTACGGCTGTCTTTCTCCCTCTCTCAGTACAATACCCTGGTCTCAGCTGTTGGGGAATGCTGAGTGGGAGAGGCTGCCTCTCTGCCGGACTCAGAAGGCTTCTTTCCTTTAGGGCAATTCCGTTTGTGTCTTACCTCGTGGAGAAAGAAACAGGGCGCCTAGAGATATTCTACCATGAAATACCTAACGACAGAGGATCTGCAGGAGCTGGTTTCTCGGTGGAAGGGGCCAAAACGCCTGCATTCCTAAGGTTTCTTTCAGAACTGCCAGACACTCTGCCGTCCTAGGCCTAAGAACTGGAAATTGTGACGGCATGGCAACACTTGGAATCCTAGGATGCAGTGGAAATGCGACTCTCAAACTGGATGGAAGAAGCTTCCAAGCATAGTGTTCTTCCATTTACCAAAGAGAACCCAAGTGTCTGAGGCTGGTAGCCTTGTTGCTGGAGAGAACTGGCATCCCCGTGGGCCTGTCGGTTAATTTCCTGTTTCTGACCCTCTAAGGAAACCCTTCCAAAAAGCCTTTGGAGCCGCTTAGAGAGAACAGCTGCGAAGTTGATGCACAGAACATTAACCTAGATTCCAGCCCTGGGTCCCAATCATCCATCTTTCTCTGGAGGTTACGTAGCCCACAGAGGGATTCAAGCAGGGAGTTTGCCTTATACAACTGACACATGAAACTGGGATGTGATGCAGGGCCACTCTCCTTGCCCTCACTCTACGTGGGCCGGAGAAGTTATCACGCAGCAGAATTCAACACCCTTCCTCTACACGTGTGTACCCAAAAGAAGCGCTGGGCAGTGGGTGTTCTCAGGCCAAGAGCAGTCCTTGTTCTGGGCTGCACCTGCTCTGTGGTTCAAAGGTTCTCTGACTCTGCTCCTTTGGAAGCATTTCAGGGCTGACGCTATCCCTGGGCTGCCAAAGCAAAGAGGCATAGCGGCCTTTCACACTGAAGGCATGGCCTTCTTTCCCATCCAGAATGTGTATGTTGCCCCTCCCAGGCTGGAGGCGTGTAAGTTGAAACCATTTGCTCTGCCTCTGGAAAAGGCAAGTGGGTGTACTCGATTTGGGCTGCCTGGTGAAACAACATGCAGTCACAGGCAGCCTGAGTACCTTTCCTTTAGTGTGTTCCTAGCTAGGTAAACTCGGCCTTCGGAGGCTAGATGAGAGCAAACATGTTCAAGTTGTGGGGAAAGTCTTTGACCAATGACCAATATGCTTGTGCTTGTGCGAGGCTTAGGCAGGAGCTTTCCAACACAGGGTTTTGACCTTACCATAAGCCGTCCCTTTGGGCTGAAGCAGGCGGGGGTTCTGTATCACAGTCTGGGAAACAGGGCCTCAGGTGAGTCTGCCAACTGACTCCCTGCCCTCCGTCACAGCCAGCTGAGAAATTAGGGCAAGGCTGATGGAACCCTCTTACAACGAAATGTTTCTCTTCAGAATAGGAGATTTTGCTACCAGACTTCAGCTACTCCTCTCTCTCAGAGTTGGTTCGTGTGTGGACTAGGGAAAGCTCCTAGGGTCTCCAGCTATGAAGGGCTCTTTGCCCAGTTGGTTTCATCCGAGAAAGAGCCAGAGGGGCTGATCTCAACAAATAGGGCTGCACACCGTGAGTCCTTCGGGTAGGGCAGTCCTGATCCAATGTGCCACCTAAGGAATAAAAGCAAAGTTTCCTTGCCACAGGAAAAAACACCGAGGCCTGGTGTTTTCTCTATGAAATTGTGTGAGCTGGTGGGTGAGGCCTTTACTATATTGTGGAAAAGCTCGGGGTTACGGCTGTCTTTCTCCCTCTCTCAGTACAATACCCTGGTCTCAGCTGTTGGGGAATGCTGAGTGGGAGAGGCTGCCTCTCTGCCGGACTCAGAAGGCTTCTTTCCTTTAGGGCAATTCCGTTTGTGTCTTACCTCGTGGAGAAAGAAACAGGGCGCCTAGAGATATTCTACCATGAAATACCTAACGACAGAGGATCTGCAGGAGCTGGTTTCTCGGTGGAAGGAGCCAAAACGCCTGCATTCCTAAGGTCTCTTTCAGAACTGCCAGACACTCTGCCGTCCTAGGCCTAAGAACTGGAAATTGTGACGGCATGGCAACACTTGGAATCCTAGGATGCAGTGGAAATGCGACTCTCAAACTGGATGGAAGAAGCTTCCAAGCATAGTGTTCTTCCATTTACCAAAGAGAACCCAAGTGTCTGAGGCTGGTAGCCTTGTTGCTGGAGAGAACTGGCATCCCCGTGGGCCTGTCGGTTAATTTCCTGTTTCTGACCCTCTAAGGAAACCCTTCCAAAAAGCCTTTGGAGCCGCTTAGAGAGAACAGCTGCGAAGTTGATGCACAGAACATTAACCTAGATTCCAGCCCTGGGTCCCAATCATCCATCTTTCTCTGGAGGTTACGTAGCCCACAGAGGGATTCAAGCAGGGAGTTTGCCTTATACAACTGACACATGAAACTGGGATGTGATGCAGGGCCACTCTCCTTGCCCTCACTCTACGTGGGCCGGAGAAGTTATCACGCAGCAGAATTCAACACCCTTCCTCTACACGTGTGTACCCAAAAGAAGTGCTGGGCAGTGGGTGTTCTCAGGCCAAGAGCAGTCCTTGTTCTGGGCTGCACCTGCTCTGTGGTTCAAAGGTTCTCTGACTCTGCTCCTTTGGAAGCATTTCAGGGCTGACGCTATCCCTGGGCTGCCAAAGCAAAGAGGCATAGCGGCCTTTCACACTGAAGGCATGGGCTTGTTTCCCATTCAGAAAGTTATGTTGCCCCTCCCTGGCTGGAGGCGGGTAAGTTGTCACAATTTGCTGTGCCCCTGGAAAATGCAAGTGGGGGTCCTCGATTTGGGCTGCCTGGTGAAACAACAGGCAGTCACAGGCAGCCTGAGTACCTTTCCTTTAGTGTGTTCCTAGCTAGGTAAACTCGGCCTTCGGAGGCTAGATGAGAGCAAACATGTTCAAGTTGTGGGGAAAGTCTTTGACCAATGACCAATATGCTTGTGCTTGTGCGAGGCTTAGGCAGGAGTTTTCCAACACAGGGTTTTGACCTTACCATAAGCCGTCCCTTTGGGCTGAAGCAGGCGGGGGTTCTGTATCACAGTCTGGGAAACAGGGCCTCAGGTGAGTCTGCCAACTGACTCCCTGCCCTCCGTCACAGCCAGCTGAGAAATTAGGGCAAGGCTGATGGAACCCTCTTACAACGAAATGTTTCTCTTCAGAATAGGAGATTTTGCTACCAGACTTCAGCTACTCCTCTCTCTCAGAGTTGGTTCGTGTGTGGACTAGGGAAAGCTCCTAGGGTCTCCAGCTATGAAGGGCTCTTTGCCCAGTTGGTTTCATCCGAGAAAGAGCCAGAGGGGCTGATCTCAACAAATAGGGCTGCACACCGTGAGTCCTTCGGGTAGGGCAGTCCTGATCCAATGTGCCACCTAAGGAATAAAAGCAAAGTTTCCTTGCCACAGGAAAAAACACCGAGGCCTGGTGTTTTCTCTATGAAATTGTGTGAGCTGGTGGGTGAGGCCTTTACTATATTGTGGAAAAGCTCGGGGTTACGGCTGTCTTTCTCCCTCTCTCAGTACAATACCCTGGTCTCAGCTGTTGGGGAATGCTGAGTGGGAGAGGCTGCCTCTCTGCCGGACTCAGAAGGCTTCTTTCCTTTAGGGCAATTCCGTTTGTGTCTTACCTCGTGGAGAAAGAAACAGGGCGCCTAGAGATATTCTACCATGAAATACCTAACGACAGAGGATCTGCAGGAGCTGGTTTCTAGGTGGAAGGGGCCAAAACTCCTGCATTCCTAAGGTTTCTTTCAGAACTGCCAGACACTCTGCCGTCCTAGGCCTAAGAACTGGAAATTGTGACGGCATGGCAACACTTGGAATCCTAGGATGCAGTGGAAATGCGACTCTCAAACTGGATGGAAGAAGCTTCCAAGCATAGTGTTCTTCCATTTACCAAAGAGAACCCAAGTGTCTGAGGCTGGTAGCCTTGTTGCTGGAGAGAACTGGCATCCCCGTGGGCCTGTCGGTTAATTTCCTGTTTCTGACCCTCTAAGGAAACCCTTCCAAAAAGCCTTTGGAGCCGCTTAGAGAGAACAGCTGCGAAGTTGATGCACAGAACATTAACCTAGATTCCAGCCCTGGGTCCCAATCATCCATCTTTCTCTGGAGGTTACGTAGCCCACAGAGGGATTCAAGCAGGGAGTTTGCCTTATACAACTGACACATGAAACTGGGATGTGATGCAGGGCCACTCTCCTTGCCCTCACTCTACGTGGGCCGGAGAAGTTATCACGCAGCAGAATTCAACACCCTTCCTCTACACGTGTGTACCCAAAAGAAGTGCTGGGCAGTGGGTGTTCTCAGGCCAAGAGCAGTCCTTGTTCTGGGCTGCACCTGCTCTGTGGTTCAAAGGTTCTCTGACTCTGCTCCTTTGGAAGCATTTCAGGGCTGACGCTATACCTGGGCTGCCAAAGCAAAGAGGCATAGCGGCCTTTCAAACTGAAGGCATGGCCTTCTTTCCCATCCAGAATGTGTATGTTGCCCCTCCCAGGCTGGAGGCGTGTAAGTTGAAACCATTTGCTCTGCCTCTGGAAAAGGCAAGTGGGTGTACTCGATTTGGGCTGCCTGGTGAAACAACATGCAGTCACAGGCAGCCTGAGTACCTTTCCTTTAGTGTGTTCCTAGCTAGGTAAACTCGGCCTTCGGAGGCTAGATGAGAGCAAACATGTTCAAGTTGTGGGGAAAGTCTTTGACCAATGACCAATATGCTTGTGCTTGTGCGAGGCTTAGGCAGGAGCTTTCCAACACAGGGTTTTGACCTTACCATAAGCCGTCCCTTTGGGCTGAAGCAGGCGGGGGTTCTGTATCACAGTCTGGGAAACAGGGCCTCAGGTGAGTCTGCCAACTGACTCCCTGCCCTCCGTCACAGCCAGCTGAGAAATTAGGGCAAGGCTGATGGAACCCTCTTACAACGAAATGTTTCTCTTCAGAATAGGAGATTTTGCTACCAGACTTCAGCTACTCCTCTCTCTCAGAGTTGGTTCGTGTGTGGACTAGGGAAAGCTCCTAGGGTCTCCAGCTATGAAGGGCTCTTTGCCCAGTTGGTTTCATCCGAGAAAGAGCCAGAGGGGCTGATCTCAACAAATAGGGCTGCACACCGTGAGTCCTTCGGGTAGGGCAGTCCTGATCCAATGTGCCACCTAAGGAATAAAAGCAAAGTTTCCTTGCCACAGGAAAAAACACCGAGGCCTGGTGTTTTCTCTATGAAATTGTGTGAGCTGGTGGGTGAGGCCTTTACTATATTGTGGAAAAGCTCGGGGTTACGGCTGTCTTTCTCCCTCTCTCAGTACAATACCCTGGTCTCAGCTGTTGGGGAATGCTGAGTGGGAGAGGCTGCCTCTCTGCCGGACTCAGAAGGCTTCTTTCCTTTAGGGCAATTCCGTTTGTGTCTTACCTCGTGGAGAAAGAAACAGGGCGCCTAGAGATATTCTACCATGAAATACCTAACGACAGAGGATCTGCAGGAGCTGGTTTCTCGGTGGAAGGAGCCAAAACGCCTGCATTCCTAAGGTCTCTTTCAGAACTGCCAGACACTCTGCCGTCCTAGGCCTAAGAACTGGAAATTGTGACGGCATGGCAACACTTGGAATCCTAGGATGCAGTGGAAATGCGACTCTCAAACTGGATGGAAGAAGCTTCCAAGCATAGTGTTCTTCCATTTACCAAAGAGAACCCAAGTGTCTGAGGCTGGTAGCCTTGTTGCTGGAGAGAACTGGCATCCCCGTGGGCCTGTCGGTTAATTTCCTGTTTCTGACCCTCTAAGGAAACCCTTCCAAAAAGCCTTTGGAGCCGCTTAGAGAGAACAGCTGCGAAGTTGATGCACAGAACATTAACCTAGATTCCAGCCCTGGGTCCCAATCATCCATCTTTCTCTGGAGGTTACGTAGCCCACAGAGGGATTCAAGCAGGGAGTTTGCCTTATACAACTGACACATGAAACTGGGATGTGATGCAGGGCCACTCTCCTTGCCCTCACTCTACGTGGGCCGGAGAAGTTATCACGCAGCAGAATTCAACACCCTTCCTCTACACGTGTGTACCCAAAAGAAGTGCTGGGCAGTGGGTGTTCTCAGGCCAAGAGCAGTCCTTGTTCTGGGCTGCACCTGTTCTGTGGTTCAAAGGTTCTCTGACTCTGCTCCTTTGGAAGCATTTCAGGGCTGACGCTATCCCTGGGCTGCCAAAGCAAAGAGGCATAGCGGCCTTTCACACTGAAGGCATGGGCTTGTTTCCCATTCAGAAAGTTATGTTGCCCCTCCCTGGCTGGAGGCGGGTAAGTTGTCACAATTTGCTCTGCCCCTGGAAAATGCAAGTGGGGGTCCTCGATTTGGGATTTCTGGTGAAACAACTTGCAGTCACAGGCAGCCTGAGTACCTTTCCTTTAGTGTGTTCCTAGCTAGGTAAACTCGGCCTTCGGAGGCAAGATGAGAGCAAACATGTTCAAGTTGTGGGGAAAGTCTTTGACCAATGACCAATATGCTTGTGCTTGTGCGAGGCTTAGGCAGGAGCTTTCCAACACAGGGTTTTGACCTTACCATAAGCCGTCCCTTTGGGCTGAAGCAGGCGGGGGTTCTGTATCACAGTCTGGGAAACAGGGCCTCAGGTGAGTCTGCCAACTGACTCCCTGCTCTCCGTCACAGCCAGCTGAGAAATTAGGGCAAGGCTGATGGAACCCTCTTACAACGAAATGTTTCTCTTCAGAATAGGAGATTTTGCTACCAGACTTCAGCTACTCCTCTCTCTCAGAGTTGGTTCGTGTGTGGACTAGGGAAAGCTCCTAGGGTCTCCAGCTATGAAGGGCTCTTTGCCCAGTTGGTTTCATCCGAGAAAGAGCCAGAGGGGCTGATCTCAACAAATAGGGCTGCACACCGTGAGTCCTTCGGGTAGGGCAGTCCTGATCCAATGTGCCACCTAAGGAATAAAAGCAAAGTTTCCTTGCCACAGGAAAAAACACCGAGGCCTGGTGTTTTCTCTATGAAATTGTGTGAGCTGGTGGGTGAGGCCTTTACTATATTGTGGAAAAGCTCGGGGTTACGGCTGTCTTTCTCCCTCTCTCAGTACAATACCCTGGTCTCAGCTGTTGGGGAATGCTGAGTGGGAGAGGCTGCCTCTCTGCCGGACTCAGAAGGCTTCTTTCCTTTAGGGCAATTCCGTTTGTGTCTTACCTCGTGGAGAAAGAAACAGGGCGCCTAGAGATATTCTACCATGAAATACCTAACGACAGAGGATCTGCAGGAGCTGGTTTCTCGGTGGAAGGAGCCAAAACGCCTGCATTCCTAAGGTCTCTTTCAGAACTGCCAGACACTCTGCCGTCCTAGGCCTAAGAACTGGAAATTGTGACGGCATGGCAACACTTGGAATCCTAGGATGCAGTGGAAATGCGACTCTCAAACTGGATGGAAGAAGCTTCCAAGCATAGTGTTCTTCCATTTACCAAAGAGAACCCAAGTGTCTGAGGCTGGTAGCCTTGTTGCTGGAGAGAACTGGCATCCCCGTGGGCCTGTCGGTTAATTTCCTGTTTCTGACCCTCTAAGGAAACCCTTCCAAAAAGCCTTTGGAGCCGCTTAGAGAGAACAGCTGCGAAGTTGATGCACAGAACATTAACCTAGATTCCAGCCCTGGGTCCCAATCATCCATCTTTCTCTGGAGGTTACGTAGCCCACAGAGGGATTCAAGCAGGGAGTTTGCCTTATACAACTGACACATGAAACTGGGATGTGATGCAGGGCCACTCTCCTTGCCCTCACTCTACGTGGGCCGGAGAAGTTATCACGCAGCAGAATTCAACACCCTTCCTCTACACGTGTGTACCCAAAAGAAGTGCTGGGCAGTGGGTGTTCTCAGGCCAAGAGCAGTCCTTGTTCTGGGCTGCACCTGTTCTGTGGTTCAAAGGTTCTCTGACTCTGCTCCTTTGGAAGCATTTCAGGGCTGACGCTATCCCTGGGCTGCCAAAGCAAAGAGGCATAGCGGCCTTTCACACTGAAGGCATGGGCTTGTTTCCCATTCAGAAAGTTATGTTGCCCCTCCCTGGCTGGAGGCGGGTAAGTTGTCACAATTTGCTCTGCCCCTGGAAAATGCAAGTGGGGGTCCTCGATTTGGGATTTCTGGTGAAACAACTTGCAGTCACAGGCAGCCTGAGTACCTTTCCTTTAGTGTGTTCCTAGCTAGGTAAACTCGGCCTTCGGAGGCAAGATGAGAGCAAACATGTTCAAGTTGTGGGGAAAGTCTTTGACCAATGACCAATATGCTTGTGCTTGTGCGAGGCTTAGGCAGGAGCTTTCCAACACAGGGTTTTGACCTTACCATAAGCCGTCCCTTTGGGCTGAAGCAGGCGGGGGTTCTGTATCACAGTCTGGGAAACAGGGCCTCAGGTGAGTCTGCCAACTGACTCCCTGCCCTCTGTCACAGCCAGCTGAGAAATTAGGGCAAGGCTGATGGAACCCTCTTACAACGAAATGTTTCTCTTCAGAATAGGAGATTTTACTACCAGACTTCAGCTACTCCTCTCTCTCAGAGTTGGTTCGTGTGTGGACTAGGGAAAGCTCCTAGGGTCTCCAGCTATGAAGGGCTCTTTGCCCAATTGGTTTCATCCGAGAAAGAGCCAGAGGGGCTGATCTCAACAAATAGGGCTGCACACCGTGAGTCCTTCAGGTAGGGCAGTCCTGAGCCAATGTGCCACCTAAGGAATGAAAGCAAAGTTTCCTTGCCACAGGAAAAAACACCGAGGCCTGGTGTTTTCTCTATGAAATAGTGTTAGCTAGTGGGTGAAGCCTTTACTATATTGTGGAAAAGCTCGGGTTTACGGCTGTCTTTCTCCCTCTCTCAGTACAATACCCTGGTCTCAGCTGTTGGGGAATGCTGAGTGGGAGAGGCTGCCTCTCTGCCGGACTCTGAAGGCTTCTTTCCTTTAGGGCAATTCCGTTTGTGTCTTACCTCGTGGAGAAAGAAACAGGGCGCCTAGAGATATTCTACCATGAAATACTTAACGACAGAGGATCTGCAGGAGCTGGTTTCTCGGTGGAAGGGGCCAAAACGCCTGCATTCCTAAGGTTTCTTTCAGAACTGCCAGACACTCTGCCGTCCTAGGCCTAAGAACTGGAAATTGTGACGGCATGGCAACACTTGGAATCCTAGGATGCAGTGGAAATGCGACTCTCAAACTGGATGGAAGAAGCTTCCAAGCATAGTGTTCTTCCATTTACCAAAGAGAACCCAAGTGTCTGAGGCTGGTAGCCTTGTTGCTGGAGAGAACTGGCATCCCCGTGGGCCTGTCGGTTAATTTCCTGTTTCTGACCCTCTAAGGAAACCCTTCCAAAAAGCCTTTGGAGCCGCTTAGAGAGAACAGCTGCGAAGTTGATGTACAGAACATTAACCTAGATTCCAGCCCTGGGTCCCAATCATCCATCTTTCTCTGGAGGTTACGTAGCCCACAGAGGGATTCAAGCAGGGAGTTTGCCTTATACAACTGACACATGAAACTGGGATGTGATGCAGGGCCACTCTCCTTGCCCTCACTCTACGTGGGCCGGAGAAGTTATCACGCAGCAGAATTCAACACCCTTCCTCTACACGTGTGTACCCAAAAGAAGTGCTGGGCAGTGGGTGTTCTCAGGCCAAGAGCAGTCCTTGTTCTGGGCTGCACCTGCTCTGTGGTTCAAAGGTTCTCTGACTCTGCTCCTTTGGAAGCATTTCAGGGCTGACGCTATCCCTGGGCTGCCAAAGCAAAGAGGCATAGCGGCCTTTCACACTGAAGGCATGGGCTTGTTTCCCATTCAGAAAGTTATGTTGCCCCTCCCTGGCTGGAGGCGGGTAAGTTGTCACAATTTGCTCTGCCCCTGGAAAATGCAAGTGGGGGTCCTCGATTTGGGCTGCCTGGTGAAACAACAGGCAGTCACAGGCAGCCTGAGTACCTTTCCTTTAGTGTGTTCCTAGCTAGGTAAACTCGGCCTTCGGAGGCTAGATGAGAGCAAACATGTTCAAGTTGTGGGGAAAGTCTTTGACCAATGACCAATATGCTTGTGCTTGTGCGAGGCTTAGGCAGGAGCTTTCCAACACAGGGTTTTGACCTTACCATAAGCCGTCCCTTTGGGCTGAAGCAGGCGGGGGTTCTGTATCACAGTCTGGGAAACAGGGCCTCAGGTGAGTCTGCCAACTGACTCCCTGCCCTCCGTCACAGCCAGCTGAGAAATTAGGGCAAGGCTGATGGAACCCTCTTACAACGAAATGTTTCTCTTCAGAATAGGAGATTTTGCTACCAGACTTCAGCTACTCCTCTCTCTCAGAGTTGGTTCGTGTGTGGACTAGGGAAAGCTCCTAGGGTCTCCAGCTATGAAGGGCTCTTTGCCCAGTTGGTTTCATCCGAGAAAGAGCCAGAGGGGCTGATCTCAACAAATAGGGCTGCACACCGTGAGTCCTTCGGGTAGGGCAGTCCTGAGCCAATGTGCCACCTAAGGAATAAAAGCAAAGTTTCCTTGCCACAGGAAAAAACACCGAGGCCTGGTGTTTTCTCTATGAAATTGTGTGAGCTGGTGGGTGAGGCCTTTACTATATTGTGGAAAAGCTCGGGGTTACGGCTGTCTTTCTCCCTCTCTCAGTACAATACCCTGGTCTCAGCTGTTGGGGAATGCTGAGTGGGAGAGGCTGCCTCTCTGCCGGACTCAGAAGGCTTCTTTCCTTTAGGGCAATTCCGTTTGTGTCTTACCTCGTGGAGAAAGAAACAGGGCGCCTAGAGATATTCTACCATGAAATACCTAACGACAGAGGATCTGCAGGAGCTGGTTTCTCGGTGGAAGGAGCCAAAACGCCTGCATTCCTAAGGTCTCTTTCAGAACTGCCAGACACTCTGCCGTCCTAGGCCTAAGAACTGGAAATTGTGACGGCATGGCAACACTTGGAATCCTAGGATGCAGTGGAAATGCGACTCTCAAACTGGATGGAAGAAGCTTCCAAGCATAGTGTTCTTCCATTTACCAAAGAGAACCCAAGTGTCTGAGGCTGGTAGCCTTGTTGCTGGAGAGAACTGGCATCCCCGTGGGCCTGTCGGTTAATTTCCTGTTTCTGACCCTCTAAGGAAACCCTTCCAAAAAGCCTTTGGAGCCGCTTAGAGAGAACAGCTGCGAAGTTGATGCACAGAACATTAACCTAGATTCCAGCCCTGGGTCCCAATCATCCATCTTTCTCTGGAGGTTACGTAGCCCACAGAGGGATTCAAGCAGGGAGTTTGCCTTATACAACTGACACATGAAACTGGGATGTGATGCAGGGCCACTCTCCTTGCCCTCACTCTACGTGGGCCGGAGAAGTTATCACGCAGCAGAATTCAACACCCTTCCTCTACACGTGTGTACCCAAAAGAAGTGCTGGGCAGTGGGTGTTCTCAGGCCAAGAGCAGTCCTTGTTCTGGGCTGCACCTGCTCTGTGGTTCAAAGGTTCTCTGACTCTGCTCCTTTGGAAGCATTTCAGGGCTGACGCTATCCCTGGGCTGCCAAAGCAAAGAGGCATAGCGGCCTTTCACACTGAAGGCATGGGCTTGTTTCCCATTCAGAAAGTTATGTTGCCCCTCCCTGGCTGGAGGCGGGTAAGTTGTCACAATTTGCTGTGCCCCTGGAAAATGCAAGTGGGGGTCCTCGATTTGGGCTGCCTGGTGAAACAACAGGCAGTCACAGGCAGCCTGAGTACCTTTCCTTTAGTGTGTTCCTAGCTAGGTAAACTCGGCCTTCGGAGGCTAGATGAGAGCAAACATGTTCAAGTTGTGGGGAAAGTCTTTGACCAATGACCAATATGCTTGTGCTTGTGCGAGGCTTAGGCAGGAGTTTTCCAACACAGGGTTTTGACCTTACCATAAGCCGTCCCTTTGGGCTGAAGCAGGCGGGGGTTCTGTATCACAGTCTGGGAAACAGGGCCTCAGGTGAGTCTGCCAACTGACTCCCTGCCCTCCGTCACAGCCAGCTGAGAAATTAGGGCAAGGCTGATGGAACCCTCTTACAACGAAATGTTTCTCTTCAGAATAGGAGATTTTGCTACCAGACTTCAGCTACTCCTCTCTCTCAGAGTTGGTTCGTGTGTGGACTAGGGAAAGCTCCTAGGGTCTCCAGCTATGAAGGGCTCTTTGCCCAGTTGGTTTCATCCGAGAAAGAGCCAGAGGGGCTGATCTCAACAAATAGGGCTGCACACCGTGAGTCCTTCGGGTAGGGCAGTCCTGAGCCAATGTGCCACCTAAGGAATGAAAGCAAAGTTTCCTTGCCACAGGAAAAAACACCGAGGCCTGGTGTTTTCTCTATGAAATTGTGTGAGCTGGTGGGTGAGGCCTTTACTATATTGTGGAAAAGCTCGGGGTTACGGCTGTCTTTCTCCCTCTCTCAGTACAATACCCTGGTCTCAGCTGTTGGGGAATGCTGAGTGGGAGAGGCTGCCTCTCTGCCGGACTCAGAAGGCTTCTTTCCTTTAGGGCAATTCCGTTTGTGTCTTACCTCGTGGAGAAAGAAACAGGGCGCCTAGAGATATTCTACCATGAAATACCTAACGACAGAGGATCTGCAGGAGCTGGTTTCTCGGTGGAAGGGGCCAAAACGCCTGCATTCCTAAGGTTTCTTTCAGAACTGCCAGACACTCTGCCGTCCTAGGCCTAAGAACTGGAAATTGTGACGGCATGGCAACACTTGGAATCCTAGGATGCAGTGGAAATGCGACTCTCAAACTGGATGGAAGAAGCTTCCAAGCATAGTGTTCTTCCATTTACCAAAGAGAACCCAAGTGTCTGAGGCTGGTAGCCTTGTTGCTGGAGAGAACTGGCATCCCCGTGGGCCTGTCGGTTAATTTCCTGTTTCTGACCCTCTAAGGAAACCCTTCCAAAAAGCCTTTGGAGCCGCTTAGAGAGAACAGCTGCGAAGTTGATGCACAGAACATTAACCTAGATTCCAGCCCTGGGTCCCAATCATCCATCTTTCTCTGGAGGTTACGTAGCCCACAGAGGGATTCAAGCAGGGAGTTTGCCTTATACAACTGACACATGAAACTGGGATGTGATGCAGGGCCACTCTCCTTGCCCTCACTCTACGTGGGCCGGAGAAGTTATCACGCAGCAGAATTCAACACCCTTCCTCTACACGTGTGTACCCAAAAGAAGCGCTGGGCAGTGGGTGTTCTCAGGCCAAGAGCAGTCCTTGTTCTGGGCTGCACCTGCTCTGTGGTTCAAAGGTTCTCTGACTCTGCTCCTTTGGAAGCATTTCAGGGCTGACGCTATCCCTGGGCTGCCAAAGCAAAGAGGCATAGCGGCCTTTCACACTGAAGGCATGGCCTTCTTTCCCATCCAGAATGTGTATGTTGCCCCTCCCAGGCTGGAGGCGTGTAAGTTGAAACCATTTGCTCTGCCTCTGGAAAAGGCAAGTGGGGGTACTCGATTTGGGCTGCCTGGTGAAACAACATGCAGTCACAGGCAGCCTGAGTACCTTTCCTTTAGTGTGTTCCTAGCTAGGTAAACTCGGCCTTCGGAGGCTAGATGAGAGCAAACATGTTCAAGTTGTGGGGAAAGTCTTTGACCAATGACCAATATGCTTGTGCTTGTGCGAGGCTTAGGCAGGAGCTTTCCAACACAGGGTTTTGACCTTACCATAAGCCGTCCCTTTGGGCTGAAGCAGGCGGGGGTTCTGTATCACAGTCTGGGAAACAGGGCCTCAGGTGAGTCTGCCAACTGACTCCCTGCCCTCCGTCACAGCCAGCTGAGAAATTAGGGCAAGGCTGATGGAACCCTCTTACAACGAAATGTTTCTCTTCAGAATAGGAGATTTTGCTACCAGACTTCAGCTACTCCTCTCTCTCAGAGTTGGTTCGTGTGTGGACTAGGGAAAGCTCCTAGGGTCTCCAGCTATGAAGGGCTCTTTGCCCAGTTGGTTTCATCCGAGAAAGAGCCAGAGGGGCTGATCTCAACAAATAGGGCTGCACACCGTGAGTCCTTCGGGTAGGGCAGTCCTGATCCAATGTGCCACCTAAGGAATAAAAGCAAAGTTTCCTTGCCACAGGAAAAAACACCGAGGCCTGGTGTTTTCTCTATGAAATTGTGTGAGCTGGTGGGTGAGGCCTTTACTATATTGTGGAAAAGCTCGGGGTTACGGCTGTCTTTCTCCCTCTCTCAGTACAATACCCTGGTCTCAGCTGTTGGGGAATGCTGAGTGGGAGAGGCTGCCTCTCTGCCGGACTCAGAAGGCTTCTTTCCTTTAGGGCAATTCCGTTTGTGTCTTACCTCGTGGAGAAAGAAACAGGGCGCCTAGAGATATTCTACCATGAAATACCTAACGACAGAGGATCTGCAGGAGCTGGTTTCTCGGTGGAAGGAGCCAAAACGCCTGCATTCCTAAGGTCTCTTTCAGAACTGCCAGACACTCTGCCGTCCTAGGCCTAAGAACTGGAAATTGTGACGGCATGGCAACACTTGGAATCCTAGGATGCAGTGGAAATGCGACTCTCAAACTGGATGGAAGAAGCTTCCAAGCATAGTGTTCTTCCATTTACCAAAGAGAACCCAAGTGTCTGAGGCTGGTAGCCTTGTTGCTGGAGAGAACTGGCATCCCCGTGGGCCTGTCGGTTAATTTCCTGTTTCTGACCCTCTAAGGAAACCCTTCCAAAAAGCCTTTGGAGCCGCTTAGAGAGAACAGCTGCGAAGTTGATGCACAGAACATTAACCTAGATTCCAGCCCTGGGTCCCAATCATCCATCTTTCTCTGGAGGTTACGTAGCCCCCAGAGGGATTCAAGCAGGGAGTTTGCCTTATACAACTGACACATGAAACTGGGATGTGATGCAGGGCCACTCTCCTTGCCCTCACTCTACGTGGGCCGGAGAAGTTATCACGCAGCAGAATTCAACACCCTTCCTCTACACGTGTGTACCCAAAAGAAGTGCTGGGCAGTGGGTGTTCTCAGGCCAAGAGCAGTCCTTGTTCTGGGCTGCACCTGCTCTGTGGTTCAAAGGTTCTCTGACTCTGCTCCTTTGGAAGCATTTCAGGGCTGACGCTATCCCTGGGCTGCCAAAGCAAAGAGGCATAGCGGCCTTTCACACTGAAGGCATGGGCTTGTTTCCCATTCAGAAAGTTATGTTGCCCCTCCCTGGCTGGAGGCGGGTAAGTTGTCACAATTTGCTCTGCCCCTGGAAAATGCAAGTGGGGGTCCTCGATTTGGGCTGCCTGGTGAAACAACAGGCAGTCACAGGCAGCCTGAGTACCTTTCCTTTAGTGTGTTCCTAGCTAGGTAAACTCGGCCTTCGGAGGCTAGATGAGAGCAAACATGTTCAAGTTGTGGGGAAAGTCTTTGACCAATGACCAATATGCTTGTGCTTGTGCGAGGCTTAGGCAGGAGCTTTCCAACACAGGGTTTTGACCTTACCATAAGCCGTCCCTTTGGGCTGAAGCAGGCGGGGGTTCTGTATCACAGTCTGGGAAACAGGGCCTCAGGTGAGTCTGCCAACTGACTCCCTGCCCTCCGTCACAGCCAGCTGAGAAATTAGGGCAAGGCTGATGGAACCCTCTTACAACGAAATGTTTCTCTTCAGAATAGGAGATTTTGCTACCAGACTTCAGCTACTCCTCTCTCTCAGAGTTGGTTCGTGTGTGGACTAGGGAAAGCTCCTAGGGTCTCCAGCTATGAAGGGCTCTTTGCCCAGTTGGTTTCATCCGAGAAAGAGCCAGAGGGGCTGATCTCAACAAATAGGGCTGCACACCGTGAGTCCTTCGGGTAGGGCAGTCCTGATCCAATGTGCCACCTAAGGAATAAAAGCAAAGTTTCCTTGCCACAGGAAAAAACACCGAGGCCTGGTGTTTTCTCTATGAAATTGTGTGAGCTGGTGGGTGAGGCCTTTACTATATTGTGGAAAAGCTCGGGGTTACGGCTGTCTTTCTCCCTCTCTCAGTACAATACCCTGGTCTCAGCTGTTGGGGAATGCTGAGTGGGAGAGGCTGCCTCTCTGCCGGACTCAGAAGGCTTCTTTCCTTTAGGGCAATTCCGTTTGTGTCTTACCTCGTGGAGAAAGAAACAGGGCGCCTAGAGATATTCTACCATGAAATACCTAACGACAGAGGATCTGCAGGAGCTGGTTTCTCGGTGGAAGGAGCCAAAACGCCTGCATTCCTAAGGTCTCTTTCAGAACTGCCAGACACTCTGCCGTCCTAGGCCTAAGAACTGGAAATTGTGACGGCATGGCAACACTTGGAATCCTAGGATGCAGTGGAAATGCGACTCTCAAACTGGATGGAAGAAGCTTCCAAGCATAGTGTTCTTCCATTTACCAAAGAGAACCCAAGTGTCTGAGGCTGGTAGCCTTGTTGCTGGAGAGAACTGGCATCCCCGTGGGCCTGTCGGTTAATTTCCTGTTTCTGACCCTCTAAGGAAACCCTTCCAAAAAGCCTTTGGAGCCGCTTAGAGAGAACAGCTGCGAAGTTGATGCACAGAACATTAACCTAGATTCCAGCCCTGGGTCCCAATCATCCATCTTTCTCTGGAGGTTACGTAGCCCACAGAGGGATTCAAGCAGGGAGTTTGCCTTATACAACTGACACATGAAACTGGGATGTGATGCAGGGCCACTCTCCTTGCCCTCACTCTACGTGGGCCGGAGAAGTTATCACGCAGCAGAATTCAACACCCTTCCTCTACACGTGTGTACCCAAAAGAAGTGCTGGGCAGTGGGTGTTCTCAGGCCAAGAGCAGTCCTTGTTCTGGGCTGCACCTGCTCTGTGGTTCAAAGGTTCTCTGACTCTGCTCCTTTGGAAGCATTTCAGGGCTGACGCTATCCCTGGGCTGCCAAAGCAAAGAGGCATAGCGGCCTTTCACACTGAAGGCATGGGCTTGTTTCCCATTCAGAAAGTTATGTTGCCCCTCCCTGGCTGGAGGCGGGTAAGTTGTCACAATTTGCTCTGCCCCTGGAAAATGCAAGTGGGGGTCCTCGATTTGGGCTGCCTGGTGAAACAACAGGCAGTCACAGGCAGCCTGAGTACCTTTCCTTTAGTGTGTTCCTAGCTAGGTAAACTCGGCCTTCGGAGGCTAGATGAGAGCAAACATGTTCAAGTTGTGGGGAAAGTCTTTGACCAATGACCAATATGCTTGTGCTTGTGCGAGGCTTAGGCAGGAGTTTTCCAACACAGGGTTTTGACCTTACCATAAGCCGTCCCTTTGGGCTGAAGCAGGCGGGGGTTCTGTATCACAGTCTGGGAAACAGGGCCTCAGGTGAGTCTGCCAACTGACTCCCTGCCCTCCGTCACAGCCAGCTGAGAAATTAGGGCAAGGCTGATGGAACCCTCTTACAACGAAATGTTTCTCTTCAGAATAGGAGATTTTGCTACCAGACTTCAGCTACTCCTCTCTCTCAGAGTTGGTTCGTGTGTGGACTAGGGAAAGCTCCTAGGGTCTCCAGCTATGAAGGGCTCTTTGCCCAGTTGGTTTCATCCGAGAAAGAGCCAGAGGGGCTGATCTCAACAAATAGGGCTGCACACCGTGAGTCCTTCGGGTAGGGCAGTCCTGATCCAATGTGCCACCTAAGGAATGAAAGCAAAGTTTCCTTGCCACAGGAAAAAACACCGAGGCCTGGTGTTTTCTCTATGTAATTGTGTGAGCTGGTGGGTGAGGCCTTTACTATATTGTGGAAAAGCTCGGGGTTACGGCTGTCTTTCTCCCTCTCTCAGTACAATACCCTGGTCTCAGCTGTTGGGGAATGCTGAGTGGGAGAGGCTGCCTCTCTGCCGGACTCAGAAGGCTTCTTTCCTTTAGGGCAATTCCGTTTGTGTCTTACCTCGTGGAGAAAGAAACAGGGCGCCTAGAGATATTCTACCATGAAATACCTAACGACAGAGGATCTGCAGGAGCTGGTTTCTCGGTGGAAGGGGCCAAAACTCCTGCATTCCTAAGGTTTCTTTCAGAACTGCCAGACACTCTGCCGTCCTAGGCCTAAGAACTGGAAATTGTGACGGCATGGCAACACTTGGAATCCTAGGATGCAGTGGAAATGCGACTCTCAAACTGGATGGAAGAAGCTTCCAAGCATAGTGTTCTTCAATTTACCAAAGAGAACCCAAGTGTCTGAGGCTGGTAGCCTTGTTGCTGGAGAGAACTGGCATCCCCGTGGGCCTGTCGGTTAATTTCCTGTTTCTGACCCTCTAAGGAAACCCTTCCAAAAAGCCTTTGGAGCCGCTTAGAGAGAACAGCTGCGAAGTTGATGCACAGAACATTAACCTAGATTCCAGCCCTGGGTCCCAATCATCCATCTTTCTCTGGAGGTTACGTAGCCCACAGAGGGATTCAAGCAGGGAGTTTGCCTTATACAACTGACACATGAAACTGGGATGTGATGCAGGGCCACTCTCCTTGCCCTCACTCTACGTGGGCCGCAGAAGTTATCACGCAGCAGAATTCAACACCCTTCCTCTACACGTGTGTACCCAAAAGAAGTGCTGGGCAGTGGGTGTTCTCAGGCCAAGAGCAGTCCTTGTTCTGGGCTGCACCTGCTCTGTGGTTCAAAGGTTCTCTGACTCTGCTCCTTTGGAAGCATTTCAGGGCTGACGCTATCCCTGGGCTGCCAAAGCAAAGAGGCATAGCGGCCTTTCACACTGAAGGCATGGCCTTCTTTCCCATCCAGAATGTGTATGTTGCCCCTCCCAGGCTGGAGGCGTGTAAGTTGAAACCATTTGCTCTGCCTCTGGAAAAGGCAAGTGGGGGTACTCGATTTGGGCTGCCTGGTGAAACAACATGCAGTCACAGGCAGCCTGAGTACCTTTCCTTTAGTGTGTTCCTAGCTAGGTAAACTCGGCCTTCGGAGGCTAGATGAGAGCAAACATGTTCAAGTTGTGGGGAAAGTCTTTGACCAATGACCAATATGCTTGTGCTTGTGCGAGGCTTAGGCAGGAGCTTTCCAACACAGGGTTTTGACCTTACCATAAGCCGTCCCTTTGGGCTGAAGCAGGCGGGGGTTCTGTATCACAGTCTGGGAAACAGGGCCTCAGGTGAGTCTGCCAACTGACTCCCTGCCCTCCGTCACAGCCAGCTGAGAAATTAGGGCAAGGCTGATGGAACCCTCTTACAACGAAATGTTTCTCTTCAGAATAGGAGATTTTGCTACCAGACTTCAGCTACTCCTCTCTCTCAGAGTTGGTTCGTGTGTGGACTAGGGAAAGCTCCTAGGGTCTCCAGCTATGAAGGGCTCTTTGCCCAGTTGGTTTCATCCGAGAAAGAGCCAGAGGGGCTGATCTCAACAAATAGGGCTGCACACCGTGAGTCCTTCGGGTAGGGCAGTCCTGATCCAATGTGCCACCTAAGGAATGAAAGCAAAGTTTCCTTGCCACAGGAAAAAACACCGAGGCCTGGTGTTTTCTCTATGAAATTGTGTGAGCTGGTGGGTGAGGCCTTTACTATATTGTGGAAAAGCTCGGGGTTACGGCTGTCTTTCTCCCTCTCTCAGTACAATACCCTGGTCTCAGCTGTTGGGGAATGCTGAGTGGGAGAGGCTGCCTCTCTGCCGGACTCAGAAGGCTTCTTTCCTTTAGGGCAATTCCGTTTGTGTCTTACCTCGTGGAGAAAGAAACAGGGCGCCTAGAGATATTCTACCATGAAATACCTAACGACAGAGGATCTGCAGGAGCTGGTTTCTAGGTGGAAGGGGCCAAAACTCCTGCATTCCTAAGGTTTCTTTCAGAACTGCCAGACACTCTGCCGTCCTAGGCCTAAGAACTGGAAATTGTGACGGCATGGCAACACTTGGAATCCTAGGATGCAGTGGAAATGCGACTCTCAAACTGGATGGAAGAAGCTTCCAAGCATAGTGTTCTTCCATTTACCAAAGAGAACCCAAGTGTCTGAGGCTGGTAGCCTTGTTGCTGGAGAGAACTGGCATCCCCGTGGGCCTGTCGGTTAATTTCCTGTTTCTGACCCTCTAAGGAAACCCTTCCAAAAAGCCTTTGGAGCCGCTTAGAGAGAACAGCTGCGAAGTTGATGCACAGAACATTAACCTAGATTCCAGCCCTGGGTCCCAATCATCCATCTTTCTCTGGAGGTTACGTAGCCCACAGAGGGATTCAAGCAGGGAGTTTGCCTTATACAACTGACACATGAAACTGGGATGTGATGCAGGGCCACTCTCCTTGCCCTCACTCTACGTGGGCCGGAGAAGTTATCACGCAGCAGAATTCAACACCCTTCCTCTACACGTGTGTACCCAAAAGAAGTGCTGGGCAGTGGGTGTTCTCAGGCCAAGAGCAGTCCTTGTTCTGGGCTGCACCTGCTCTGTGGTTCAAAGGTTCTCTGACTCTGCTCCTTTGGAAGCATTTCAGGGCTGACGCTATCCCTGGGCTGCCAAAGCAAAGAGGCATAGCGGCCTTTCACACTGAAGGCATGGCCTTCTTTCCCATCCAGAATGTGTATGTTGCCCCTCCCAGGCTGGAGGCGTGTAAGTTGAAACCATTTGCTCTGCCTCTGGAAAAAGGCAAGTGGGGGTACTCGATTTGGGCTGCCTGGTGAAACAACATGCAGTCACAGGCAGCCTGAGTACCTTTCCTTTAGTGTGTTCCTAGCTAGGTAAACTCGGCCTTCGGAGGCTAGATGAGAGCAAACATGTTCAAGTTGTGGGGAAAGTCTTTGACCAATGACCAATATGCTTGTGCTTGTGCGAGGCTTAGGCAGGAGCTTTCCAACACAGGGTTTTGACCTTACCATAAGCCGTCCCTTTGGGCTGAAGCAGGCGGGGGTTCTGTATCACAGTCTGGGAAACAGGGCCTCAGGTGAGTCTGCCAACTGACTCCCTGCCCTCCGTCACAGCCAGCTGAGAAATTAGGGCAAGGCTGATGGAACCCTCTTACAACGAAATGTTTCTCTTCAGAATAGGAGATTTTGCTACCAGACTTCAGCTACTCCTCTCTCTCAGAGTTGGTTCGTGTGTGGACTAGGGAAAGCTCCTAGGGTCTCCAGCTATGAAGGGCTCTTTGCCCAGTTGGTTTCATCCGAGAAAGAGCCAGAGGGGCTGATCTCAACAAATAGGGCTGCACACCGTGAGTCCTTCGGGTAGGGCAGTCCTGATCCAATGTGCCACCTAAGGAATAAAAGCAAAGTTTCCTTGCCACAGGAAAAAACACCGAGGCCTGGTGTTTTCTCTATGAAATTGTGTGAGCTGGTGGGTGAGGCCTTTACTATATTGTGGAAAAGCTCGGGGTTACGGCTGTCTTTCTCCCTCTCTCAGTACAATATCCTGGTCTCAGCTGTTGGGGAATGCTGAGTGGGAGAGGCTGCCTCTCTGCCGGACTCAGAAGGCTTCTTTCCTTTAGGGCAATTCCGTTTGTGTCTTACCTCGTGGAGAAAGAAACAGGGCGCCTAGAGATATTCTACCATGAAATACCTAACGACAGAGGATCTGCAGGAGCTGGTTTCTCGGTGGAAGGAGCCAAAACGCCTGCATTCCTAAGGTCTCTTTCAGAACTGCCAGACACTCTGCCGTCCTAGGCCTAAGAACTGGAAATTGTGACGGCATGGCAACACTTGGAATCCTAGGATGCAGTGGAAATGCGACTCTCAAACTGGATGGAAGAAGCTTCCAAGCATAGTGTTCTTCCATTTACCAAAGAGAACCCAAGTGTCTGAGGCTGGTAGCCTTGTTGCTGGAGAGAACTGGCATCCCCGTGGGCCTGTCGGTTAATTTCCTGTTTCTGACCCTCTAAGGAAACCCTTCCAAAAAGCCTTTGGAGCCGCTTAGAGAGAACAGCTGCGAAGTTGATGCACAGAACATTAACCTAGATTCCAGCCCTGGGTCCCAATCATCCATCTTTCTCTGGAGGTTACGTAGCCCACAGAGGGATTCAAGCAGGGAGTTTGCCTTATACAACTGACACATGAAACTGGGATGTGATGCAGGGCCACTCTCCTTGCCCTCACTCTACGTGGGCCGGAGAAGTTATCACGCAGCAGAATTCAACACCCTTCCTCTACACGTGTGTACCCAAAAGAAGTGCTGGGCAGTGGGTGTTCTCAGGCCAAGAGCAGTCCTTGTTCTGGGCTGCACCTGCTCTGTGGTTCAAAGGTTCTCTGACTCTGCTCCTTTGGAAGCATTTCAGGGCTGACGCTATCCCTGGGCTGCCAAAGCAAAGAGGCATAGCGGCCTTTCACACTGAAGGCATGGGCTTGTTTCCCATTCAGAAAGTTATGTTGCCCCTCCCTGGCTGGAGGCGGGTAAGTTGTCACAATTTGCTCTGCCCCTGGAAAATGCAAGTGGGGGTCCTCGATTTGGGCTGCCTGGTGAAACAACAGGCAGTCACAGGCAGCCTGAGTACCTTTCCTTTAGTGTGTTCCTAGCTAGGTAAACTCGGCCTTCGGAGGCTAGATGAGAGCAAACATGTTCAAGTTGTGGGGAAAGTCTTTGACCAATGACCAATATGCTTGTGCTTGTGCGAGGCTTAGGCAGGAGTTTTCCAACACAGGGTTTTGACCTTACCATAAGCCGTCCCTTTGGGCTGAAGCAGGCGGGGGTTCTGTATCACAGTCTGGGAAACAGGGCCTCAGGTGAGTCTGCCAACTGACTCCCTGCCCTCCGTCACAGCCAGCTGAGAAATTAGGGCAAGGCTGATGGAACCCTCTTACAACGAAATGTTTCTCTTCAGAATAGGAGATTTTGCTACCAGACTTCAGCTACTCCTCTCTCTCAGAGTTGGTTCGTGTGTGGACTAGGGAAAGCTCCTAGGGTCTCCAGCTATGAAGGGCTCTTTGCCCAATTGGTTTCATCCGAGAAAGAGCCAGAGGGGCTGATCTCAACAAATAGGGCTGCACACCGTGAGTCCTTCAGGTAGGGCAGTCCTGAGCCAATGTGCCACCTAAGGAATGAAAGCAAAGTTTCCTTGCCACAGGAAAAAACACCGAGGCCTGGTGTTTTCTCTATGAAATAGTGTTAGCTAGTGGGTGAAGCCTTTACTATATTGTGGAAAAGCTCGGGTTTACGGCTGTCTTTCTCCCTCTCTCAGTACAATACCCTGGTCTCAGCTGTTGGGGAATGCTGAGTGGGAGAGGCTGCCTCTCTGCCGGACTCTGAAGGCTTCTTTCCTTTAGGGCAATTCCGTTTGTGTCTTACCTCGTGGAGAAAGAAACAGGGCGCCTAGAGATATTCTACCATGAAATACTTAACGACAGAGGATCTGCAGGAGCTGGTTTCTCGGTGGAAGGGGCCAAAACGCCTGCATTCCTAAGGTTTCTTTCAGAACTGCCAGACACTCTGCCGTCCTAGGCCTAAGAACTGGAAATTGTGACGGCATGGCAACACTTGGAATCCTAGGATGCAGTGGAAATGCGACTCTCAAACTGGATGGAAGAAGCTTCCAAGCATAGTGTTCTTCCATTTACCAAAGAGAACCCAAGTGTCTGAGGCTGGTAGCCTTGTTGCTGGAGAGAACTGGCATCCCCGTGGGCCTGTCGGTTAATTTCCTGTTTCTGACCCTCTAAGGAAACCCTTCCAAAAAGCCTTTGGAGCCGCTTAGAGAGAACAGCTGCGAAGTTGATGCACAGAACATTAACCTAGATTCCAGCCCTGGGTCCCAATCATCCATCTTTCTCTGGAGGTTACGTAGCCCACAGAGGGATTCAAGCAGGGAGTTTGCCTTATACAACTGACACATGAAACTGGGATGTGATGCAGGGCCACTCTCCTTGCCCTCACTCTACGTGGGCCGGAGAAGTTATCACGCAGCAGAATTCAACACCCTTCCTCTACACGTGTGTACCCAAAAGAAGCGCTGGGCAGTGGGTGTTCTCAGGCCAAGAGCAGTCCTTGTTCTGGGCTGCACCTGCTCTGTGGTTCAAAGGTTCTCTGACTCTGCTCCTTTGGAAGCATTTCAGGGCTGACGCTATCCCTGGGCTGCCAAAGCAAAGAGGCATAGCGGCCTTTCACACTGAAGGCATGGCCTTCTTTCCCATCCAGAATGTGTATGTTGCCCCTCCCAGGCTGGAGGCGTGTAAGTTGAAACCATTTGCTCTGCCTCTGTAAAAGGCAAGTGGGGGTACTCGATTTGGGCTGCCTGGTGAAACAACATGCAGTCACAGGCAGCCTGAGTACCTTTCCTTTAGTGTGTTCCTAGCTAGGTAAACTCGGCCTTCGGAGGCTAGATGAGAGCAAACATGTTCAAGTTGTGGGGAAAGTCTTTGACCAATGACCAATATGCTTGTGCTTGTGCGAGGCTTAGGCAGGAGCTTTCCAACACAGGGTTTTGACCTTACCATAAGCCGTCCCTTTGGGCTGAAGCAGGCGGGGGTTCTGTATCACAGTCTGGGAAACAGGGCCTCAGGTGAGTCTGCCAACTGACTCCCTGCCCTCCGTCACAGCCAGCTGAGAAATTAGGGCAAGGCTGATGGAACCCTCTTACAACGAAATGTTTCTCTTCAGAATAGGAGATTTTGCTACCAGACTTCAGCTACTCCTCTCTCTCAGAGTTGGTTCGTGTGTGGACTAGGGAAAGCTCCTAGGGTCTCCAGCTATGAAGGGCTCTTTGCCCAGTTGGTTTCATCCGAGAAAGAGCCAGAGGGGCTGATCTCAACAAATAGGGCTGCACACCGTGAGTCCTTCGGGTAGGGCAGTCCTGATCCAATGTGCCACCTAAGGAATAAAAGCAAAGTTTCCTTGCCACAGGAAAAAACACCGAGGCCTGGTGTTTTCTCTATGAAATTGTGTGAGCTGGTGGGTGAGGCCTTTACTATATTGTGGAAAAGCTCGGGGTTACGGCTGTCTTTCTCCCTCTCTCAGTACAATACCCTGGTCTCAGCTGTTGGGGAATGCTGAGTGGGAGAGGCTGCCTCTCTGCCGGACTCTGAAGGCTTCTTTCCTTTAGGGCAATTCCGTTTGTGTCTTACCTCGTGGAGAAAGAAACAGGGCGCCTAGAGATATTCTACCATGAAATACCTAACGACAGAGGATCTGCAGGAGCTGGTTTCTCGGTGGAAGGGGCCAAAACGCCTGCATTCCTAAGGTTTCTTTCAGAACTGCCAGACACTCTGCCGTCCTAGGCCTAAGAACTGGAAATTGTGACGGCATGGCAACACTTGGAATCCTAGGATGCAGTGGAAATGCGACTCTCAAACTGGATGGAAGAAGCTTCCAAGCATAGTGTTCTTCCATTTACCAAAGAGAACCCAAGTGTCTGAGGCTGGTAGCCTTGTTGCTGGAGAGAACTGGCATCCCCGTGGGCCTGTCGGTTAATTTCCTGTTTCTGACCCTCTAAGGAAACCCTTCCAAAAAGCCTTTGGAGCCGCTTAGAGAGAACAGCTGCGAAGTTGATGCACAGAACATTAACCTAGATTCCAGCCCTGGGTCCCAATCATCCATCTTTCTCTGGAGGTTACGTAGCCCACAGAGGGATTCAAGCAGGGAGTTTGCCTTATACAACTGACACATGAAACTGGGATGTGATGCAGGGCCACTCTCCTTGCCCTCACTCTACGTGGGCCGGAGAAGTTATCACGCAGCAGAATTCAACACCCTTCCTCTACACGTGTGTACCCAAAAGAAGTGCTGGGCAGTGGGTGTTCTCAGGCCAAGAGCAGTCCTTGTTCTGGGCTGCACCTGCTCTGTGGTTCAAAGGTTCTCTGACTCTGCTCCTTTGGAAGCATTTCAGGGCTGACGCTATCCCTGGGCTGCCAAAGCAAAGAGGCATAGCGGCCTTTCACACTGAAGGCATGGCCTTCTTTCCCATCCAGAATGTGTATGTTGCCCCTCCCAGGCTGGAGGCGTGTAAGTTGAAACCATTTGCTCTGCCTCTGGAAAAGGCAAGTGGGTGTACTCGATTTGGGCTGCCTGGTGAAACAACATGCAGTCACAGGCAGCCTGAGTACCTTTCCTTTAGTGTGTTCCTAGCTAGGTAAACTCGGCCTTCGGAGGCTAGATGAGAGCAAACATGTTCAAGTTGTGGGGAAAGTCTTTGACCAATGACCAATATGCTTGTGCTTGTGCGAGGCTTAGGCAGGAGCTTTCCAACACAGGGTTTTGACCTTACCATAAGCCGTCCCTTTGGGCTGAAGCAGGCGGGGGTTCTGTATCACAGTCTGGGAAACAGGGCCTCAGGTGAGTCTGCCAACTGACTCCCTGCCCTCCGTCACAGCCAGCTGAGAAATTAGGGCAAGGCTGATGGAACCCTCTTACAACGAAATGTTTCTCTTCAGAATAGGAGATTTTGCTACCAGACTTCAGCTACTCCTCTCTCTCAGAGTTGGTTCGTGTGTGGACTAGGGAAAGCTCCTAGGGTCTCCAGCTATGAAGGGCTCTTTGCCCAGTTGGTTTCATCCGAGAAAGAGCCAGAGGGGCTGATCTCAACAAATAGGGCTGCACACCGTGAGTCCTTCGGGTAGGGCAGTCCTGAGCCAATGTGCCACCTAAGGAATAAAAGCAAAGTTTCCTTGCCACAGGAAAAAACACCGAGGCCTGGTGTTTTCTCTATGAAATTGTGTGAGCTGGTGGGTGAGGCCTTTACTATATTGTGGAAAAGCTCGGGGTTACGGCTGTCTTTCTCCCTCTCTCAGTACAATACCCTGGTCTCAGCTGTTGGGGAATGCTGAGTGGGAGAGGCTGCCTCTCTGCCGGACTCAGAAGGCTTCTTTCCTTTAGGGCAATTCCGTTTGTGTCTTACCTCGTGGAGAAAGAAACAGGGCGCCTAGAGATATTCTACCATGAAATACCTAACGACAGAGGATCTGCAGGAGCTGGTTTCTCGGTGGAAGGGGCCAAAACTCCTGCATTCCTAAGGTTTCTTTCAGAACTGCCAGACACTCTGCCGTCCTAGGCCTAAGAACTGGAAATTGTGACGGCATGGCAACACTTGGAATCCTAGGATGCAGTGGAAATGCGACTCTCAAACTGGATGGAAGAAGCTTCCAAGCATAGTGTTCTTCCATTTACCAAAGAGAACCCAAGTGTCTGAGGCTGGTAGCCTTGTTGCTGGAGAGAACTGGCATCCCCGTGGGCCTGTCGGTTAATTTCCTGTTTCTGACCCTCTAAGGAAACCCTTCCAAAAAGCCTTTGGAGCCGCTTAGAGAGAACAGCTGCGAAGTTGATGCACAGAACATTAACCTAGATTCCAGCCCTGGGTCCCAATCATCCATCTTTCTCTGGAGGTTACGTAGCCCACAGAGGGATTCAAGCAGGGAGTTTGCCTTATACAACTGACACATGAAACTGGGATGTGATGCAGGGCCACTCTCCTTGCCCTCACTCTACGTGGGCCGGAGAAGTTATCACGCAGCAGAATTCAACACCCTTCCTCTACACGTGTGTACCCAAAAGAAGTGCTGGGCAGTGGGTGTTCTCAGGCCAAGAGCAGTCCTTGTTCTGGGCTGCACCTGCTCTGTGGTTCAAAGGTTCTCTGACTCTGCTCCTTTGGAAGCATTTCAGGGCTGACGCTATCCCTGGGCTGCCAAAGCAAAGAGGCATAGCGGCCTTTCACACTGAAGGCATGGCCTTCTTTCCCATCCAGAATGTGTATGTTGCCCCTCCCAGGCTGGAGGCGTGTAAGTTGAAACCATTTGCTCTGCCTCTGGAAAAGGCAAGTGGGTGTACTCGATTTGGGCTGCCTGGTGAAACAACATGCAGTCACAGGCAGCCTGAGTACCTTTCCTTTAGTGTGTTCCTAGCTAGGTAAACTCGGCCTTCGGAGGCTAGATGAGAGCAAACATGTTCAAGTTGTGGGGAAAGTCTTTGACCAATGACGAATATGCTTGTGCTTGTGCGAGGCTTAGGCAGGAGCTTTCCAACACAGGGTTTTGACCTTACCATAAGCCGTCCCTTTGGGCTGAAGCAGGCGGGGGTTCTGTATCACAGTCTGGGAAACAGGGCCTCAGGTGAGTCTGCCAACTGACTCCCTGCCCTCCGTCACAGACAGCTGAGAAATTAGGGCAAGGCTGATGGAACCCTCTTACAACGAAATGTTTCTCTTCAGAATAGGAGATTTTGCTACCAGACTTCAGCTACTCCTCTCTCTCAGAGTTGGTTCGTGTGTGGACTAGGGAAAGCTCCTAGGGTCTCCAGCTATGAAGGGCTCTTTGCCCAGTTGGTTTCATCCGAGAAAGAGCCAGAGGGGCTGATCTCAACAAATAGGGCTGCACACCGTGAGTCCTTCGGGTAGGGCAGTCCTGATCCAATGTGCCACCTAAGGAATAAAAGCAAAGTTTCCTTGCCACAGGAAAAAACACCGAGGCCTGGTGTTTTCTCTATGAAATTGTGTGAGCTGGTGGGTGAGGCCTTTACTATATTGTGGAAAAGCTCGGGGTTACGGCTGTCTTTCTCCCTCTCTCAGTACAATACCCTGGTCTCAGCTGTTGGGGAATGCTGAGTGGGAGAGGCTGCCTCTCTGCCGGACTCTGAAGGCTTCTTTCCTTTAGGGCAATTCCGTTTGTGTCTTACCTCGTGGAGAAAGAAACAGGGCGCCTAGAGATATTCTACCATGAAATACCTAACGACAGAGGATCTGCAGGAGCTGGTTTCTCGGTGGAAGGGGCCAAAACGCCTGCATTCCTAAGGTTTCTTTCAGAACTGCCAGACACTCTGCCGTCCTAGGCCTAAGAACTGGAAATTGTGACGGCATGGCAACACTTGGAATCCTAGGATGCAGTGGAAATGCGACTCTCAAACTGGATGGAAGAAGCTTCCAAGCATAGTGTTCTTCCATTTACCAAAGAGAACCCAAGTGTCTGAGGCTGGTAGCCTTGTTGCTGGAGAGAACTGGCATCCCCGTGGGCCTGTCGGTTAATTTCCTGTTTCTGACCCTCTAAGGAAACCCTTCCAAAAAGCCTTTGGAGCCGCTTAGAGAGAACAGCTGCGAAGTTGATGCACAGAACATTAACCTAGATTCCAGCCCTGGGTCCCAATCATCCATCTTTCTCTGGAGGTTACGTAGCCCACAGAGGGATTCAAGCAGGGAGTTTGCCTTATACAACTGACACATGAAACTGGGATGTGATGCAGGGCCACTCTCCTTGCCCTCACTCTACGTGGGACGGAGAAGTTATCACGCAGCAGAATTCAACACCCTTCCTCTACACGTGTGTACCCAAAAGAAGCGCTGGGCAGTGGGTGTTCTCAGGCCAAGAGCAGTCCTTGATCTGGGCTGCACCTGCTCTGTGGTTCAAAGGTTCTCTGACTCTGCTCCTTTGGAAGCATTTCAGGGCTGACGCTATCCCTGGGCTGCCAAAGCAAAGAGGCATAGCGGCCTTTCACACTGAAGGCATGGCCTTCTTTCCCATCCAGAATGTGTATGTTGCCCCTCCCAGGCTGGAGGCGTGTAAGTTGAAACCATTTGCTCTGCCTCTGGAAAAGGCAAGTGGGGGTACTCGATTTGGGCTGCCTGGTGAAACAACATGCAGTCACAGGCAGCCTGAGTACCTTTCCTTTAGTGTGTTCCTAGCTAGGTAAACTCGGCCTTCGGAGGCTAGATGAGAGCAAACATGTTCAAGTTGTGGGGAAATCTTTGACCAATGACCAATATGCTTGTGCTTGTGCGAGGCTTAGGCAGGAGCTTTCCAACACAGGGTTTTGACCTTACCATAAGCCGTCCCTTTGGGCTGAAGCAGGCGGGGGTTCTGTATCACAGTCTGGGAAACAGGGCCTCAGGTGAGTCTGCCAACTGACTCCCTGCCCTCCGTCACAGCCAGCTGAGAAATTAGGGCAAGGCTGATGGAACCCTCTTACAACGAAATGTTTCTCTTCAGAATAGGAGATTTTGCTACCAGACTTCAGCTACTCCTCTCTCTCAGAGTTGGTTCGTGTGTGGACTAGGGAAAGCTCCTAGGGTCTCCAGCTATGAAGGGCTCTTTGCCCAGTTGGTTTCATCCGAGAAAGAGCCAGAGGGGCTGATCTCAACAAATAGGGCTGCACACCGTGAGTCCTTCGGGTAGGGCAGTCCTGATCCAATGTGCCACCTAAGGAATAAAAGCAAAGTTTCCTTGCCACAGGAAAAAACACCGAGGCCTGGTGTTTTCTCTATGAAATTGTGTGAGCTGGTGGGTGAGGCCTTTACTATATTGTGGAAAAGCTCGGGGTTACGGCTGTCTTTCTCCCTCTCTCAGTACAATACCCTGGTCTCAGCTGTTGGGGAATGCTGAGTGGGAGAGGCTGCCTCTCTGCCGGACTCAGAAGGCTTCTTTCCTTTAGGGCAATTCCGTTTGTGTCTTACCTCGTGGAGAAAGAAACAGGGCGCCTAGAGATATTCTACCATGAAATACCTAACGACAGAGGATCTGCAGGAGCTGGTTTCTCGGTGGAAGGAGCCAAAACGCCTGCATTCCTAAGGTCTCTTTCAGAACTGCCAGACACTCTGCCGTCCTAGGCCTAAGAACTGGAAATTGTGACGGCATGGCAACACTTGGAATCCTAGGATGCAGTGGAAATGCGACTCTCAAACTGGATGGAAGAAGCTTCCAAGCATAGTGTTCTTCCATTTACCAAAGAGAACCCAAGTGTCTGAGGCTGGTAGCCTTGTTGCTGGAGAGAACTGGCATCCCCGTGGGCCTGTCGGTTAATTTCCTGTTTCTGACCCTCTAAGGAAACCCTTCCAAAAAGCCTTTGGAGCCGCTTAGAGAGAACAGCTGCGAAGTTGATGCACAGAACATTAACCTAGATTCCAGCCCTGGGTCCCAATCATCCATCTTTCTCTGGAGGTTACGTAGCCCACAGAGGGATTCAAGCAGGGAGTTTGCCTTATACAACTGACACATGAAACTGGGATGTGATGCAGGGCCACTCTCCTTGCCCTCACTCTACGTGGGCCGGAGAAGTTATCATGCAGCAGAATTCAACACCCTTCCTCTACACGTGTGTACCCAAAAGAAGTGCTGGGCAGTGGGTGTTCTCAGGCCAAGAGCAGTCCTTGTTCTGGGCTGCACCTGCTCTGTGGTTCAAAGGTTCTCTGACTCTGCTCCTTTGGAAGCATTTCAGGGCTGACGCTATCCCTGGGCTGCCAAAGCAAAGAGGCATAGCGGCCTTTCACACTGAAGGCATGGGCTTGTTTCCCATTCAGAAAGTTATGTTGCCCCTCCCTGGCTGGAGGCGGGTAAGTTGTCACAATTTGCTCTGCCCCTGGAAAATGCAAGTGGGGGTCCTCGATTTGGGCTGCCTGGTGAAACAACAGGCAGTCACAGGCAGCCTGAGTACCTTTCCTTTAGTGTGTTCCTAGCTAGGTAAACTCGGCCTTCGGAGGCAAGATGAGAGCAAACATGTTCAAGTTGTGGGGAAAGTCTTTGACCAATGACCAATATGCTTGTGCTTGTGCGAGGCTTAGGCAGGAGCTTTCCAACACAGGGTTTTGACCTTACCATAAGCCGTCCCTTTGGGCTGAAGCAGGCGGGGGTTCTGTATCACAGTCTGGGAAACAGGGCCTCAGGTGAGTCTGCCAACTGACTCCCTGCCCTCCGTCACAGCCAGCTGAGAAATTAGGGCAAGGCTGATGGAACCCTCTTACAACGAAATGTTTCTCTTCAGAATAGGAGATTTTGCTACCAGACTTCAGCTACTCCTCTCTCTCAGAGTTGGTTCGTGTGTGGACTAGGGAAAGCTCCTAGGGTCTCCAGCTATGAAGGGCTCTTTGCCCAGTTGGTTTCATCCGAGAAAGAGCCAGAGGGGCTGATCTCAACAAATAGGGCTGCACACCGTGAGTCCTTCGGGTAGGGCAGTCCTGATCCAATGTGCCACCTAAGGAATAAAAGCAAAGTTTCCTTGCCACAGGAAAAAACACCGAGGCCTGGTGTTTTCTCTATGAAATTGTGTGAGCTGGTGGGTGAGGCCTTTACTATATTGTGGAAAAGCTCGGGGTTACGGCTGTCTTTCTCCCTCTCTCAGTACAATACCCTGGTCTCAGCTGTTGGGGAATGCTGAGTGGGAGAGGCTGCCTCTCTGCCGGACTCAGAAGGCTTCTTTCCTTTAGGGCAATTCCGTTTGTGTCTTACCTCGTGGAGAAAGAAACAGGGCGCCTAGAGATATTCTACCATGAAATACCTAACGACAGAGGATCTGCAGGAGCTGGTTTCTCGGTGGAAGGGGCCAAAACTCCTGCATTCCTAAGGTTTCTTTCAGAACTGCCAGACACTCTGCCGTCCTAGGCCTAAGAACTGGAAATTGTGACGGCATGGCAACACTTGGAATCCTAGGATGCAGTGGAAATGCGACTCTCAAACTGGATGGAAGAAGCTTCCAAGCATAGTGTTCTTCCATTTACCAAAGAGAACCCAAGTGTCTGAGGCTGGTAGCCTTGTTGCTGGAGAGAACTGGCATCCCCGTGGGCCTGTCGGTTAATTTCCTGTTTCTGACCCTCTAAGGAAACCCTTCCAAAAAGCCTTTGGAGCCGCTTAGAGAGAACAGCTGCGAAGTTGATGCACAGAACATTAACCTAGATTCCAGCCCTGGGTCCCAATCATCCATCTTTCTCTGGAGGTTACGTAGCCCACAGAGGGATTCAAGCAGGGAGTTTGCCTTATACAACTGACACATGAAACTGGGATGTGATGCAGGGCCACTCTCCTTGCCCTCACTCTACGTGGGCCGGAGAAGTTATCACGCAGCAGAATTCAACACCCTTCCTCTACACGTGTGTACCCAAAAGAAGTGCTGGGCAGTGGGTGTTCTCAGGCCAAGAGCAGTCCTTGTTCTGGGCTGCACCTGCTCTGTGGTTCAAAGGTTCTCTGACTCTGCTCCTTTGGAAGCATTTCAGGGCTGACGCTATCCCTGGGCTGCCAAAGCAAAGAGGCATAGCGGCCTTTCACACTGAAGGCATGGCCTTCTTTCCCATCCAGAATGTGTATGTTGCCCCTCCCAGGCTGGAGGCGTGTAAGTTGAAACCATTTGCTCTGCCTCTGGAAAAGGCAAGTGGGTGGACTCGATTTGGGCTGCCTGGTGAAACAACATGCAGTCACAGGCAGCCTGAGTACCTTTCCTTTAGTGTGTTCCTAGCTAGGTAAACTCGGCCTTCGGAGGCTAGATGAGAGCAAACATGTTCAAGTTGTGGGGAAAGTCTTTGACCAATGACCAATATGCTTGTGCTTGTGCGAGGCTTAGGCAGGAGCTTTCCAACACAGGGTTTTGACCTTACCATAAGCCGTCCCTTTGGGCTGAAGCAGGCGGGGGTTCTGTATCACAGTCTGGGAAACAGGGCCTCAGGTGAGTCTGCCAACTGACTCCCTGCCCTCCGTCACAGCCAGCTGAGAAATTAGGGCAAGGCTGATGGAACCCTCTTACAACGAAATGTTTCTCTTCAGAATAGGAGATTTTGCTACCAGACTTCAGCTACTCCTCTCTCTCAGAGTTGGTTCGTGTGTGGACTAGGGAAAGCTCCTAGGGTCTCCAGCTATGAAGGGCTCTTTGCCCAGTTGGTTTCATCCGAGAAAGAGCCAGAGGGGCTGATCTCAACAAATAGGGCTGCACACCGTGAGTCCTTCGGGTAGGGCAGTCCTGATCCAATGTGCCACCTAAGGAATAAAAGCAAAGTTTCCTTGCCACAGGAAAAAACACCGAGGCCTGGTGTTTTCTCTATGAAATTGTGTGAGCTGGTGGGTGAGGCCTTTACTATATTGTGGAAAAGCTCGGGGTTACGGCTGTCTTTCTCCCTCTCTCAGTACAATACCCTGGTCTCAGCTGTTGGGGAATGCTGAGTGGGAGAGGCTGCCTCTCTGCCGGACTCAGAAGGCTTCTTTCCTTTAGGGCAATTCCGTTTGTGTCTTACCTCGTGGAGAAAGAAACAGGGCGCCTAGAGATATTCTACCATGAAATACCTAACGACAGAGGATCTGCAGGAGCTGGTTTCTCGGTGGAAGGAGCCAAAACGCCTCCATTCCTAAGGTCTCTTTCAGAACTGCCAGACACTCTGCCGTCCTAGGCCTAAGAACTGGAAATTGTGACGGCATGGCAACACTTGGAATCCTAGGATGCAGTGGAAATGCGACTCTCAAACTGGATGGAAGAAGCTTCCAAGCATAGTGTTCTTCCATTTACCAAAGAGAACCCAAGTGTCTGAGGCTGGTAGCCTTGTTGCTGGAGAGAACTGGCATCCCCGTGGGCCTGTCGGTTAATTTCCTGTTTCTGACCCTCTAAGGAAACCCTTCCAAAAAGCCTTTGGAGCCGCTTAGAGAGAACAGCTGCGAAGTTGATGCACAGAACATTAACCTAGATTCCAGCCCTGGGTCCCAATCATCCATCTTTCTCTGGAGGTTACGTAGCCCACAGAGGGATTCAAGCAGGGAGTTTGCCTTATACAACTGACACATGAAACTGGGATGTGATGCAGGGCCACTCTCCTTGCCCTCACTCTACGTGGGCCGGAGAAGTTATCATGCAGCAGAATTCAACACCCTTCCTCTACACGTGTGTACCCAAAAGAAGTGCTGGGCAGTGGGTGTTCTCAGGCCAAGAGCAGTCCTTGTTCTGGGCTGCACCTGCTCTGTGGTTCAAAGGTTCTCTGACTCTGCTCCTTTGGAAGCATTTCAGGGCTGACGCTATCCCTGGGCTGCCAAAGCAAAGAGGCATAGCGGCCTTTCACACTGAAGGCATGGGCTTGTTTCCCATTCAGAAAGTTATGTTGCCCCTCCCTGGCTGGAGGCGGGTAAGTTGTCACAATTTGCTCTGCCCCTGGAAAATGCAAGTGGGGGTCCTCGATTTGGGCTGCCTGGTGAAACAACAGGCAGTCACAGGCAGCCTGAGTACCTTTCCTTTAGTGTGTTCCTAGCTAGGTAAACTCGGCCTTCGGAGGCAAGATGAGAGCAAACATGTTCAAGTTGTGGGGAAAGTCTTTGACCAATGACCAATATGCTTGTGCTTGTGCGAGGCTTAGGCAGGAGCTTTCCAACACAGGGTTTTGACCTTACCATAAGCCGTCCCTTTGGGCTGAAGCAGGCGGGGGTTCTGTATCACAGTCTGGGAAACAGGGCCTCAGGTGAGTCTGCCAACTGACTCCCTGCCCTCCGTCACAGCCAGCTGAGAAATTAGGGCAAGGCTGATGGAACCCTCTTACAACGAAATGTTTCTCTTCAGAATAGGAGATTTTGCTACCAGACTTCAGCTACTCCTCTCTCTCAGAGTTGGTTCGTGTGTGGACTAGGGAAAGCTCCTAGGGTCTCCAGCTATGAAGGGCTCTTTGCCCAGTTGGTTTCATCCGAGAAAGAGCCAGAGGGGCTGATCTCAACAAATAGGGCTGCACACCGTGAGTCCTTCGGGTAGGGCAGTCCTGATCCAATGTGCCACCTAAGGAATAAAAGCAAAGTTTCCTTGCCACAGGAAAAAACACCGAGGCCTGGTGTTTTCTCTATGAAATTGTGTGAGCTGGTGGGTGAGGCCTTTACTATATTGTGGAAAAGCTCGGGGTTACGGCTGTCTTTCTCCCTCTCTCAGTACAATACCCTGGTCTCAGCTGTTGGGGAATGCTGAGTGGGAGAGGCTGCCTCTCTGCCGGACTCAGAAGGCTTCTTTCCTTTAGGGCAATTCCGTTTGTGTCTTACCTCGTGGAGAAAGAAACAGGGCGCCTAGAGATATTCTACCATGAAATACCTAACGACAGAGGATCTGCAGGAGCTGGTTTCTCGGTGGAAGGGGCCAAAACTCCTGCATTCCTAAGGTTTCTTTCAGAACTGCCAGACACTCTGCCGTCCTAGGCCTAAGAACTGGAAATTGTGACGGCATGGCAACACTTGGAATCCTAGGATGCAGTGGAAATGCGACTCTCAAACTGGATGGAAGAAGCTTCCAAGCATAGTGTTCTTCCATTTACCAAAGAGAACCCAAGTGTCTGAGGCTGGTAGCCTTGTTGCTGGAGAGAACTGGCATCCCTGTGGGCCTGTCGGTTAATTTCCTGTTTCTGACCCTCTAAGGAAACCCTTCCAAAAAGCCTTTGGAGCCGCTTAGAGAGAACAGCTGCGAAGTTGATGCACAGAACATTAACCTAGATTCCAGCCCTGGGTCCCAATCATCCATCTTTCTCTGGAGGTTACGTAGCCCACAGAGGGATTCAAGCAGGGAGTTTGCCTTATACAACTGACACATGAAACTGGGATGTGATGCAGGGCCACTCTCCTTGCCCTCACTCTACGTGGGCCGGAGAAGTTATCACGCAGCAGAATTCAACACCCTTCCTCTACACGTGTGTACCCAAAAGAAGTGCTGGGCAGTGGGTGTTCTCAGGCCAAGAGCAGTCCTTGTTCTGGGCTGCACCTGCTCTGTGGTTCAAAGGTTCTCTGACTCTGCTCCTTTGGAAGCATTTCAGGGCTGACGCTATCCCTGGGCTGCCAAAGCAAAGAGGCATAGCGGCCTTTCAAACTGAAGGCATGGCCTTCTTTCCCATCCAGAATGTGTATGTTGCCCCTCCCAGGCTGGAGGCGTGTAAGTTGAAACCATTTGCTCTGCCTCTGGAAAAGGCAAGTGGGTGTACTCGATTTGGGCTGCCTGGTGAAACAACATGCAGTCACAGGCAGCCTGAGTACCTTTCCTTTAGTGTGTTCCTAGCTAGGTAAACTCGGCCTTCGGAGGCTAGATGAGAGCAAACATGTTCAAGTTGTGGGGAAAGTCTTTGACCAATGACCAATATGCTTGTGCTTGTGCGAGGCTTAGGCAGGAGCTTTCCAACACAGGGTTTTGACCTTACCATAAGCCGTCCCTTTGGGCTGAAGCAGGCGGGGGTTCTGTATCACAGTCTGGGAAACAGGGCCTCAGGTGAGTCTGCCAACTGACTCCCTGCCCTCCGTCACAGCCAGCTGAGAAATTAGGGCAAGGCTGATGGAACCCTCTTACAACGAAATGTTTCTCTTCAGAATAGGAGATTTTGCTACCAGACTTCAGCTACTCCTCTCTCTCAGAGTTGGTTCGTGTGTGGACTAGGGAAAGCTCCTAGGGTCTCCAGCTATGAAGGGCTCTTTGCCCAGTTGGTTTCATCCGAGAAAGAGCCAGAGGGGCTGATCTCAACAAATAGGGCTGCACACCGTGAGTCCTTCGGGTAGGGCAGTCCTGATCCAATGTGCCACCTAAGGAATAAAAGCAAAGTTTCCTTGCCACAGGAAAAAACACCGAGGCCTGGTGTTTTCTCTATGAAATTGTGTGAGCTGGTGGGTGAGGCCTTTACTATATTGTGGAAAAGCTCGGGGTTACGGCTGTCTTTCTCCCTCTCTCAGTACAATACCCTGGTCTCAGCTGTTGGGGAATGCTGAGTGGGAGAGGCTGCCTCTCTGCCGGACTCAGAAGGCTTCTTTCCTTTAGGGCAATTCCGTTTGTGTCTTACCTCGTGGAGAAAGAAACAGGGCGCCTAGAGATATTCTACCATGAAATACCTAACGACAGAGGATCTGCAGGAGCTGGTTTCTCGGTGGAAGGAGCCAAAACGCCTGCATTCCTAAGGTCTCTTTCAGAACTGCCAGACACTCTGCCGTCCTAGGCCTAAGAACTGGAAATTGTGACGGCATGGCAACACTTGGAATCCTAGGATGCAGTGGAAATGCGACTCTCAAACTGGATGGAAGAAGCTTCCAAGCATAGTGTTCTTCCATTTACCAAAGAGAACCCAAGTGTCTGAGGCTGGTAGCCTTGTTGCTGGAGAGAACTGGCATCCCCGTGGGCCTGTCGGTTAATTTCCTGTTTCTGACCCTCTAAGGAAACCCTTCCAAAAAGCCTTTGGAGCCGCTTAGAGAGAACAGCTGCGAAGTTGATGCACAGAACATTAACCTAGATTCCAGCCCTGGGTCCCAATCATCCATCTTTCTCTGGAGGTTACGTAGCCCACAGAGGGATTCAAGCAGGGAGTTTGCCTTATACAACTGACACATGAAACTGGGATGTGATGCAGGGCCACTCTCCTTGCCCTCACTCTACGTGGGCCGGAGAAGTTATCACGCAGCAGAATTCAACACCCTTCCTCTACACGTGTGTACCCAAAAGAAGTGCTGGGCAGTGGGTGTTCTCAGGCCAAGAGCAGTCCTTGTTCTGGGCTGCACCTGCTCTGTGGTTCAAAGGTTCTCTGACTCTGCTCCTTTGGAAGCATTTCAGGGCTGACGCTATCCCTGGGCTGCCAAAGCAAAGAGGCATAGCGGCCTTTCACACTGAAGGCATGGGCTTGTTTCCCATTCAGAAAGTTATGTTGCCCCTCCCTGGCTGGAGGCGGGTAAGTTGTCACAATTTGCTCTGCCCCTGGAAAATGCAAGTGGGGGTCCTCGATTTGGGATTTCTGGTGAAACAACTTGCAGTCACAGGCAGCCTGAGTACCTTTCCTTTAGTGTGTTCCTAGCTAGGTAAACTCGGCCTTCGGAGGCAAGATGAGAGCAAACATGTTCAAGTTGTGGGGAAAGTCTTTGACCAATGACCAATATGCTCGTGCTTGTGCGAGGCTTAGGCAGGAGCTTTCCAACACAGGGTTTTGACCTTACCATAAGCCGTCCCTTTGGGCTGAAGCAGGCGGGGGTTCTGTATCACAGTCTGGGAAACAGGGCCTCAGGTGAGTCTGCCAACTGACTCCCTGCCCTCCGTCACAGCCAGCTGAGAAATTAGGGCAAGGCTGATGGAACCCTCTTACAACGAAATGTTTCTCTTCAGAATAGGAGATTTTACTACCAGACTTCAGCTACTCCTCTCTCTCAGAGTTGGTTCGTGTGTGGACTAGGGAAAGCTCCTAGGGTCTCCAGCTATGAAGGGCTCTTTGCCCAATTGGTTTCATCCGAGAAAGAGCCAGAGGGGCTGATCTCAACAAATAGGGCTGCACACCGTGAGTCCTTCGGGTAGGGCAGTCCTGAGCCAATGTGCCACCTAAGGAATGAAAGCAAAGTTTCCTTGCCACAGGAAAAAACACCGAGGCCTGGTGTTTTCTCTATGAAATAGTGTTAGCTAGTGGGTGAAGCCTTTACTATATTGTGGAAAAGCTCGGGTTTACGGCTGTCTTTCTCCCTCTCTCAGTACAATACCCTGGTCTCAGCTGTTGGGGAATGCTGAGTGGGAGAGGCTGCCTCTCTGCCGGACTCTGAAGGCTTCTTTCCTTTAGGGCAATTCCGTTTGTGTCTTACCTCGTGGAGAAAGAAACAGGGCGCCTAGAGATATTCTACCATGAAATACTTAACGACAGAGGATCTGCAGGAGCTGGTTTCTCGGTGGAAGGGGCCAAAACGCCTGCATTCCTAAGGTTTCTTTCAGAACTGCCAGACACTCTGCCGTCCTAGGCCTAAGAACTGGAAATTGTGACGGCATGGCAACACTTGGAATCCTAGGATGCAGTGGAAATGCGACTCTCAAACTGGATGGAAGAAGCTTCCAAGCATAGTGTTCTTCCATTTACCAAAGAGAACCCAAGTGTCTGAGGCTGGTAGCCTTGTTGCTGGAGAGAACTGGCATCCCCGTGGGCCTGTCGGTTAATTTCCTGTTTCTGACCCTCTAAGGAAACCCTTCCAAAAAGCCTTTGGAGCCGCTTAGAGAGAACAGCTGCGAAGTTGATGCACAGAACATTAACCTAGATTCCAGCCCTGGGTCCCAATCATCCATCTTTCTCTGGAGGTTACGTAGCCCACAGAGGGATTCAAGCAGGGAGTTTGCCTTATACAACTGACACATGAAACTGGGATGTGATGCAGGGCCACTCTCCTTGCCCTCACTCTACGTGGGCCGGAGAAGTTATCACGCAGCAGAATTCAACACCCTTCCTCTACACGTGTGTACCCAAAAGAAGTGCTGGGCAGTGGGTGTTCTCAGGCCAAGAGCAGTCCTTGTTCTGGGCTGCACCTGCTCTGTGGTTCAAAGGTTCTCTGACTCTGCTCCTTTGGAAGCATTTCAGGGCTGACGCTATCCCTGGGCTGCCAAAGCAAAGAGGCATAGCGGCCTTTCACACTGAAGGCATGGGCTTGTTTCCCATTCAGAAAGTTATGTTGCCCCTCCCTGGCTGGAGGCGGGTAAGTTGTCACAATTTGCTCTGCCCCTGGAAAATGCAAGTGGGGGTCCTCGATTTGGGATTTCTGGTGAAACAACTTGCAGTCACAGGCAGCCTGAGTACCTTTCCTTTAGTGTGTTCCTAGCTAGGTAAACTCGGCCTTCGGAGGCAAGATGAGAGCAAACATGTTCAAGTTGTGGGGAAAGTCTTTGACCAATGACCAATATGCTTGTGCTTGTGCGAGGCTTAGGCAGGAGCTTTCCAACACAGGGTTTTGACCTTACCATAAGCCGTCCCTTTGGGCTGAAGCAGGCGGGGGTTCTGTATCACAGTCTGGGAAACAGGGCCTCAGGTGAGTCTGCCAACTGACTCCCTGCCCTCCGTCACAGCCAGCTGAGAAATTAGGGCAAGGCTGATGGAACCCTCTTACAACGAAATGTTTCTCTTCAGAATAGGAGATTTTACTACCAGACTTCAGCTACTCCTCTCTCTCAGAGTTGGTTCGTGTGTGGACTAGGGAAAGCTCCTAGGGTCTCCAGCTATGAAGGGCTCTTTGCCCAATTGGTTTCATCCGAGAAAGAGCCAGAGGGGCTGATCTCAACAAATAGGGCTGCACACCGTGAGTCCTTCGGGTAGGGCAGTCCTGAGCCAATGTGCCACCTAAGGAATGAAAGCAAAGTTTCCTTGCCACAGGAAAAAACACCGAGGCCTGGTGTTTTCTCTATGAAATAGTGTTAGCTAGTGGGTGAAGCCTTTACTATATTGTGGAAAAGCTCGGGTTTACGGCTGTCTTTCTCCCTCTCTCAGTACAATACCCTGGTCTCAGCTGTTGGGGAATGCTGAGTGGGAGAGGCTGCCTCTCTGCCGGACTCTGAAGGCTTCTTTCCTTTAGGGCAATTCCGTTTGTGTCTTACCTCGTGGAGAAAGAAACAGGGCGCCTAGAGATATTCTACCATGAAATACTTAACGACAGAGGATCTGCAGGAGCTGGTTTCTCGGTGGAAGGGGCCAAAACGCCTGCATTCCTAAGGTTTCTTTCAGAACTGCCAGACACTCTGCCGTCCTAGGCCTAAGAACTGGAAATTGTGACGGCATGGCAACACTTGGAATCCTAGGATGCAGTGGAAATGCGACTCTCAAACTGGATGGAAGAAGCTTCCAAGCATAGTGTTCTTCCATTTACCAAAGAGAACCCAAGTGTCTGAGGCTGGTAGCCTTGTTGCTGGAGAGAACTGGCATCCCCGTGGGCCTGTCGGTTAATTTCCTGTTTCTGACCCTCTAAGGAAACCCTTCCAAAAAGCCTTTGGAGCCGCTTAGAGAGAACAGCTGCGAAGTTGATGCACAGAACATTAACCTAGATTCCAGCCCTGGGTCCCAATCATCCATCTTTCTCTGGAGGTTACGTAGCCCACAGAGGGATTCAAGCAGGGAGTTTGCCTTATACAACTGACACATGAAACTGGGATGTGATGCAGGGCCACTCTCCTTGCCCTCACTCTACGTGGGCCGGAGAAGTTATCACGCAGCAGAATTCAACACCCTTCCTCTACACGTGTGTACCCAAAAGAAGTGCTGGGCAGTGGGTGTTCTCAGGCCAAGAGCAGTCCTTGTTCTGGGCTGCACCTGCTCTGTGGTTCAAAGGTTCTCTGACTCTGCTCCTTTGGAAGCATTTCAGGGCTGACGCTATCACTGGGCTGCCAAAGCAAAGAGGCATAGCGGCCTTTCACACTGAAGGCATGGGCTTGTTTCCCATTCAGAAAGTTATGTTGCCCCTCCCTGGCTGGAGGCGGGTAAGTTGTCACAATTTGCTCTGCCCCTGGAAAATGCAAGTGGGGGTCCTCGATTTGGGATTTCTGGTGAAACAACTTGCAGTCACAGGCAGCCTGAGTACCTTTCCTTTAGTGTGTTCCTAGCTAGGTAAACTCGGCCTTCGGAGGCAAGATGAGAGCAAACATGTTCAAGTTGTGGGGAAAGTCTTTGACCAATGCCCAATATGCTTGTGCTTGTGCGAGGCTTAGGCAGGAGCTTTCCAACACAGGGTTTTGACCTTACCATAAGCCGTCCCTTTGGGCTGAAGCAGGCGGGGGTTCTGTATCACAGTCTGGGAAACAGGGCCTCAGGTGAGTCTGCCAACTGACTCCCTGCCCTCCGTCACAGCCAGCTGAGAAATTAGGGCAAGGCTGATGGAACCCTCTTACAACGAAATGTTTCTCTTCAGAATAGGAGATTTTGCTACCAGACTTCAGCTACTCCTCTCTCTCAGAGTTGGTTCGTGTGTGGACTAGGGAAAGCTCCTAGGGTCTCCAGCTATGAAGGGCTCTTTGCCCAGTTGGTTTCATCCGAGAAAGAGCCAGAGGGGCTGATCTCAACAAATAGGGCTGCACACCGTGAGTCCTTCGGGTAGGGCAGTCCTGATCCAATGTGCCACCTAAGGAATGAAAGCAAAGTTTCCTTGCCACAGGAAAAAACACCGAGGCCTGGTGTTTTCTCTATGAAATTGTGTGAGCTGGTGGGTGAGGCCTTTACTATATTGTGGAAAAGCTCGGGGTTACGGCTGTCTTTCTCCCTCTCTCAGTACAATACCCTGGTCTCAGCTGTTGGGGAATGCTGAGTGGGAGAGGCTGCCTCTCTGCCGGACTCAGAAGGCTTCTTTCCTTTAGGGCAATTCCGTTTGTGTCTTACCTCGTGGAGAAAGAAACAGGGCGCCTAGAGATATTCTACCATGAAATACCTAACGACAGAGGATCTGCAGGAGCTGGTTTCTCGGTGGAAGGAGCCAAAACGCCTGCATTCCTAAGGTCTCTTTCAGAACTGCCAGACACTCTGCCGTCCTAGGCCTAAGAACTGGAAATTGTGACGGCATGGCAACACTTGGAATCCTAGGATGCAGTGGAAATGCGACCTCAAACTGGATGGAAGAAGCTTCCAAGCATAGTGTTCTTCCATTTACCAAAGAGAACCCAAGTGTCTGAGGCTGGTAGCCTTGTTGCTGGAGAGAACTGGCATCCCCGTGGGCCTGTCGGTTAATTTCCTGTTTCTGACCCTCTAAGGAAACCCTTCCAAAAAGCCTTTGGAGCCGCTTAGAGAGAACAGCTGCGAAGTTGATGCACAGAACATTAACCTAGATTCCAGCCCTGGGTCCCAATCATCCATCTTTCTCTGGAGGTTACGTAGCCCACAGAGGGATTCAAGCAGGGAGTTTGCCTTATACAACTGACACATGAAACTGGGATGTGATGCAGGGCCACTCTCCTTGCCCTCACTCTACGTGGGCCGGAGAAGTTATCACGCAGCAGAATTCAACACCCTTCCTCTACACGTGTGTACCCAAAAGAAGTGCTGGGCAGTGGGTGTTCTCAGGCCAAGAGCAGTCCTTGTTCTGGGCTGCACCTGCTCTGTGGTTCAAAGGTTCTCTGACTCTGCTCCTTTGGAAGCATTTCAGGGCTGACGCTATCCCTGGGCTGCCAAAGCAAAGAGGCATAGCGGCCTTTCACACTGAAGGCATGGGCTTGTTTCCCATTCAGAAAGTTATGTTGCCCCTCCCTGGCTGGAGGCGGGTAAGTTGTCACAATTTGCTCTGCCCCTGGAAAATGCAAGTGGGGGTCCTCGATTTGGGCTGCCTGGTGAAACAACAGGCAGTCACAGGCAGCCTGAGTACCTTTCCTTTAGTGTGTTCCTAGCTAGGTAAACTCGGCCTTCGGAGGCTAGATGAGAGCAAACATGTTCAAGTTGTGGGGAAAGTCTTTGACCAATGACCAATATGCTTGTGCTTGTGCGAGGCTTAGGCAGGAGCTTTCCAACACAGGGTTTTGACCTTACCATAAGCCGTCCCTTTGGGCTGAAGCAGGCGGGGGTTCTGTATCACAGTCTGGGAAACAGGGCCTCAGGTGAGTCTGCCAACTGACTCCCTGCCCTCCGTCACAGCCAGCTGAGAAATTAGGGCAAGGCTGATGGAACCCTCTTACAACGAAATGTTTCTCTTCAGAATAGGAGATTTTGCTACCAGACTTCAGCTACTCCTCTCTCTCAGAGTTGGTTCGTGTGTGGACTAGGGAAAGCTCCTAGGGTCTCCAGCTATGAAGGGCTCTTTGCCCAATTGGTTTCATCCGAGAAAGAGCCAGAGGGGCTGATCTCAACAAATAGGGCTGCACACCGTGAGTCCTTCGGGTAGGGCAGTCCTGAGCCAATGTGCCACCTAAGGAATGAAAGCAAAGTTTCCTTGCCACGGGAAAAAACACCGAGGCCTGGTGTTTTCTCTATGAAATAGTGTTAGCTGGTGGGTGAGGCCTTTACTATATTGTGGAAAAGCTCGGGGTTACGGCTGTCTTTCTCCCTCTCTCAGTACAATACCCTGGTCTCAGCTGTTGGGGAATGCTGAGTGGGAGAGGCTGCCTCTCTGCCGGACTCAGAAGGCTTCTTTCCTTTAGGGCAATTCCGTTTGTGTCTTACCTCGTGGAGAAAGAAACAGGGCGCCTAGAGATATTCTACCATGAAATACCTAACGACAGAGGATCTGCAGGAGCTGGTTTCTCGGTGGAAGGGGCCAAAACGCCTGCATTCCTAAGGTCTCTTTCAGAACTGCCAGACACTCTGCCGTCCTAGGCCTAAGAACTGGAAATTGTGACGGCATGGCAACACTTGGAATCCTAGGATGCAGTGGAAATGCGACTCTCAAACTGGATGGAAGAAGCTTCCAAGCATAGTGTTCTTCCATTTACCAAAGAGAACCCAAGTGTCTGAGGCTGGTAGCCTTGTTGCTGGAGAGAACTGGCATCCCCGTGGGCCTGTCGGTTAATTTCCTGTTTCTGACCCTCTAAGGAAACCCTTCCAAAAAGCCTTTGGAGCCGCTTAGAGAGAACAGCTGCGAAGTTGATGCACAGAACATTAACCTAGATTCCAGCCCTGGGTCCCAATCATCCATCTTTCTCTGGAGGTTACGTAGCCCACAGAGGGATTCAAGCAGGGAGTTTGCCTTATACAACTGACACATGAAACTGGGATGTGATGCAGGGCCACTCTCCTTGCCCTCACTCTACGTGGGCCGGAGAAGTTATCACGCAGCAGAATTCAACACCCTTCCTCTACACGTGTGTACCCAAAAGAAGCGCTGGGCAGTGGGTGTTCTCAGGCCAAGAGCAGTCCTTGTTCTGGGCTGCACCTGCTCTGTGGTTCAAAGGTTCTCTGACTCTGCTCCTTTGGAAGCATTTCAGGGCTGACGCTATCCCTGGGCTGCCAAAGCAAAGAGGCATAGCGGCCTTTCACACTGAAGGCATGGGCTTGTTTCCCATTCAGAAAGTTATGTTGCCCCTCCCAGGCTGGAGGCGTGTAAGTTGTCACAATTTGCTCTGCCCCTGGAAAATGCAAGTGGGGGTCCTCGATTTGGGCTGCCTGGTGAAACAACAGGCAGTCACAGGCAGCCTGAGTACCTTTCCTTTAGTGTGTTCCTAGCTAGGTAAACTCGGCCTTCGGAGGCTAGATGAGAGCAAACATGTTCAAGTTGTGGGGAAAGTCTTTGACCAATGACCAATATGCTTGTGCTTGTGCGAGGCTTAGGCAGGAGCTTTCCAACACAGGGTTTTGACCTTACCATAAGCCGTCCCTTTGGGCTGAAGCAGGCGGGGGTTCTGTATCACAGTCTGGGAAACAGGGCCTCAGGTGAGTCTGCCAACTGACTCCCTGCCCTCCGTCACAGCCAGCTGAGAAATTAGGGCAAGGCTGATGGAACCCTCTTACAACGAAATGTTTCTCTTCAGAATAGGAGATTTTGCTACCAGACTTCAGCTACTCCTCTCTCTCAGAGTTGGTTCGTGTGTGGACTAGGGAAAGCTCCTAGGGTCTCCAGCTATGAAGGGCTCTTTGCCCAGTTGGTTTCATCCGAGAAAGAGCCAGAGGGGCTGATCTCAACAAATAGGGCTGCACACCGTGAGTCCTTCGGGTAGGGCAGTCCTGATCCAATGTGCCACCTAAGGAATAAAAGCAAAGTTTCCTTGCCACAGGAAAAAACACCGAGGCCTGGTGTTTTCTCTATGAAATTGTGTGAGCTGGTGGGTGAGGCCTTTACTATATTGTGGAAAAGCTCGGGGTTACGGCTGTCTTTCTCCCTCTCTCAGTACAATACCCTGGTCTCAGCTGTTGGGGAATGCTGAGTGGGAGAGGCTGCCTCTCTGCCGGACTCAGAAGGCTTCTTTCCTTTAGGGCAATTCCGTTTGTGTCTTACCTCGTGGAGAAAGAAACAGGGCGCCTAGAGATATTCTACCATGAAATACCTAACGACAGAGGATCTGCAGGAGCTGGTTTCTCGGTGGAAGGAGCCAAAACGCCTGCATTCCTAAGGTCTCTTTCAGAACTGCCAGACACTCTGCCGTCCTAGGCCTAAGAACTGGAAATTGTGACGGCATGGCAACACTTGGAATCCTAGGATGCAGTGGAAATGCGACTCTCAAACTGGATGGAAGAAGCTTCCAAGCATAGTGTTCTTCCATTTACCAAAGAGAACCCAAGTGTCTGAGGCTGGTAGCCTTGTTGCTGGAGAGAACTGGCATCCCCGTGGGCCTGTCGGTTAATTTCCTGTTTCTGACCCTCTAAGGAAACCCTTCCAAAAAGCCTTTGGAGCCGCTTAGAGAGAACAGCTGCGAAGTTGATGCACAGAACATTAACCTAGATTCCAGCCCTGGGTCCCAATCATCCATCTTTCTCTGGAGGTTACGTAGCCCACAGAGGGATTCAAGCAGGGAGTTTGCCTTATACAACTGACACATGAAACTGGGATGTGATGCAGGGCCACTCTCCTTGCCCTCACTCTACGTGGGCCGGAGAAGTTATCACGCAGCAGAATTCAACACCCTTCCTCTACACGTGTGTACCCAAAAGAAGTGCTGGGCAGTGGGTGTTCTCAGGCCAAGAGCAGTCCTTGTTCTGGGCTGCACCTGCTCTGTGGTTCAAAGGTTCTCTGACTCTGCTCCTTTGGAAGCATTTCAGGGCTGACGCTATCCCTGGGCTGCCAAAGCAAAGAGGCATAGCGGCCTTTCACACTGAAGGCATGGGCTTGTTTCCCATTCAGAAAGTTATGTTGCCCCTCCCTGGCTGGAGGCGGGTAAGTTGTCACAATTTGCTCTGCCCCTGGAAAATGCAAGTGGGGGTCCTCGATTTGGGATTTCTGGTGAAACAACTTGCAGTCACAGGCAGCCTGAGTACCTTTCCTTTAGTGTGTTCCTAGCTAGGTAAACTCGGCCTTCGGAGGCTAGATGAGAGCAAACATGTTCAAGTTGTGGGGAAAGTCTTTGACCAATGACCAATATGCTTGTGCTTGTGCGAGGCTTAGGCAGGAGCTTTCCAACACAGGGTTTTGACCTTACCATAAGCCGTCCCTTTGGGCTGAAGCAGGCGGGGGTTCTGTATCACAGTCTGGGAAACAGGGCCTCAGGTGAGTCTGCCAACTGACTCCCTGCCCTCCGTCACAGCCAGCTGAGAAATTAGGGCAAGGCTGATGGAACCCTCTTACAACGAAATGTTTCTCTTCAGAATAGGAGATTTTGCTACCAGACTTCAGCTACTCCTCTCTCTCAGAGTTGGTTCGTGTGTGGACTAGGGAAAGCTCCTAGGGTCTCCAGCTATGAAGGGCTCTTTGCCCAGTTGGTTTCATCCGAGAAAGAGCCAGAGGGGCTGATCTCAACAAATAGGGCTGCACACCGTGAGTCCTTCGGGTAGGGCAGTCCTGATCCAATGTGCCACCTAAGGAATAAAAGCAAAGTTTCCTTGCCACAGGAAAAAACACCGAGGCCTGGTGTTTTCTCTATGAAATTGTGTGAGCTGGTGGGTGAGGCCTTTACTATATTGTGGAAAAGCTCGGGGTTACGGCTGTCTTTCTCCCTCTCTCAGTACAATACCCTGGTCTCAGCTGTTGGGGAATGCTGAGTGGGAGAGGCTGCCTCTCTGCCGGACTCAGAAGGCTTCTTTCCTTTAGGGCAATTCCGTTTGTGTCTTACCTCGTGGAGAAAGAAACAGGGCGCCTAGGGATATTCTACCATGAAATACCTAACGACAGAGGATCTGCAGGAGCTGGTTTCTCGGTGGAAGGAGCCAAAACGCCTGCATTCCTAAGGTTTCTTTCAGAACTGCCAGACACTCTGCCGTCCTAGGCCTAAGAACTGGAAATTGTGACGGCATGGCAACACTTGGAATCCTAGGATGCAGTGGAAATGCGACTCTCAAACTGGATGGAAGAAGCTTCCAAGCATAGTGTTCTTCCATTTACCAAAGAGAACCCAAGTGTCTGAGGCTGGTAGCCTTGTTGCTGGAGAGAACTGGCATCCCCGTGGGCCTGTCGGTTAATTTCCTGTTTCTGACCCTCTAAGGAAACCCTTCCAAAAAGCCTTTGGAGCCGCTTAGAGAGAACAGCTGCGAAGTTGATGCACAGAACATTAACCTAGATTCCAGCCCTGGGTCCCAATCATCCATCTTTCTCTGGAGGTTACGTAGCCCACAGAGGGATTCAAGCAGGGAGTTTGCCTTATACAACTGACACATGAAACTGGGATGTGATGCAGGGCCACTCTCCTTGCCCTCACTCTACGTGGGCCGGAGAAGTTATCACGCAGCAGAATTCAACACCCTTCCTCTACACGTGTGTACCCAAAAGAAGTGCTGGGCAGTGGGTGTTCTCAGGCCAAGAGCAGTCCTTGTTCTGGGCTGCACCTGCTCTGTGGTTCAAAGGTTCTCTGACTCTGCTCCTTTGGAAGCATTTCAGGGCTGACGCTATCCCTGGGCTGCCAAAGCAAAGAGGCATAGCGGCCTTTCACACTGAAGGCATGGGCTTGTTTCCCATTCAGAAAGTTATGTTGCCCCTCCCTGGCTGGAGGCGGGTAAGTTGTCACAATTTGCTCTGCCCCTGGAAAATGCAAGTGGGGGTCCTCGATTTGGGATTTCTGGTGAAACAACTTGCAGTCACAGGCAGCCTGAGTACCTTTCCTTTAGTGTGTTCCTAGCTAGGTAAACTCGGCCTTCGGAGGCTAGATGAGAGCAAACATGTTCAAGTTGTGGGGAAAGTCTTTGACCAATGACCAATATGCTTGTGCTTGTGCGAGGCTTAGGCAGGAGCTTTCCAACACAGGGTTTTGACCTTACCATAAGCCGTCCCTTTGGGCTGAAGCAGGCGGGGGTTCTGTATCACAGTCTGGGAAACAGGGCCTCAGGTGAGTCTGCCAACTGACTCCCTGCCCTCCGTCACAGCCAGCTGAGAAATTAGGGCAAGGCTGATGGAACCCTCTTACAACGAAATGTTTCTCTTCAGAATAGGAGATTTTGCTACCAGACTTCAGCTACTCCTCTCTCTCAGAGTTGGTTCGTGTGTGGACTAGGGAAAGCTCCTAGGGTCTCCAGCTATGAAGGGCTCTTTGCCCAGTTGGTTTCATCCGAGAAAGAGCCAGAGGGGCTGATCTCAACAAATAGGGCTGCACACCGTGAGTCCTTCGGGTAGGGCAGTCCTGATCCAATGTGCCACCTAAGGAATAAAAGCAAAGTTTCCTTGCCACAGGAAAAAACACCGAGGCCTGGTGTTTTCTCTATGAAATTGTGTGAGCTGGTGGGTGAGGCCTTTACTATATTGTGGAAAAGCTCGGGGTTACGGCTGTCTTTCTCCCTCTCTCAGTACAATACCCTGGTCTCAGCTGTTGGGGAATGCTGAGTGGGAGAGGCTGCCTCTCTGCCGGACTCAGAAGGCTTCTTTCCTTTAGGGCAATTCCGTTTGGGTCTTACCTCGTGGAGAAAGAAACAGGGCGCCTAGAGATATTCTACCATGAAATACCTAACGACAGAGGATCTGCAGGAGCTGGTTTCTCGGTGTAAGGAGCCAAAACGCCTGCATTCCTAAGGTCTCTTTCAGAACTGCCAGACACTCTGCCGTCCTAGGCCTAAGAACTGGAAATTGTGACGGCATGGCAACACTTGGAATCCTAGGATGCAGTGGAAATGCGACTCTCAAACTGGATGGAAGAAGCTTCCAAGCATAGTGTTCTTCCATTTACCAAAGAGAACCCAAGTGTCTGAGGCTGGTAGCCTTGTTGCTGGAGAGAACTGGCATCCCCGTGGGCCTGTCGGTTAATTTCCTGTTTCTGACCCTCTAAGGAAACCCTTCCAAAAAGCCTTTGGAGCCGCTTAGAGAGAACAGCTGCGAAGTTGATGCACAGAACATTAACCTAGATTCCAGCCCTGGGTCCCAATCATCCATCTTTCTCTGGAGGTTACGTAGCCCACAGAGGGATTCAAGCAGGGAGTTTGCCTTATACAACTGACACATGAAACTGGGATGTGATGCAGGGCCACTCTCCTTGCCCTCACTCTACGTGGGCCGGAGAAGTTATCATGCAGCAGAATTCAACACCCTTCCTCTACACGTGTGTACCCAAAAGAAGTGCTGGGCAGTGGGTGTTCTCAGGCCAAGAGCAGTCCTTGTTCTGGGCTGCACCTGCTCTGTGGTTCAAAGGTTCTCTGACTCTGCTCCTTTGGAAGCATTTCAGGGCTGACGCTATCCCTGGGCTGCCAAAGCAAAGAGGCATATTGGCCTTTCACACTGAAGGCATGGGCTTGTTTCCCATTCAGAAAGTTATGTTGCCCCTCCCTGGCTGGAGGCGGGTAAGTTGTCACAATTTGCTCTGCCCCTGGAAAATGCAAGTGGGGGTCCTCGATTTGGGCTGCCTGGTGAAACAACAGGCAGTCACAGGCAGCCTGAGTACCTTTCCTTTAGTGTGTTCCTAGCTAGGTAAACTCGGCCTTCGGAGGCTAGATGAGAGCAAACATGTTCAAGTTGTGGGGAAAGTCTTTGACCAATGACCAATATGCTTGTGCTTGTGCGAGGCTTAGGCAGGAGCTTTCCAACACAGGGTTTTGACCTTACCATAAGCCGTCCCTTTGGGCTGAAGCAGGCGGGGGTTCTGTATCACAGTCTGGGAAACAGGGCCTCAGGTGAGTCTGCCAACTGACTCCCTGCCCTCCGTCACAGCCAGCTGAGAAATTAGGGCAAGGCTGATGGAACCCTCTTACAACGAAATGTTTCTCTTCAGAATAGGAGATTTTGCTACCAGACTTCAGCTACTCCTCTCTCTCAGAGTTGGTTCGTGTGTGGACTAGGGAAAGCTCCTAGGGTCTCCAGCTATGAAGGGCTCTTTGCCCAGTTGGTTTCATCCGAGAAAGAGCCAGAGGGGCTGATCTCAACAAATAGGGCTGCACACCGTGAGTCCTTCGGGTAGGGCAGTCCTGATCCAATGTGCCACCTAAGGAATAAAAGCAAAGTTTCCTTGCCACAGGAAAAAACACCGAGGCCTGGTGTTTTCTCTATGAAATTGTGTGAGCTGGTGGGTGAGGCCTTTACTATATTGTGGAAAAGCTCGGGGTTACGGCTGTCTTTCTCCCTCTCTCAGTACAATACCCTGGTCTCAGCTGTTGGGGAATGCTGAGTGGGAGAGGCTGCCTCTCTGCCGGACTCAGAAGGCTTCTTTCCTTTAGGGCAATTCCGTTTGTGTCTTACCTCGTGGAGAAAGAAACAGGGCGCCTAGAGATATTCTACCATGAAATACCTAACGACAGAGGATCTGCAGGAGCTGGTTTCTCGGTGGAAGGGGCCAAAACTCCTGCATTCCTAAGGTTTCTTTCAGAACTGCCAGACACTCTGCCGTCCTAGGCCTAAGAACTGGAAATTGTGACGGCATGGCAACACTTGGAATCCTAGGATGCAGTGGAAATGCGACTCTCAAACTGGATGGAAGAAGCTTCCAAGCATAGTGTTCTTCCATTTACCAAAGAGAACCCAAGTGTCTGAGGCTGGTAGCCTTGTTGCTGGAGAGAACTGGCATCCCCGTGGGCCTGTCGGTTAATTTCCTGTTTCTGACCCTCTAAGGAAACCCTTCCAAAAAGCCTTTGGAGCCGCTTAGAGAGAACAGCTGCGAAGTTGATGCACAGAACATTAACCTAGATTCCAGCCCTGGGTCCCAATCATCCATCTTTCTCTGGAGGTTACGTAGCCCACAGAGGGATTCAAGCAGGGAGTTTGCCTTATACAACTGACACATGAAACTGGGATGTGATGCAGGGCCACTCTCCTTGCCCTCACTCTACGTGGGCCGGAGAAGTTATCACGCAGCAGAATTCAACACCCTTCCTCTACACGTGTGTACCCAAAAGAAGTGCTGGGCAGTGGGTGTTCTCAGGCCAAGAGCAGTCCTTGTTCTGGGCTGCACCTGCTCTGTGGTTCAAAGGTTCTCTGACTCTGCTCCTTTGGAAGCATTTCAGGGCTGACGCTATCCCTGGGCTGCCAAAGCAAAGAGGCATAGCGGCCTTTCAAACTGAAGGCATGGCCTTCTTTCCCATCCAGAATGTGTATGTTGCCCCTCCCAGGCTGGAGGCGGGTAAGTTGAAACCATTTGCTCTGCCTCTGGAAAAGGCAAGTGGGTGTACTCGATTTGGGCTGCCTGGTGAAACAACATGCAGTCACAGGCAGCCTGAGTACCTTTCCTTTAGTGTGTTCCTAGCTAGGTAAACTCGGCCTTCGGAGGCTAGATGAGAGCAAACATGTTCAAGTTGTGGGGAAAGTCTTTGACCAATGACCAATATGCTTGTGCTTGTGCGAGGCTTAGGCAGGAGCTTTCCAACACAGGGTTTTGACCTTACCATAAGCCGTCCCTTTGGGCTGAAGCAGGCGGGGGTTCTGTATCACAGTCTGGGAAACAGGGCCTCAGGTGAGTCTGCCAACTGACTCCCTGCCCTCCGTCACAGCCAGCTGAGAAATTAGGGCAAGGCTGATGGAACCCTCTTACAATGAAATGTTTCTCTTCAGAATAGGAGATTTTGCTACCAGACTTCAGCTACTCCTCTCTCTCAGAGTTGGTTCGTGTGTGGACTAGGGAAAGCTCCTAGGGTCTCCAGCTATGAAGGGCTCTTTGCCCAGTTGGTTTCATCCGAGAAAGAGCCAGAGGGGCTGATCTCAACAAATAGGGCTGCACACCGTGAGTCCTTCGGGTAGGGCAGTCCTGATCCAATGTGCCACCTAAGGAATAAAAGCAAAGTTTCCTTGCCACAGGAAAAAACACCGAGGCCTGGTGTTTTCTCTATGAAATTGTGTGAGCTGGTGGGTGAGGCCTTTACTATATTGTAGAAAAGCTCGGGGTTACGGCTGTCTTTCTCCCTCTCTCAGTACAATACCCTGGTCTCAGCTGTTGGGGAATGCTGAGTGGGAGAGGCTGCCTCTCTGCCGGACTCTGAAGGCTTCTTTCCTTTAGGGCAATTCCGTTTGTGTCTTACCTCGTGGAGAAAGAAACAGGGCGCCTAGAGATATTCTACCATGAAATACCTAACGACAGAGGATCTGCAGGAGCTGGTTTCTCGGTGGAAGGAGCCAAAACGCCTGCATTCCTAAGGTCTCTTTCAGAACTGCCAGACACTCTGCCGTCCTAGGCCTAAGAACTGGAAATTGTGACGGCATGGCAACACTTGGAATCCTAGGATGCAGTGGAAATGCGACTCTCAAACTGGATGGAAGAAGCTTCCAAGCATAGTGTTCTTCCATTTACCAAAGAGAACCCAAGTGTCTGAGGCTGGTAGCCTTGTTGCTGGAGAGAACTGGCATCCCCGTGGGCCTGTCGGTTAATTTCCTGTTTCTGACCCTCTAAGGAAACCCTTCCAAAAAGCCTTTGGAGCCGCTTAGAGAGAACAGCTGCGAAGTTGATGCACAGAACATTAACCTAGATTCCAGCCCTGGGTCCCAATCATCCATCTTTCTCTGGAGGTTACGTAGCCCACAGAGGGATTCAAGCAGGGAGTTTGCCTTATACAACTGACACATGAAACTGGGATGTGATGCAGGGCCACTCTCCTTGCCCTCACTCTACGTGGGCCGGAGAAGTTATCACGCAGCAGAATTCAACACCCTTCCTCTACACGTGTGTACCCAAAAGAAGTGCTGGGCAGTGGGTGTTCTCAGGCCAAGAGCAGTCCTTGTTCTGGGCTGCACCTGCTCTGTGGTTCAAAGGTTCTCTGACTCTGCTCCTTTGGAAGCATTTCAGGGCTGACGCTATCCCTGGGCTGCCAAAGCAAAGAGGCATAGCGGCCTTTCACACTGAAGGCATGGGCTTGTTTCCCATTCAGAAAGTTATGTTGCCCCTCCCTGGCTGGAGGCGGGTAAGTTGTCACAATTTGCTCTGCCCCTGGAAAATGCAAGTGGGGGTCCTCGATTTGGGCTGCCTGGTGAAACAACAGACAGTCACAGGCAGCCTGAGTACCTTTCCTTTAGTGTGTTCCTAGCTAGGTAAACTCGGCCTTCGGAGGCTAGATGAGAGCAAACATGTTCAAGTTGTGGGGAAAGTCTTTGACCAATGACCAATATGCTTGTGCTTGTGCGAGGCTTAGGCAGGAGCTTTCCAACACAGGGTTTTGACCTTACCATAAGCCGTCCCTTTGGGCTGAAGCAGGCGGGGGTTCTGTATCACAGTCTGGGAAACAGGGCCTCAGGTGAGTCTGCCAACTGACTCCCTGCCCTCCGTCACAGCCAGCTGAGAAATTAGGGCAAGGCTGATGGAACCCTCTTACAACGAAATGTTTCTCTTCAGAATAGTAGATTTTGCTACCAGACTTCAGCTACTCCTCTCTCTCAGAGTTGGTTCGTGTGTGGACTAGGGAAAGCTCCTAGGGTCTCCAGCTATGAAGGGCTCTTTGCCCAGTTGGTTTCATCCGAGAAAGAGCCAGAGGGGCTGATCTCAACAAATAGGGCTGCACACCGTGAGTCCTTCGGGTAGGGCAGTCCTGATCCAATGTGCCACCTAAGGAATAAAAGCAAAGTTTCCTTGCCACAGGAAAAAACACCGAGGCCTGGTGTTTTCTCTATGAAATTGTGTGAGCTGGTGGGTGAGGCCTTTACTATATTGTGGAAAAGCTCGGGGTTACGGCTGTCTTTCTCCCTCTCTCAGTACAATACCCTGGTCTCAGCTGTTGGGGAATGCTGAGTGGGAGAGGCTGCCTCTCTGCCGGACTCAGAAGGCTTCTTTCCTTTAGGGCAATTCCGTTTGTGTCTTACCTCGTGGAGAAAGAAACAGGGCGCCTAGAGATATTCTACCATGAAATACCTAACGACAGAGGATCTGCAGGAGCTGGTTTCTCAGTGGAAGGGGCCAAAACTCCTGCATTCCTAAGGTTTCTTTCAGAACTGCCAGACACTCTGCCGTCCTAGGCCTAAGAACTGGAAATTGTGACGGCATGGCAACACTTGGAATCCTAGGATGCAGTGGAAATGCGACTCTCAAACTGGATGGAAGAAGCTTCCAAGCATAGTGTTCTTCCATTAACCAAAGAGAACCCAAGTGTCTGAGGCTGGTAGCCTTGTTGCTGGAGAGAACTGGCATCCCCGTGGGCCTGTCGGTTAATTTCCTGTTTCTGACCCTCTAAGGAAACCCTTCCAAAAAGCCTTTGGAGCCGCTTAGAGAGAACAGCTGCGAAGTTGATGCACAGAACATTAACCTAGATTCCAGCCCTGGGTCCCAATCATCCATCTTTCTCTGGAGGTTACGTAGCCCACAGAGGGATTCAAGCAGGGAGTTTGCCTTATACAACTGACACATGAAACTGGGATGTGATGCAGGGCCACTCTCCTTGCCCTCACTCTACGTGGGCCGGAGAAGTTATCACGCAGCAGAATTCAACACCCTTCCTCTACACGTGTGTACCCAAAAGAAGTGCTGGGCAGTGGGTGTTCTCAGGCCAAGAGCAGTCCTTGTTCTGGGCTGCACCTGCTCTGTGGTTCAAAGGTTCTCTGACTCTGCTCCTTTGGAAGCATTTCAGGGCTGACGCTATCCCTGGGCTGCCAAAGCAAAGAGGCATAGCGGCCTTTCAAACTGAAGGCATGGCCTTCTTTCCCATCCAGAATGTGTATGTTGCCCCTCCCAGGCTGGAGGCGTGTAAGTTGAAACCATTTGCTCTGCCTCTGGAAAAGGCAAGTGGGTGTACTCGATTTGGGCTGCCTGGTGAAACAACATGCAGTCACAGGCAGCCTGAGTACCTTTCCTTTAGTGTGTTCCTAGCTAGGTAAACTCGGCCTTCGGAGGCTAGATGAGAGCAAACATGTTCAAGTTGTGGGGAAAGTCTTTGACCAATGACCAATATGCTTGTGCTTGTGCGAGGCTTAGGCAGGAGCTTTCCAACACAGGGTTTTGACCTTACCATAAGCCGTCCCTTTGGGCTGAAGCAGGCGGGGGTTCTGTATCACAGTCTGGGAAACAGGGCCTCAGGTGAGTCTGCCAACTGACTCCCTGCCCTCCGTCACAGCCAGCTGAGAAATTAGGGCAAGGCTGATGGAACCCTCTTACAATGAAATGTTTCTCTTCAGAATAGGAGATTTTGCTACCAGACTTCAGCTACTCCTCTCTCTCAGAGTTGGTTCGTGTGTGGACTAGGGAAAGCTCCTAGGGTCTCCAGCTATGAAGGGCTCTTTGCCCAGTTGGTTTCATCCGAGAAAGAGCCAGAGGGGCTGATCTCAACAAATAGGGCTGCACACCGTGAGTCCTTCGGGTAGGGCAGTCCTGATCCAATGTGCCACCTAAGGAATAAAAGCAAAGTTTCCTTGCCACAGGAAAAAACACCGAGGCCTGGTGTTTTCTCTATGAAATTGTGTGAGCTGGTGGGTGAGGCCTTTACTATATTGTTGAAAAGCTCGGGGTTACGGCTGTCTTTCTCCCTCTCTCAGTACAATACCCTGGTCTCAGCTGTTGGGGAATGCTGAGTGGGAGAGGCTGCCTCTCTGCCGGACTCAGAAGGCTTCTTTCCTTTAGGGCAATTCCGTTTGTGTCTTACCTCGTGGAGAAAGAAACAGGGCGCCTAGAGATATTCTACCATGAAATACCTAACGACAGAGGATCTGCAGGAGCTGGTTTCTCGGTGGAAGGAGCCAAAACGCCTGCATTCCTAAGGTCTCTTTCAGAACTGCCAGACACTCTGCCGTCCTAGGCCTAAGAACTGGAAATTGTGACGGCATGGCAACACTTGGAATCCTAGGATGCAGTGGAAATGCGACTCTCAAACTGGATGGAAGAAGCTTCCAAGCATAGTGTTCTTCCATTTACCAAAGAGAACCCAAGTGTCTGAGGCTGGTAGCCTTGTTGCTGGAGAGAACTGGCATCCCCGTGGGCCTGTCGGTTAATTTCCTGTTTCTGACCCTCTAAGGAAACCCTTCCAAAAAGCCTTTGGAGCCGCTTAGAGAGAACAGCTGCGAAGTTGATGCACAGAACATTAACCTAGATTCCAGCCCTGGGTCCCAATCATCCATCTTTCTCTGGAGGTTACGTAGCCCACAGAGGGATTCAAGCAGGGAGTTTGCCTTATACAACTGACACATGAAACTGGGATGTGATGCAGGGCCACTCTCCTTGCCCTCACTCTACGTGGGCCGGAGAAGTTATCACGCAGCAGAATTCAACACCCTTCCTCTACACGTGTGTACCCAAAAGAAGTGCTGGGCAGTGGGTGTTCTCAGGCCAAGAGCAGTCCTTGTTCTGGGCTGCACCTGCTCTGTGGTTCAAAGGTTCTCTGACTCTGCTCCTTTGGAAGCATTTCACGGCTGACGCTATCCCTGGGCTGCCAAAGCAAAGAGGCATAGCGGCCTTTCACACTGAAGGCATGGGCTTGTTTCCCATTCAGAAAGTTATGTTGCCCCTCCCTGGCTGGAGGCGGGTAAGTTGTCACAATTTGCTCTGCCCCTGGAAAATGCAAGTGGGGGTCCTCGATTTGGGCTGCCTGGTGAAACAACATGCAGTCACAGGCAGCCTGAGTACCTTTCCTTTAGTGTGTTCCTAGCTAGGTAAACTCGGCCTTCGGAGGCTAGATGAGAGCAAACATGTTCAAGTTGTGGGGAAAGTCTTTGACCAATGACCAATATGCTTGTGCTTGTGCGAGGCTTAGGCAGGAGCTTTCCAACACAGGGTTTTGACCTTACCATAAGCCGTCCCTTTGGGCTGAAGCAGGCGGGGGTTCTGTATCACAGTCTGGGAAACAGGGCCTCAGGTGAGTCTGCCAACTGACTCCCTGCCCTCCGTCACAGCCAGCTGAGAAATTAGGGCAAGGCTGATGGAACCCTCTTACAACGAAATGTTTCTCTTCAGAATAGGAGATTTTACTACCAGACTTCAGCTACTCCTCTCTCTCAGAGTTGGTTCGTGTGTGGACTAGGGAAAGCTCCTAGGGTCTCCAGCTATGAAGGACTCTTTGCCCAATTGGTTTCATCCGAGAAAGAGCCAGAGGGGCTGATCTCAACAAATAGGGCTGCACACCGTGAGTCCTTCAGGTAGGGCAGTCCTGAGCCAATGTGCCACCTAAGGAATGAAAGCAAAGTTTCCTTGCCACAGGAAAAAACACCGAGGCCTGGTGTTTTCTCTATGAAATAGTGTTAGCTAGTGGGTGAAGCCTTTACTATATTGTGGAAAAGCTCGGGTTTACGGCTGTCTTTCTCCCTCTCTCAGTACAATACCCTGGTCTCAGCTGTTGGGGAATGCTGAGTGGGAGAGGCTGCCTCTCTGCCGGACTCTGAAGGCTTCTTTCCTTTAGGGCAATTCCGTTTGTGTCTTACCTCGTGGAGAAAGAAACAGGGCGCCTAGAGATATTCTACCATGAAATACCTAACGACAGAGGATCTGCAGGAGCTGGTTTCTCGGTGGAAGGGGCCAAAACGCCTGCATTCCTAAGGTCTCTTTCAGAACTGCCAGACACTCTGCCGTCCTAGGCCTAAGAACTGGAAATTGTGACGGCATGGCAACACTTGGAATCCTAGGATGCAGTGGAAATGCGACTCTCAAACTGGATGGAAGAAGCTTCCAAGCATAGTGTTCTTCCATTTACCAAAGAGAACCCAAGTGTCTGAGGCTGGTAGCCTTGTTGCTGGAGAGAACTGGCATCCCCGTGGGCCTGTCGGTTAATTTCCTGTTTCTGACCCTCTAAGGAAACCCTTCCAAAAAGCCTTTGGAGCCGCTTAGAGAGAACAGCTGCGAAGTTGATGCACAGAACATTAACCTAGATTCCAGCCCTGGGTCCCAATCATCCATCTTTCTCTGGAGGTTACGTAGCCCACAGAGGGATTCAAGCAGGGAGTTTGCCTTATACAACTGACACATGAAACTGGGATGTGATGCAGGGCCACTCTCCTTGCCCTCACTCTACGTGGGCCGGAGAAGTTATCACGCAGCAGAATTCAACACCCTTCCTCTACACGTGTGTACCCAAAAGAAGTGCTGGGCAGTGGGTGTTCTCAGGCCAAGAGCAGTCCTTGTTCTGGGCTGCACCTGCTCTGTGGTTCAAAGGTTCTCTGACTCTGCTCCTTTGGAAGCATTTCAGGGCTGACGCTATCCCTGGGCTGCCAAAGCAAAGAGGCATAGCGGCCTTTCACACTGAAGGCATGGGCTTGTTTCCCATTCAGAAAGTTATGTTGCCCCTCCCTGGCTGGAGGCGGGTAAGTTGTCACAATTTGCTCTGCCCCTGGAAAATGCAAGTGGGGGTCCTCGATTTGGGCTGCCTGGTGAAACAACATGCAGTCACAGGCAGCCTGAGTACCTTTCCTTTAGTGTGTTCCTAGCTAGGTAAACTCGGCCTTCGGAGGCTAGATGAGAGCAAACATGTTCAAGTTGTGGGGAAAGTCTTTGACCAATGACCAATATGCTTGTGCTTGTGCGAGGCTTAGGCAGGAGCTTTCCAACACAGGGTTTTGACCTTACCATAAGCCGTCCCTTTGGGCTGAAGCAGGCGGGGGTTCTGTATCACAGTCTGGGAAACAGGGCCTCAGGTGAGTCTGCCAACTGACTCCCTGCCCTCCGTCACAGCCAGCTGAGAAATTAGGGCAAGGCTGATGGAACCCTCTTACAACGAAATGTTTCTCTTCAGAATAGGAGATTTTGCTACCAGACTTCAGCTACTCCTCTCTCTCAGAGTTGGTTCGTGTGTGGACTAGGGAAAGCTCCTAGGGTCTCCAGCTATGAAGGGCTCTTTGCCCAGTTGGTTTCATCCGAGAAAGAGCCAGAGGGGCTGATCTCAACAAATAGGGCTGCACACCGTGAGTCCTTCGGGTAGGGCAGTCCTGATCCAATGTGCCACCTAAGGAATAAAAGCAAAGTTTCCTTGCCACAGGAAAAAACACCGAGGCCTGGTGTTTTCTCTATGAAATTGTGTGAGCTGGTGGGTGAGGCCTTTACTATATTGTGGAAAAGCTCGGGGTTACGGCTGTCTTTCTCCCTCTCTCAGTACAATACCCTGGTCTCAGCTGTTGGGGAATGCTGAGTGGGAGAGGCTGCCTCTCTGCCGGACTCAGAAGGCTTCTTTCCTTTAGGGCAATTCCGTTTGTGTCTTACCTCGTGGAGAAAGAAACAGGGCGCCTAGAGATATTCTACCATGAAATACCTAACGACAGAGGATCTGCAGGAGCTGGTTTCTCGGTGGAAGGAGCCAAAACGCCTGCATTCCTAAGGTCTCTTTCAGAACTGCCAGACACTCTGCCGTCCTAGGCCTAAGAACTGGAAATTGTGACGGCATGGCAACACTTGGAATCCTAGGATGCAGTGGAAATGCGACTCTCAAACTGGATGGAAGAAGCTTCCAAGCATAGTGTTCTTCCATTTACCAAAGAGAACCCAAGTGTCTGAGGCTGGTAGCCTTGTTGCTGGAGAGAACTGGCATCCCCGTGGGCCTGTCGGTTAATTTCCTGTTTCTGACCCTCTAAGGAAACCCTTCCAAAAAGCCTTTGGAGCCGCTTAGAGAGAACAGCTGCGAAGTTGATGCACAGAACATTAACCTAGATTCCAGCCCTGGGTCCCAATCATCCATCTTTCTCTGGAGGTTACGTAGCCCACAGAGGGATTCAAGCAGGGAGTTTGCCTTATACAACTGACACATGAAACTGGGATGTGATGCAGGGCCACTCTCCTTGCCCTCACTCTACGTGGGCCGGAGAAGTTATCACGCAGCAGAATTCAACACCCTTCCTCTACACGTGTGTACCCAAAAGAAGTGCTGGGCAGTGGGTGTTCTCAGGCCAAGAGCAGTCCTTGTTCTGGGCTGCACCTGCTCTGTGGTTCAAAGGTTCTCTGACTCTGCTCCTTTGGAAGCATTTCAGGGCTGACGCTATCCCTGGGCTGCCAAAGCAAAGAGGCATAGCGGCCTTTCACACTGAAGGCATGGGCTTGTTTCCCATTCAGAAAGTTATGTTGCCCCTCCCTGGCTGGAGGCGGGTAAGTTGTCACAATTTGCTCTGCCCCTGGAAAATGCAAGTGGGGGTCCTCGATTTGGGATTTCTGGTGAAACAACTTGCAGTCACAGGCAGCCTGAGTACCTTTCCTTTAGTGTGTTCCTAGCTAGGTAAACTCGGCCTTCGGAGGCAAGATGAGAGCAAACATGTTCAAGTTGTGGGGAAAGTCTTTGACCAATGACCAATATGCTTGTGCTTGTGCGAGGCTTAGGCAGGAGCTTTCCAACACAGGGTTTTGACCTTACCATAAGCCGTCCCTTTGGGCTGAAGCAGGCGGGGGTTCTGTATCACAGTCTGGGAAACAGGGCCTCAGGTGAGTCTGCCAACTGACTCCCTGCCCTCCGTCACAGCCAGCTGAGAAATTAGGGCAAGGCTGATGGAACCCTCTTACAACGAAATGTTTCTCTTCAGAATAGGAGATTTTACTACCAGACTTCAGCTACTCCTCTCTCTCAGAGTTGGTTCGTGTGTGGACTAGGGAAAGCTCCTAGGGTCTCCAGCTATGAAGGACTCTTTGCCCAATTGGTTTCATCCGAGAAAGAGCCAGAGGGGCTGATCTCAACAAATAGGGCTGCACACCGTGAGTCCTTCAGGTAGGGCAGTCCTGAGCCAATGTGCCACCTAAGGAATGAAAGCAAAGTTTCCTTGCCACAGGAAAAAACACCGAGGCCTGGTGTTTTCTCTATGAAATAGTGTTAGCTAGTGGGTGAAGCCTTTACTATATTGTGGAAAAGCTCGGGGTTACGGCTGTCTTTCTCCCTCTCTCAGTACAATACCCTGGTCTCAGCTGTTGGGGAATGCTGAGTGGGAGAGGCTGCCTCTCTGCCGGACTCTGAAGGCTTCTTTCCTTTAGGGCAATTCCGTTTGTGTCTTACCTCGTGGAGAAAGAAACAGGGCGCCTAGAGATATTCTACCATGAAATACTTAACGACAGAGGATCTGCAGGAGCTGGTTTCTCGGTGGAAGGGGCCAAAACGCCTGCATTCCTAAGGTTTCTTTCAGAACTGCCAGACACTCTGCCGTCCTAGGCCTAAGAACTGGAAATTGTGACGGCATGGCAACACTTGGAATCCTAGGATGCAGTGGAAATGCGACTCTCAAACTGGATGGAAGAAGCTTCCAAGCATAGTGTTCTTCCATTTACCAAAGAGAACCCAAGTGTCTGAGGCTGGTAGCCTTGTTGCTGGAGAGAACTGGCATCCCCGTGGGCCTGTCGGTTAATTTCCTGTTTCTGACCCTCTAAGGAAACCCTTCCAAAAAGCCTTTGGAGCCGCTTAGAGAGAACAGCTGCGAAGTTGATGCACAGAACATTAACCTAGATTCCAGCCCTGGGTCCCAATCATCCATCTTTCTCTGGAGGTTACGTAGCCCACAGAGGGATTCAAGCAGGGAGTTTGCCTTATACAACTGACACATGAAACTGGGATGTGATGCAGGGCCACTCTCCTTGCCCTCACTCTACGTGGGCCGGAGAAGTTATCACGCAGCAGAATTCAACACCCTTCCTCTACACGTGTGTACCCAAAAGAAGTGCTGGGCAGTGGGTGTTCTCAGGCCAAGAGCAGTCCTTGTTCTGGGCTGCACCTGCTCTGTGGTTCAAAGGTTCTCTGACTCTGCTCCTTTGGAAGCATTTCAGGGCTGACGCTATCCCTGGGCTGCCAAAGCAAAGAGGCATAGCGGCCTTTCACACTGAAGGCATGGGCTTGTTTCCCATTCAGAAAGTTATGTTGCCCCTCCCTGGCTGGAGGCGGGTAAGTTGTCACAATTTGCTCTGCCCCTGGAAAATGCAAGTGGGGGTCCTCGATTTGGGATTTCTGGTGAAACAACTTGCAGTCACAGGCAGCCTGAGTACCTTTCCTTTAGTGTGTTCCTAGCTAGGTAAACTCGGCCTTCGGAGGCAAGATGAGAGCAAACATGTTCAAGTTGTGGGGAAAGTCTTTGACCAATGACCAATATGCTTGTGCTTGTGCGAGGCTTAGGCAGGAGCTTTCCAACACAGGGTTTTGACCTTACCATAAGCCGTCCCTTTGGGCTGAAGCAGGCGGGGGTTCTGTATCACAGTCTGGGAAACAGGGCCTCAGGTGAGTCTGCCAACTGACTCCCTGCCCTCCGTCACAGCCAGCTGAGAAATTAGGGCAAGGCTGATGGAACCCTCTTACAACGAAATGTTTCTCTTCAGAATAGGAGATTTTACTACCAGACTTCAGCTACTCCTCTCTCTCAGAGTTGGTTCGTGTGTGGACTAGGGAAAGCTCCTAGGGTCTCCAGCTATGAAGGACTCTTTGCCCAATTGGTTTCATCCGAGAAAGAGCCAGAGGGGCTGATCTCAACAAATAGGGCTGCACACCGTGAGTCCTTCAGGTAGGGCAGTCCTGAGCCAATGTGCCACCTAAGGAATGAAAGCAAAGTTTCCTTGCCACAGGAAAAAACACCGAGGCCTGGTGTTTTCTCTATGAAATAGTGTGAGCTAGTGGGTGAAGCCTTTACTATATTGTGGAAAAGCTCGGGTTTACGGCTGTCTTTCTCCCTCTCTCAGTACAATACCCTGGTCTCAGCTGTTGGGGAATGCTGAGTGGGAGAGGCTGCCTCTCTGCCGGACTCTGAAGGCTTCTTTCCTTTAGGGCAATTCCGTTTGTGTCTTACCTCGTGGAGAAAGAAACAGGGCGCCTAGAGATATCCTACCATGAAATACTTAACGACAGAGGATCTGCAGGAGCTGGTTTCTCGGTGGAAGGGGCCAAAACTCCTGCATTCCTAAGGTTTCTTTCAGAACTGCCAGACACTGCCGTCCTAGGCCTAAGAACTGGAAATTGTGACGGCATGGCAACACTTGGAATCCTAGGATGCAGTGGAAATGCGACTCTCAAACTGGATGGAAGAAGCTTCCAAGCATAGTGTTCTTCCATTTACCAAAGAGAACCCAAGTGTCTGAGGCTGGTAGCCTTGTTGCTGGAGAGAACTGGCATCCCCGTGGGCCTGTCGGTTAATTTCCTGTTTCTGACCCTCTAAGGAAACCCTTCCAAAAAGCCTTTGGAGCCGCTTAGAGAGAACAGCTGCGAAGTTGATGCACAGAACATTAACCTAGATTCCAGCCCTGGGTCCCAATCATCCATCTTTCTCTGGAGGTTACGTAGCCCACAGAGGGATTCAAGCAGGGAGTTTGCCTTATACAACTGACACATGAAACTGGGATGTGATGCAGGGCCACTCTCCTTGCCCTCACTCTACGTGGGCCGGAGAAGTTATCACGCAGCAGAATTCAACACCCTTCCTCTACACGTGTGTACCCAAAAGAAGTGCTGGGCAGTGGGTGTTCTCAGGCCAAGAGCAGTCCTTGTTCTGGGCTGCACCTGCTCTGTGGTTCAAAGGTTCTCTGACTCTGCTCCTTTGGAAGCATTTCACGGCTGACGCTATCCCTGGGCTGCCAAAGCAAAGAGGCATAGCGGCCTTTCACACTGAAGGCATGGGCTTGTTTCCCATTCAGAAAGTTATGTTGCCCCTCCCTGGCTGGAGGCGGGTAAGTTGTCACAATTTGCTCTGCCCCTGGAAAATGCAAGTGGGGGTCCTCGATTTGGGCTGCCTGGTGAAACAACATGCAGTCACAGGCAGCCTGAGTACCTTTCCTTTAGTGTGTTCCTAGCTAGGTAAACTCGGCCTTCGGAGGCTAGATGAGAGCAAACATGTTCAAGTTGTGGGGAAAGTCTTTGACCAATGACCAATATGCTTGTGCTTGTGCGAGGCTTAGGCAGGAGCTTTCCAACACAGGGTTTTGACCTTACCATAAGCCGTCCCTTTGGGCTGAAGCAGGCGGGGGTTCTGTATCACAGTCTGGGAAACAGGGCCTCAGGTGAGTCTGCCAACTGACTCCCTGCCCTCCGTCACAGCCAGCTGAGAAATTAGGGCAAGGCTGATGGAACCCTCTTACAACGAAATGTTTCTCTTCAGAATAGGAGATTTTGCTACCAGACTTCAGCTACTCCTCTCTCTCAGAGTTGGTTCGTGTGTGGACTAGGGAAAGCTCCTAGAGTCTCCAGCTATGAAGGGCTCTTTGCCCAGTTGGTTTCATCCGAGAAAGAGCCAGAGGGGCTGATCTCAACAAATAGGGCTGCACACCGTGAGTCCTTCGGGTAGGGCAGTCCTGATCCAATGTGCCACCTAAGGAATAAAAGCAAAGTTTCCTTGCCACAGGAAAAAACACCGAGGCCTGGTGTTTTCTCTATGAAATTGTGTGAGCTGGTGGGTGAGGCCTTTACTATATTGTGGAAAAGCTCGGGGTTACGGCTGTCTTTCTCCCTCTCTCAGTACAATACCCTGGTCTCAGCTGTTGGGGAATGCTGAGTGGGAGAGGCTGCCTCTCTGCCGGACTCAGAAGGCTTCTTTCCTTTAGGGCAATTCCGTTTGTGTCTTACCTCGTGGAGAAAGAAACAGGGCGCCTAGAGATATTCTACCATGAAATACCTAACGACAGAGGATCTGCAGGAGCTGGTTTCTCGGTGGAAGGAGCCAAAACGCCTGCATTCCTAAGGTCTCTTTCAGAACTGCCAGACACTCTGCCGTCCTAGGCCTAAGAACTGGAAATTGTGACGGCATGGCAACACTTGGAATCCTAGGATGCAGTGGAAATGCGACTCTCAAACTGGATGGAAGAAGCTTCCAAGCATAGTGTTCTTCCATTTACCAAAGAGAACCCAAGTGTCTGAGGCTGGTAGCCTTGTTGCTGGAGAGAACTGGCATCCCCGTGGGCCTGTCGGTTAATTTCCTGTTTCTGACCCTCTAAGGAAACCCTTCCAAAAAGCCTTTGGAGCCGCTTAGAGAGAACAGCTGCGAAGTTGATGCACAGAACATTAACCTAGATTCCAGCCCTGGGTCCCAATCATCCATCTTTCTCTGGAGGTTACGTAGCCCACAGAGGGATTCAAGCAGGGAGTTTGCCTTATACAACTGACACATGAAACTGGGATGTGATGCAGGGCCACTCTCCTTGCCCTCACTCTACGTGGGCCGGAGAAGTTATCACGCAGCAGAATTCAACACCCTTCCTCTACACGTGTGTACCCAAAAGAAGTGCTGGGCAGTGGGTGTTCTCAGGCCAAGAGCAGTCCTTGTTCTGGGCTGCACCTGCTCTGTGGTTCAAAGGTTCTCTGACTCTGCTCCTTTGGAAGCATTTCAGGGCTGACGCTATCCCTGGGCTGCCAAAGCAAAGAGGCATAGCGGCCTTTCACACTGAAAGCATGGCCTTCTTTCCCATTCAGAAAGTTATGTTGCCCCTCCCTGGCTGGAGGCGGGTAAGTTGTCACAATTTGCTCTGCCCCTGGAAAATGCAAGTGGGGGTCCTCGATTTGGGATTTCTGGTGAAACAACTTGCAGTCACAGGCAGCCTGAGTACCTTTCCTTTAGTGTGTTCCTAGCTAGGTAAACTCGGCCTTCGGAGGCAAGATGAGAGCAAACATGTTCAAGTTGTGGGGAAAGTCTTTGACCAATGACCAATATGCTTGTGCTTGTGCGAGGCTTAGGCAGGAGCTTTCCAACACAGGGTTTTGACCTTACCATAAGCCGTCCCTTTGGGCTGAAGCAGGCGGGGGTTCTGTATCACAGTCTGGGAAACAGGGCCTCAGGTGAGTCTGCCAACTGACTCCCTGCCCTCCGTCACAGCCAGCTGAGAAATTAGGGCAAGGCTGATGGAACCCTCTTACAACGAAATGTTTCTCTTCAGAATAGGAGATTTTGCTACCAGACTTCAGCTACTCCTCTCTCTCAGAGTTGGTTCGTGTGTGGACTAGGGAAAGCTCCTAGGGTCTCCAGCTATGAAGGGCTCTTTGCCCAGTTGGTTTCATCCGAGAAAGAGCCAGAGGGGCTGATCTCAACAAATAGGGCTGCACACCGTGAGTCCTTCGGGTAGGGCAGTCCTGATCCAATGTGCCACCTAAGGAATAAAAGCAAAGTTTCCTTGCCACAGGAAAAAACACCGAGGCCTGGTGTTTTCTCTATGAAATTGTGTGAGCTGGTGGGTGAGGCCTTTACTATATTGTGGAAAAGCTCGGGGTTACGGCTGTCTTTCTCCCTCTCTCAGTACAATACCCTGGTCTCAGCTGTTGGGGAATGCTGAGTGGGAGAGGCTGCCTCTCTGCCGGACTCAGAAGGCTTCTTTCCTTTAGGGCAATTCCGTTTGTGTCTTACCTCGTGGAGAAAGAAACAGGGCGCCTAGAGATATTCTACCATGAAATACCTAACGACAGAGGATCTGCAGGAGCTGGTTTCTCGGTGGAAGGGGCCAAAACTCCTGCATTCCTAAGGTTTCTTTCAGAACTGCCAGACACTCTGCCGTCCTAGGCCTAAGAACTGGAAATTGTGACGGCATGGCAACACTTGGAATCCTAGGATGCAGTGGAAATGCGACTCTCAAACTGGATGGAAGAAGCTTCCAAGCATAGTGTTCTTCCATTTACCAAAGAGAACCCAAGTGTCTGAGGCTGGTAGCCTTGTTGCTGGAGAGAACTGGCATCCCCGTGGGCCTGTCGGTTAATTTCCTGTTTCTGACCCTCTAAGGAAACCCTTCCAAAAAGCCTTTGGAGCCGCTTAGAGAGAACAGCTGCGAAGTTGATGCACAGAACATTAACCTAGATTCCAGCCCTGGGTCCCAATCATCCATCTTTCTCTGGAGGTTACGTAGCCCACAGAGGGATTCAAGCAGGGAGTTTGCCTTATACAACTGACACATGAAACTGGGATGTGATGCAGGGCCACTCTCCTTGCCCTCACTCTACGTGGGCCGGAGAAGTTATCACGCAGCAGAATTCAACACCCTTCCTCTACACGTGTGTACCCAAAAGAAGTGCTGGGCAGTGGGTGTTCTCAGGCCAAGAGCAGTCCTTGTTCTGGGCTGCACCTGCTCTGTGGTTCAAAGGTTCTCTGACTCTGCTCCTTTGGAAGCATTTCAGGGCTGACGCTATCCCTGGGCTGCCAAAGCAAAGAGGCATAGCGGCCTTTCACACTGAAGGCATGGCCTTCTTTCCCATCCAGAATGTGTATGTTGCCCCTCCCAGGCTGGAGGCGTGTAAGTTGAAACCATTTGCTCTGCCTCTGGAAAAGGCAAGTGGGTGGACTCGATTTGGGCTGCCTGGTGAAACAACATGCAGTCACAGGCAGCCTGAGTACCTTTCCTTTAGTGTGTTCCTAGCTAGGTAAACTCGGCCTTCGGAGGCTAGATGAGAGCAAACATGTTCAAGTTGTGGGGAAAGTCTTTGACCAATGACCAATATGCTTGTGCTTGTGCGAGGCTTAGGCAGGAGCTTTCCAACACAGGGTTTTGACCTTACCATAAGCCGTCCCTTTGGGCTGAAGCAGGCGGGGGTTCTGTATCACAGTCTGGGAAACAGGGCCTCAGGTGAGTCTGCCAACTGACTCCCTGCCCTCCGTCACAGCCAGCTGAGAAATTAGGGCAAGGCTGATGGAACCCTCTTACAACGAAATGTTTCTCTTCAGAATAGGAGATTTTGCTACCAGACTTCAGCTACTCCTCTCTCTCAGAGTTGGTTCGTGTGTGGACTAGGGAAAGCTCCTAGGGTCTCCAGCTATGAAGGGCTCTTTGCCCAGTTGGTTTCATCCGAGAAAGAGCCAGAGGGGCTGATCTCAACAAATAGGGCTGCACACCGTGAGTCCTTCGGGTAGGGCAGTCCTGATCCAATGTGCCACCTAAGGAATAAAAGCAAAGTTTCCTTGCCACAGGAAAAAACACCGAGGCCTGGTGTTTTCTCTATGAAATTGTGTGAGCTGGTGGGTGAGGCCTTTACTATATTGTGGAAAAGCTCGGGGTTACGGCTGTCTTTCTCCCTCTCTCAGTACAATACCCTGGTCTCAGCTGTTGGGGAATGCTGAGTGGGAGAGGCTGCCTCTCTGCCGGACTCAGAAGGCTTCTTTCCTTTAGGGCAATTCCGTTTGTGTCTTACCTCGTGGAGAAAGAAACAGGGCGCCTAGAGATATTCTACCATGAAATACCTAACGACAGAGGATCTGCAGGAGCTGGTTTCTCGGTGGAAGGAGCCAAAACGCCTGCATTCCTAAGGTCTCTTTCAGAACTGCCAGACACTCTGCCGTCCTAGGCCTAAGAACTGGAAATTGTGACGGCATGGCAACACTTGGAATCCTAGGATGCAGTGGAAATGCGACTCTCAAACTGGATGGAAGAAGCTTCCAAGCATAGTGTTCTTCCATTTACCAAAGAGAACCCAAGTGTCTGAGGCTGGTAGCCTTGTTGCTGGAGAGAACTGGCATCCCCGTGGGCCTGTCGGTTAATTTCCTGTTTCTGACCCTCTAAGGAAACCCTTCCAAAAAGCCTTTGGAGCCGCTTAGAGAGAACAGCTGCGAAGTTGATGCACAGAACATTAACCTAGATTCCAGCCCTGGGTCCCAATCATCCATCTTTCTCTGGAGGTTACGTAGCCCACAGAGGGATTCAAGCAGGGAGTTTGCCTTATACAACTGACACATGAAACTGGGATGTGATGCAGGGCCACTCTCCTTGCCCTCACTCTACGTGGGCCGGAGAAGTTATCATGCAGCAGAATTCAACACCCTTCCTCTACACGTGTGTACCCAAAAGAAGTGCTGGGCAGTGGGTGTTCTCAGGCCAAGAGCAGTCCTTGTTCTGGGCTGCACCTGCTCTGTGGTTCAAAGGTTCTCTGACTCTGCTCCTTTGGAAGCATTTCAGGGCTGACGCTATCCCTGGGCTGCCAAAGCAAAGAGGCATAGCGGCCTTTCACACTGAAGGCATGGGCTTGTTTCCCATTCAGAAAGTTATGTTGCCCCTCCCTGGCTGGAGGCGGGTAAGTTGTCACAATTTGCTCTGCCCCTGGAAAATGCAAGTGGGGGTCCTCGATTTGGGCTGCCTGGTGAAACAACAGGCAGTCACAGGCAGCCTGAGTACCTTTCCTTTAGTGTGTTCCTAGCTAGGTAAACTCGGCCTTCGGAGGCTAGATGAGAGCAAACATGTTCAAGTTGTGGGGAAAGTCTTTGACCAATGACCAATATGCTTGTGCTTGTGCGAGGCTTAGGCAGGAGCTTTCCAACACAGGGTTTTGACCTTACCATAAGCCGTCCCTTTGGGCTGAAGCAGGCGGGGGTTCTGTATCACAGTCTGGGAAACAGGGCCTCAGGTGAGTCTGCCAACTGACTCCCTGCCCTCCGTCACAGCCAGCTGAGAAATTAGGGCAAGGCTGATGGAACCCTCTTACAACGAAATGTTTCTCTTCAGAATAGGAGATTTTGCTACCAGACTTCAGCTACTCCTCTCTCTCAGAGTTGGTTCGTGTGTGGACTAGGGAAAGCTCCTAGGGTCTCCAGCTATGAAGGGCTCTTTGCCCAGTTGGTTTCATCCGAGAAAGAGCCAGAGGGGCTGATCTCAACAAATAGGGCTGCACACCGTGAGTCCTTCGGGTAGGGCAGTCCTGATCCAATGTGCCACCTAAGGAATGAAAGCAAAGTTTCCTTGCCACAGGAAAAAACACCGAGGCCTGGTGTTTTCTCTATGAAATTGTGTGAGCTGGTGGGTGAGGCCTTTACTATATTGTGGAAAAGCTCGGGGTTACGGCTGTCTTTCTCCCTCTCTCAGTACAATACCCTGGTCTCAGCTGTTGGGGAATGCTGAGTGGGAGAGGCTGCCTCTCTGCCGGACTCAGAAGGCTTCTTTCCTTTAGGGCAATTCCGTTTGTGTCTTACCTCGTGGAGAAAGAAACAGGGCGCCTAGAGATATTCTACCATGAAATACCTAACGACAGAGGATCTGCAGGAGCTGGTTTCTCGGTGGAAGGAGCCAAAACGCCTGCATTCCTAAGGTCTCTTTCAGAACTGCCAGACACTCTGCCGTCCTAGGCCTAAGAACTGGAAATTGTGACGGCATGGCAACACTTGGAATCCTAGGATGCAGTGGAAATGCGACTCTCAAACTGGATGGAAGAAGCTTCCAAGCATAGTGTTCTTCCATTTACCAAAGAGAACCCAAGTGTCTGAGGCTGGTAGCCTTGTTGCTGGAGAGAACTGGCATCCCCGTGGGCCTGTCGGTTAATTTCCTGTTTCTGACCCTCTAAGGAAACCCTTCCAAAAAGCCTTTGGAGCCGCTTAGAGAGAACAGCTGCGAAGTTGATGCACAGAACATTAACCTAGATTCCAGCCCTGGGTCCCAATCATCCATCTTTCTCTGGAGGTTACGTAGCCCACAGAGGGATTCAAGCAGGGAGTTTGCCTTATACAACTGACACATGAAACTGGGATGTGATGCAGGGCCACTCTCCTTGCCCTCACTCTACGTGGGCCGGAGAAGTTATCATGCAGCAGAATTCAACACCCTTCCTCTACACGTGTGTACCCAAAAGAAGTGCTGGGCAGTGGGTGTTCTCAGGCCAAGAGCAGTCCTTGTTCTGGGCTGCACCTGCTCTGTGGTTCAAAGGTTCTCTGACTCTGCTCCTTTGGAAGCATTTCAGGGCTGACGCTATCCCTGGGCTGCCAAAGCAAAGAGGCATAGCGGCCTTTCACACTGAAGGCATGGGCTTGTTTCCCATTCAGAAAGTTATGTTGCCCCTCCCTGGCTGGAGGCGGGTAAGTTGTCACAATTTGCTCTGCCCCTGGAAAATGCAAGTGGGGGTCCTCGATTTGGGCTGCCTGGTGAAACAACAGGCAGTCACAGGCAGCCTGAGTACCTTTCCTTTAGTGTGTTCCTAGCTAGGTAAACTCGGCCTTCGGAGGCTAGATGAGAGCAAACATGTTCAAGTTGTGGGGAAAGTCTTTGACCAATGACCAATATGCTTGTGCTTGTGCGAGGCTTAGGCAGGAGCTTTCCAACACAGGGTTTTGACCTTACCATAAGCCGTCCCTTTGGGCTGAAGCAGGCGGGGGTTCTGTATCACAGTCTGGGAAACAGGGCCTCAGGTGAGTCTGCCAACTGACTCCCTGCCCTCCGTCACAGCCAGCTGAGAAATTAGGGCAAGGCTGATGGAACCCTCTTACAACGAAATGTTTCTCTTCAGAATAGGAGATTTTGCTACCAGACTTCAGCTACTCCTCTCTCTCAGAGTTGGTTCGTGTGTGGACTAGGGAAAGCTCCTAGGGTCTCCAGCTATGAAGGGCTCTTTGCCCAGTTGGTTTCATCCGAGAAAGAGCCAGAGGGGCTGATCTCAACAAATAGGGCTGCACACCGTGAGTCCTTCGGGTAGGGCAGTCCTGATCCAATGTGCCACCTAAGGAATAAAAGCAAAGTTTCCTTGCCACAGGAAAAAACACCGAGGCCTGGTGTTTTCTCTATGAAATTGTGTGAGCTGGTGGGTGAGGCCTTTACTATATTGTGGAAAAGCTCGGGGTTACGGCTGTCTTTCTCCCTCTCTCAGTACAATACCCTGGTCTCAGCTGTTGGGGAATGCTGAGTGGGAGAGGCTGCCTCTCTGCCGGACTCAGAAGGCTTCTTTCCTTTAGGGCAATTCCGTTTGTGTCTTACCTCGTGGAGAAAGAAACAGGGCGCCTAGAGATATTCTACCATGAAATACCTAACGACAGAGGATCTGCAGGAGCTGGTTTCTCGGTGGAAGGAGCCATAACGCCTCCATTCCTAAGGTCTCTTTCAGAACTGCCAGACACTCTGCCGTCCTAGGCCTAAGAACTGGAAATTGTGACGGCATGGCAACACTTGGAATCCTAGGATGCAGTGGAAATGCGACTCTCAAACTGGATGGAAGAAGCTTCCAAGCATAGTGTTCTTCCATTTACCAAAGAGAACCCAAGTGTCTGAGGCTGGTAGCCTTGTTGCTGGAGAGAACTGGCATCCCCGTGGGCCTGTCGGTTAATTTCCTGTTTCTGACCCTCTAAGGAAACCCTTCCAAAAAGCCTTTGGAGCCGCTTAGAGAGAACAGCTGCGAAGTTGATGCACAGAACATTAACCTAGATTCCAGCCCTGGGTCCCAATCATCCATCTTTCTCTGGAGGTTACGTAGCCCACAGAGGGATTCAAGCAGGGAGTTTGCCTTATACAACTGACACATGAAACTGGGATGTGATGCAGGGCCACTCTCCTTGCCCTCACTCTACGTGGGCCGGAGAAGTTATCACGCAGCAGAATTCAACACCCTTCCTCTACACGTGTGTACCCAAAAGAAGTGCTGGGCAGTGGGTGTTCTCAGGCCAAGAGCAGTCCTTGTTCTGGGCTGCACCTGCTCTGTGGTTCAAAGGTTCTCTGACTCTGCTCCTTTGGAAGCATTTCAGGGCTGACGCTATCCCTGGGCTGCCAAAGCAAAGAGGCATAGCGGCCTTTCACACTGAAAGCATGGCCTTCTTTCCCATTCAGAAAGTTATGTTGCCCCTCCCTGGCTGGAGGCGGGTAAGTTGTCACAATTTGCTCTGCCCCTGGAAAATGCAAGTGGGGGTCCTCGATTTGGGATTTCTGGTGAAACAACTTGCAGTCACAGGCAGCCTGAGTACCTTTCCTTTAGTGTGTTCCTAGCTAGGTAAACTCGGCCTTCGGAGGCAAGATGAGAGCAAACATGTTCAAGTTGTGGGGAAAGTCTTTGACCAATGACCAATATGCTTGTGCTTGTGCGAGGCTTAGGCAGGAGCTTTCCAACACAGGGTTTTGACCTTACCATAAGCCGTCCCTTTGGGCTGAAGCAGGCGGGGGTTCTGTATCACAGTCTGGGAAACAGGGCCTCAGGTGAGTCTGCCAACTGACTCCCTGCCCTCCGTCACAGCCAGCTGAGAAATTAGGGCAAGGCTGATGGAACCCTCTTACAACGAAATGTTTCTCTTCAGAATAGGAGATTTTACTACCAGACTTCAGCTACTCCTCTCTCTCAGAGTTGGTTCGTGTGTGGACTAGGGAAAGCTCCTAGGGTCTCCAGCTATGAAGCGCTCTTTGCCCAATTGGTTTCATCCGAGAAAGAGCCAGAGGGGCTGATCTCAACAAATAGGGCTGCACACCGTGAGTCCTTCGGGTAGGGCAGTCCTGAGCCAATGTGCCACCTAAGGAATGAAAGCAAAGTTTCCTTGCCACAGGAAAAAACACCGAGGCCTGGTGTTTTCTCTATGAAATAGTGTTAGCTGGTGGGTGAAGCCTTTACTATATTCTGGAAAAGCTCGGGGTTACGGCTGTCTTTCTCCCTCTCTCAGTACAATACCCTGGTCTCAGCTGTTGGGGAATGCTGAGTGGGAGAGGCTGCCTCTCTGCCGGACTCAGAAGGCTTCTTTCCTTTAGGGCAATTCCGTTTGTGTCTTACCTCGTGGAGAAAGAAACAGGGCGCCTAGAGATATTCTACCATGAAATACCTAACGACAGAGGATCTGCAGGAGCTGGTTTCTCGGTGGAAGGGGCCAAAACTCCTGCATTCCTAAGGTTTCTTTCAGAACTGCCAGACACTCTGCCGTCCTAGGCCTAAGAACTGGAAATTGTGACGGCATGGCAACACTTGGAATCCTAGGATGCAGTGGAAATGCGACTCTCAAACTGGATGGAAGAAGCTTCCAAGCATAGTGTTCTTCCATTTACCAAAGAGAACCCAAGTGTCTGAGGCTGGTAGCCTTGTTGCTGGAGAGAACTGGCATCCCCGTGGGCCTGTCGGTTAATTTCCTGTTTCTGACCCTCTAAGGAAACCCTTCCAAAAAGCCTTTGGAGCCGCTTAGAGAGAACAGCTGCGAAGTTGATGCACAGAACATTAACCTAGATTCCAGCCCTGGGTCCCAATCATCCATCTTTCTCTGGAGGTTACGTAGCCCACAGAGGGATTCAAGCAGGGAGTTTGCCTTATACAACTGACACATGAAACTGGGATGTGATGCAGGGCCACTCTCCTTGCCCTCACTCTACGTGGGCCGGAGAAGTTATCACGCAGCAGAATTCAACACCCTTCCTCTACACGTGTGTACCCAAAAGAAGTGCTGGGCAGTGGGTGTTCTCAGGCCAAGAGCAGTCCTTGTTCTGGGCTGCACCTGCTCTGTGGTTCAAAGGTTCTCTGACTCTGCTCCTTTGGAAGCATTTCAGGGCTGACGCTATCCCTGGGCTGCCAAAGCAAAGAGGCATAGCGGCCTTTCAAACTGAAGGCATGGCCTTCTTTCCCATCCAGAATGTGTATGTTGCCCCTCCCAGGCTGGAGGCGTGTAAGTTGAAACCATTTGCTCTGCCTCTGGAAAAGGCAAGTGGGTGTACTCGATTTGGGCTGCCTGGTGAAACAACATGCAGTCACAGGCAGCCTGAGTACCTTTCCTTTAGTGTGTTCCTAGCTAGGTAAACTCGGCCTTCGGAGGCTAGATGAGAGCAAACATGTTCAAGTTGTGGGGAAAGTCTTTGACCAATGACCAATATGCTTGTGCTTGTGCGAGGCTTAGGCAGGAGCTTTCCAACACAGGGTTTTGACCTTACCATAAGCCGTCCCTTTGGGCTGAAGCAGGCGGGGGTTCTGTATCACAGTCTGGGAAACAGGGCCTCAGGTGAGTCTGCCAACTGACTCCCTGCCCTCCGTCACAGCCAGCTGAGAAATTAGGGCAAGGCTGATGGAACCCTCTTACAACGAAATGTTTCTCTTCAGAATAGGAGATTTTACTACCAGACTTCAGCTACTCCTCTCTCTCAGAGTTGGTTCGTGTGTGGACTAGGGAAAGCTCCTAGGGTCTCCAGCTATGAAGGGCTCTTTGCCCAATTGGTTTCATCCGAGAAAGAGCCAGAGGGGCTGATCTCAACAAATAGGGCTGCACACCGTGAGTCCTTCGGGTAGGGCAGTCCTGAGCCAATGTGCCACCTAAGGAATGAAAGCAAAGTTTCCTTGCCACAGGAAAAAACACCGAGGCCTGGTGTTTTCTCTATGAAATAGTGTTAGCTAGTGGGTGAAGCCTTTACTATATTGTGGAAAAGCTCGGGTTTACGGCTGTCTTTCTCCCTCTCTCAGTACAATACCCTGGTCTCAGCTGTTGGGGAATGCTGAGTGGGAGAGGCTGCCTCTCTGCCGGACTCTGAAGGCTTCTTTCCTTTAGGGCAATTCCGTTTGTGTCTTACCTCGTGGAGAAAGAAACAGGGCGCCTAGAGATATTCTACCATGAAATACTTAACGACAGAGGATCTGCAGGAGCTGGTTTCTCGGTGGAAGGGGCCAAAACGCCTGCATTCCTAAGGTCTCTTTCAGAACTGCCAGACACTCTGCCGTCCTAGGCCTAAGAACTGGAAATTGTGACGGCATGGCAACACTTGGAATCCTAGGATGCAGTGGAAATGCGACTCTCAAACTGGATGGAAGAAGCTTCCAAGCATAGTGTTCTTCCATTTACCAAAGAGAACCCAAGTGTCTGAGGCTGGTAGCCTTGTTGCTGGAGAGAACTGGCATCCCCGTGGGCCTGTCGGTTAATTTCCTGTTTCTGACCCTCTAAGGAAACCCTTCCAAAAAGCCTTTGGAGCCGCTTAGAGAGAACAGCTGCGAAGTTGATGCACAGAACATTAACCTAGATTCCAGCCCTGGGTCCCAATCATCCATCTTTCTCTGGAGGTTACGTAGCCCACAGAGGGATTCAAGCAGGGAGTTTGCCTTATACAACTGACACATGAAACTGGGATGTGATGCAGGGCCACTCTCCTTGCCCTCACTCTACGTGGGCCGGAGAAGTTATCACGCAGCAGAATTCAACACCCTTCCTCTACACGTGTGTACCCAAAAGAAGTGCTGGGCAGTGGGTGTTCTCAGGCCAAGAGCAGTCCTTGTTCTGGGCTGCACCTGCTCTGTGGTTCAAAGGTTCTCTGACTCTGCTCCTTTGGAAGCATTTCAGGGCTGACGCTATCCCTGGGCTGCCAAAGCAAAGAGGCATAGCGGCCTTTCACACTGAAGGCATGGGCTTGTTTCCCATTCAGAAAGTTATGTTGCCCCTCCCTGGCTGGAGGCGGGTAAGTTGTCACAATTTGCTCTGCCCCTGGAAAATGCAAGTGGGGGTCCTCGATTTGGGATTTCTGGTGAAACAACTTGCAGTCACAGGCAGCCTGAGTACCTTTCCTTTAGTGTGTTCCTAGCTAGGTAAACTCGGCCTTCGGAGGCAAGATGAGAGCAAACATGTTCAAGTTGTGGGGAAAGACTTTGACCAATGACCAATATGCTTGTGCTTGTGCGAGGCTTAGGCAGGAGCTTTCCAACACAGGGTTTTGACCTTACCATAAGCCGTCCCTTTGGGCTGAAGCAGGCGGGGGTTCTGTATCACAGTCTGGGAAACAGGGCCTCAGGTGAGTCTGCCAACTGACTCCCTGCCCTCCGTCACAGCCAGCTGAGAAATTAGGGCAAGGCTGATGGAACCCTCTTACAACGAAATGTTTCTCTTCAGAATAGGAGATTTTACTACCAGACTTCAGCTACTCCTCTCTCTCAGAGTTGGTTCGTGTGTGGACTAGGGAAAGCTCCTAGGGTCTCCAGCTATGAAGGGCTCTTTGCCCAATTGGTTTCATCCGAGAAAGAGCCAGAGGGGCTGATCTCAACAAATAGGGCTGCACACCGTGAGTCCTTCGGGTAGGGCAGTCCTGAGCCAATGTGCCACCTAAGGAATGAAAGCAAAGTTTCCTTGCCACAGGAAAAAACACCGAGGCCTGGTGTTTTCTCTATGAAATAGTGTTAGCTGGTGGGTGAAGCCTTTACTATATTGTGGAAAAGCTCGGGGTTACGGCTGTCTTTCTCCCTCTCTCAGTACAATACCCTTGTCTCAGCTGTTGGGGAATGCTGAGTGGGAGAGGCTGCCTCTCTGCCGGACTCTGAAGGCTTCTTTCCTTTAGGGCAATTCCGTTTGTGTCTTACCTCGTGGAGAAAGAAACAGGGCGCCTAGAGATATTCTACCATGAAATACTTAACGACAGAGGATCTGCAGGAGCTGGTTTCTCGGTGGAAGGGGCCAAAACGCCTGCATTCCTAAGGTTTCTTTCAGAACTGCCAGACACTCTGCCGTCCTAGGCCTAAGAACTGGAAATTGTGACGGCATGGCAACACTTGGAATCCTAGGATGCAGTGGAAATGCGACTCTCAAACTGGATGGAAGAAGCTTCCAAGCATAGTGTTCTTCCATTTACCAAAGAGAACCCAAGTGTCTGAGGCTGGTAGCCTTGTTGCTGGAGAGAACTGGCATCCCCGTGGGCCTGTCGGTTAATTTCCTGTTTCTGACCCTCTAAGGAAACCCTTCCAAAAAGCCTTTGGAGCCGCTTAGAGAGAACAGCTGCGAAGTTGATGCACAGAACATTAACCTAGATTCCAGCCCTGGGTCCCAATCATCCATCTTTCTCTGGAGGTTACGTAGCCCACAGAGGGATTCAAGCAGGGAGTTTGCCTTATACAACTGACACATGAAACTGGGATGTGATGCAGGGCCACTCTCCTTGCCCTCACTCTACGTGGGCCGGAGAAGTTATCACGCAGCAGAATTCAACACCCTTCCTCTACACGTGTGTACCCAAAAGAAGCGCTGGGCAGTGGGTGTTCTCAGGCCAAGAGCAGTCCTTGTTCTGGGCTGCACCTGCTCTGTGGTTCAAAGGTTCTCTGACTCTGCTCCTTTGGAAGCATTTCAGGGCTGACGCTATCCCTGGGCTGCCAAAGCAAAGAGGCATAGCGGCCTTTCACACTGAAGGCATGGTCTTCTTTCCCATCCAGAATGTGTATGTTGCCCCTCCCAGGCTGGAGGCGTGTAAGTTGAAACCATTTGCTCTGCCTCTGGAAAAGGCAAGTGGGGGTACTCGATTTGGGCTGCCTGGTGAAACAACATGCAGTCACAGGCAGCCTGAGTACCTTTCCTTTAGTGTGTTCCTAGCTAGGTAAACTCGGCCTTCGGAGGCTAGATGAGAGCAAACATGTTCAAGTTGTGGGGAAAGTCTTTGACCAATGACCAATATGCTTGTGCTTGTGCGAGGCTTAGGCAGGAGCTTTCCAACACAGGGTTTTGACCTTACCATAAGCCGTCCCTTTGGGCTGAAGCAGGCGGGGGTTCTGTATCACAGTCTGGGAAACAGGGCCTCAGGTGAGTCTGCCAACTGACTCCCTGCCCTCCATCACAGCCAGCTGAGAAATTAGGGCAAGGCTGATGGAACCCTCTTACAACGAAATGTTTCTCTTTAGAATAGGAGATTTTGCTACCAGACTTCAGCTACTCCTCTCTCTCAGAGTTGGTTCGTGTGTGGACTAGGGAAAGCTCCTAGGGTCTCCAGCTATGAAGGGCTCTTTGCCCAGTTGGTTTCATCCGAGAAAGAGCCAGAGGGGCTGATCTCAACAAATAGGGCTGCACACCGTGAGTCCTTCGGGTAGGGCAGTCCTGATCCAATGTGCCACCTAAGGAATGAAAGCAAAGTTTCCTTGCCACAGGAAAAAACACCGAGGCCTGGTGTTTTCTCTATGAAATAGTGTTAGCTAGTGGGTGAAGCCTTTACTATATTGTGGAAAAGCTCGGGTTTACGGCTGTCTTTCTCCCTCTCTCAGTACAATACCCTGGTCTCAGCTGTTGGGGAATGCTGAGTGGGAGAGGCTGCCTCTCTGCCGGACTCTGAAGGCTTCTTTCCTTTAGGGCAATTCCGTTTGTGTCTTACCTCGTGGAGAAAGAAACAGGGCGCCTAGAGATATTCTACCATGAAATACTTAACGACAGAGGATCTGCAGGAGCTGGTTTCTCGGTGGAAGGGGCCAAAACGCCTGCATTCCTAAGGTCTCTTTCAGAACTGCCAGACACTCTGCCGTCCTAGGCCTAAGAACTGGAAATTGTGACGGCATGGCAACACTTGGAATCCTAGGATGCAGTGGAAATGCGACTCTCAAACTGGATGGAAGAAGCTTCCAAGCATAGTGTTCTTCAATTTACCAAAGAGAACCCAAGTGTCTGAGGCTGGTAGCCTTGTTGCTGGAGAGAACTGGCATCCCCGTGGGCCTGTCGGTTAATTTCCTGTTTCTGACCCTCTAAGGAAACCCTTCCAAAAAGCCTTTGGAGCCGCTTAGAGAGAACAGCTGCGAAGTTGATGCACAGAACATTAACCTAGATTCCAGCCCTGGGTCCCAATCATCCATCTTTCTCTGGAGGTTACGTAGCCCACAGAGGGATTCAAGCAGGGAGTTTGCCTTATACAACTGACACATGAAACTGGGATGTGATGCAGGGCCACTCTCCTTGCCCTCACTCTACGTGGGCCGGAGAAGTTATCACGCAGCAGAATTCAACACCCTTCCTCTACACGTGTGTACCCAAAAGAAGTGCTGGGCAGTGGGTGTTCTCAGGCCAAGAGCAGTCCTTGTTCTGGGCTGCACCTGCTCTGTGGTTCAAAGGTTCTCTGACTCTGCTCCTTTGGAAGCATTTCAGGGCTGACGCTATCCCTGGGCTGCCAAAGCAAAGAGGCATAGCGGCCTTTCACACTGAAGGCATGGGCTTGTTTCCCATTCAGAAAGTTATGTTGCCCCTCCCTGGCTGGAGGCGGGTAAGTTGTCACAATTTGCTCTGCCCCTGGAAAATGCAAGTGGGGGTCCTCGATTTGGGATTTCTGGTGAAACAACTTGCAGTCACAGGCAGCCTGAGTACCTTTCCTTTAGTGTGTTCCTAGCTAGGTAAACTCGGCCTTCGGAGGCAAGATGAGAGCAAACATGTTCAAGTTGTGGGGAAAGACTTTGACCAATGACCAATATGCTTGTGCTTGTGCGAGGCTTAGGCAGGAGCTTTCCAACACAGGGTTTTGACCTTACCATAAGCCGTCCCTTTGGGCTGAAGCAGGCGGGGGTTCTGTATCACAGTCTGGGAAACAGGGCCTCAGGTGAGTCTGCCAACTGACTCCCTGCCCTCCGTCACAGCCAGCTGAGAAATTAGGGCAAGGCTGATGGAACCCTCTTACAACGAAATGTTTCTCTTCAGAATAGGAGATTTTACTACCAGACTTCAGCTACTCCTCTCTCTCAGAGTTGGTTCGTGTGTGGACTAGGGAAAGCTCCTAGGGTCTCCAGCTATGAAGGGCTCTTTGCCCAATTGGTTTCATCCGAGAAAGAGCCAGAGGGGCTGATCTCAACAAATAGGGCTGCACACCGTGAGTCCTTCGGGTAGGGCAGTCCTGAGCCAATGTGCCACCTAAGGAATGAAAGCAAAGTTTCCTTGCCACAGGAAAAAACACCGAGGCCTGGTGTTTTCTCTATGAAATAGTGTTAGCTGGTGGGTGAAGCCTTTACTATATTGTGGAAAAGCTCGGGGTTACGGCTGTCTTTCTCCCTCTCTCAGTACAATACCCTTGTCTCAGCTGTTGGGGAATGCTGAGTGGGAGAGGCTGCCTCTCTGCCGGACTCTGAAGGCTTCTTTCCTTTAGGGCAATTCCGTTTGTGTCTTACCTCGTGGAGAAAGAAACAGGGCGCCTAGAGATATTCTACCATGAAATACTTAACGACAGAGGATCTGCAGGAGCTGGTTTCTCGGTGGAAGGGGCCAAAACGCCTGCATTCCTAAGGTTTCTTTCAGAACTGCCAGACACTCTGCCGTCCTAGGCCTAAGAACTGGAAATTGTGACGGCATGGCAACACTTGGAATCCTAGGATGCAGTGGAAATGCGACTCTCAAACTGGATGGAAGAAGCTTCCAAGCATAGTGTTCTTCCATTTACCAAAGAGAACCCAAGTGTCTGAGGCTGGTAGCCTTGTTGCTGGAGAGAACTGGCATCCCCGTGGGCCTGTCGGTTAATTTCCTGTTTCTGACCCTCTAAGGAAACCCTTCCAAAAAGCCTTTGGAGCCGCTTAGAGAGAACAGCTGCGAAGTTGATGCACAGAACATTAACCTAGATTCCAGCCCTGGGTCCCAATCATCCATCTTTCTCTGGAGGTTACGTAGCCCACAGAGGGATTCAAGCAGGGAGTTTGCCTTATACAACTGACACATGAAACTGGGATGTGATGCAGGGCCACTCTCCTTGCCCTCACTCTACGTGGGCCGGAGAAGTTATCACGCAGCAGAATTCAACACCCTTCCTCTACACGTGTGTACCCAAAAGAAGCGCTGGGCAGTGGGTGTTCTCAGGCCAAGAGCAGTCCTTGTTCTGGGCTGCACCTGCTCTGTGGTTCAAAGGTTCTCTGACTCTGCTCCTTTGGAAGCATTTCAGGGCTGACGCTATCCCTGGGCTGCCAAAGCAAAGAGGCATAGCGGCCTTTCACACTGAAGGCATGGTCTTCTTTCCCATCCAGAATGTGTATGTTGCCCCTCCCAGGCTGGAGGCGTGTAAGTTGAAACCATTTGCTCTGCCTCTGGAAAAGGCAAGTGGGGGTACTCGATTTGGGCTGCCTGGTGAAACAACATGCAGTCACAGGCAGCCTGAGTACCTTTCCTTTAGTGTGTTCCTAGCTAGGTAAACTCGGCCTTCGGAGGCTAGATGAGAGCAAACATGTTCAAGTTGTGGGGAAAGTCTTTGACCAATGACCAATATGCTTGTGCTTGTGCGAGGCTTAGGCAGGAGCTTTCCAACACAGGGTTTTGACCTTACCATAAGCCGTCCCTTTGGGCTGAAGCAGGCGGGGGTTCTGTATCACAGTCTGGGAAACAGGGCCTCAGGTGAGTCTGCCAACTGACTCCCTGCCCTCCGTCACAGCCAGCTGAGAAATTAGGGCAAGGCTGATGGAACCCTCTTACAACGAAATGTTTCTCTTTAGAATAGGAGATTTTGCTACCAGACTTCAGCTACTCCTCTCTCTCAGAGTTGGTTCGTGTGTGGACTAGGGAAAGCTCCTAGGGTCTCCAGCTATGAAGGGCTCTTTGCCCAGTTGGTTTCATCCGAGAAAGAGCCAGAGGGGCTGATCTCAACAAATAGGGCTGCACACCGTGAGTCCTTCGGGTAGGGCAGTCCTGATCCAATGTGCCACCTAAGGAATAAAAGCAAAGTTTCCTTGCCACAGGAAAAAACACCGAGGCCTGGTGTTTGCTCTATGAAATTGTGTGAGCTGGTGGGTGAGGCCTTTACTATATTGTGGAAAAGCTCGGGGTTACGGCTGTCTTTCTCCCTCTCTCAGTACAATACCCTGGTCTCAGCTGTTGGGGAATGCTGAGTGGGAGAGGTTGCCTCTCTGCCGGACTCAGAAGGCTTCTTTCCTTTAGGGCAATTCCGTTTGTGTCTTACCTCGTGGAGAAAGAAACAGGGCGCCTAGAGATATTCTACCATGAAATACCTAACGACAGAGGATCTGCAGGAGCTGGTTTCTCGGTGGAAGGGGCCAAAACGCCTGCATTCCTAAGGTTTCTTTCAGAACTGCCAGACACTCTGCCGTCCTAGGCCTAAGAACTGGAAATTGTGACGGCATGGCAACACTTGGAATCCTAGGATGCAGTGGAAATGCGACTCTCAAACTGGATGGAAGAAGCTTCCAAGCATAGTGTTCTTCCATTTACCAAAGAGAACCCAAGTGTCTGAGGCTGGTAGCCTTGTTGCTGGAGAGAACTGGCATCCCCGTGGGCCTGTCGGTTAATTTCCTGTTTCTGACCCTCTAAGGAAACCCTTCCAAAAAGCCTTTGGAGCCGCTTAGAGAGAACAGCTGCGAAGTTGATGCACAGAACATTAACCTAGATTCCAGCCCTGGGTCCCAATCATCCATCTTTCTCTGGAGGTTACGTAGCCCACAGAGGGATTCAAGCAGGGAGTTTGCCTTATACAACTGACACATGAAACTGGGATGTGATGCAGGGCCACTCTCCTTGCCCTCACTCTACGTGGGCCGGAGAAGTTATCACGCAGCAGAATTCAACACCCTTCCTCTACACGTGTGTACCCAAAAGAAGCGCTGGGCAGTGGGTGTTCTCAGGCCAAGAGCAGTCCTTGTTCTGGGCTGCACCTGCTCTGTGGTTCAAAGGTTCTCTGACTCTGCTCCTTTGGAAGCATTTCAGGGCTGACGCTATCCCTGGGCTGCCAAAGCAAAGAGGCATAGCGGCCTTTCACACTGAAGGCATGGCCTTCTTTCCCATCCAGAATGTGTATGTTGCCCCTCCCAGGCTGGAGGCGTGTAAGTTGAAACCATTTGCTCTGCCTCTGGAAAAGGCAAGTGGGGGTACTCGATTTGGGCTGCCTGGTGAAACAACATGCAGTCACAGGCAGCCTGAGTACCTTTCCTTTAGTGTGTTCCTAGCTAGGTAAACTCGGCCTTCGGAGGCTAGATGAGAGCAAACATGTTCAAGTTGTGGGGAAAGTCTTTGACCAATGACCAATATGCTTGTGCTTGTGCGAGGCTTAGGCAGGAGCTTTCCAACACAGGGTTTTGACCTTACCATAAGCCGTCCCTTTGGGCTGAAGCAGGCGGGGGTTCTGTATCACAGTCTGGGAAACAGGGCCTCAGGTGAGTCTGCCAACTGACTCCCTGCCCTCCGTCACAGCCAGCTGAGAAATTAGGGCAAGGCTGATGGAACCCTCTTACAACGAAATGTTTCTCTTCAGAATAGGAGATTTTGCTACCAGACTTCAGCTACTCCTCTCTCTCAGAGTTGGTTCGTGTGTGGACTAGGGAAAGCTCCTAGGGTCTCCAGCTATGAAGGGCTCTTTGCCCAGTTGGTTTCATCCGAGAAAGAGCCAGAGGGGCTGATCTCAACAAATAGGGCTGCACACCGTGAGTCCTTCGGGTAGGGCAGTCCTGATCCAATGTGCCACCTAAGGAATAAAAGCAAAGTTTCCTTGCCACAGGAAAAAACACCGAGGCCTGGTGTTTTCTCTATGAAATTGTGTGAGCTGGTGGGTGAGGCCTTTACTATATTGTGGAAAAGCTCGGGGTTACGGCTGTCTTTCTCCCTCTCTCAGTACAATACCCTGGTCTCAGCTGTTGGGGAATGCTGAGTGGGAGAGGCTGCCTCTCTGCCGGACTCAGAAGGCTTCTTTCCTTTAGGGCAATTCCGTTTGTGTCTTACCTCGTGGAGAAAGAAACAGGGCGCCTAGAGATATTCTACCATGAAATACCTAACGACAGAGGATCTGCAGGAGCTGGTTTCTCGGTGGAAGGAGCCAAAACGCCTGCATTCCTAAGGTCTCTTTCAGAACTGCCAGACACTCTGCCGTCCTAGGCCTAAGAACTGGAAATTGTGACGGCATGGCAACACTTGGAATCCTAGGATGCAGTGGAAATGCGACTCTCAAACTGGATGGAAGAAGCTTCCAAGCATAGTGTTCTTCCATTTACCAAAGAGAACCCAAGTGTCTGAGGCTGGTAGCCTTGTTGCTGGAGAGAACTGGCATCCCCGTGGGCCTGTCGGTTAATTTCCTGTTTCTGACCCTCTAAGGAAACCCTTCCAAAAAGCCTTTGGAGCCGCTTAGAGAGAACAGCTGCGAAGTTGATGCACAGAACATTAACCTAGATTCCAGCCCTGGGTCCCAATCATCCATCTTTCTCTGGAGGTTACGTAGCCCACAGAGGGATTCAAGCAGGGAGTTTGCCTTATACAACTGACACATGAAACTGGGATGTGATGCAGGGCCACTCTCCTTGCCCTCACTCTACGTGGGCCGGAGAAGTTATCACGCAGCAGAATTCAACACCCTTCCTCTACACGTGTGTACCCAAAAGAAGTGCTGGGCAGTGGGTGTTCTCAGGCCAAGAGCAGTCCTTGTTCTGGGCTGCACCTGCTCTGTGGTTCAAAGGTTCTCTGACTCTGCTCCTTTGGAAGCATTTCAGGGCTGACGCTATCCCTGGGCTGCCAAAGCAAAGAGGCATAGCGGCCTTTCACACTGAAGGCATGGGCTTGTTTCCCATTCAGAAAGTTATGTTGCCCCTCCCTGGCTGGAGGCGGGTAAGTTGTCACAATTTGCTCTGCCCCTGGAAAATGCAAGTGGGGGTCCTCGATTTGGGCTGCCTGGTGAAACAACAGGCAGTCACAGGCAGCCTGAGTACCTTTCCTTTAGTGTGTTCCTAGCTAGGTAAACTCGGCCTTCGGAGGCTAGATGAGAGCAAACATGTTCAAGTTGTGGGGAAAGTCTTTGACCAATGACCTATATGCTTGTGCTTGTGCGAGGCTTAGGCAGGAGTTTTCCAACACAGGGTTTTGACCTTACCATAAGCCGTCCCTTTGGGCTGAAGCAGGCGGGGGTTCTGTATCACAGTCTGGGAAACAGGGCCTCAGGTGAGTCTGCCAACTGACTCCCTGCCCTCCGTCACAGCCAGCTGAGAAATTAGGGCAAGGCTGATGGAACCCTCTTACAACGAAATGTTTCTCTTCAGAATAGGAGATTTTGCTACCAGACTTCAGCTACTCCTCTCTCTCAGAGTTGGTTCGTGTGTGGACTAGGGAAAGCTCCTAGGGTCTCCAGCTATGAAGGGCTCTTTGCCCAGTTGGTTTCATCCGAGAAAGAGCCAGAGGGGCTGATCTCAACAAATAGGGCTGCACACCGTGAGTCCTTCGGGTAGGGCAGTCCTGATCCAATGTGCCACCTAAGGAATAAAAGCAAAGTTTCCTTGCCACAGGAAAAAACACCGAGGCCTGGTGTTTTCTCTATGAAATTGTGTGAGCTGGTGGGTGAGGCCTTTACTATATTGTGGAAAAGCTCGGGGTTACGGCTGTCTTTCTCCCTCTCTCAGTACAATACCCTGGTCTCAGCTGTTGGGGAATGCTGAGTGGGAGAGGCTGCCTCTCTGCCGGACTCAGAAGGCTTCTTTCCTTTAGGGCAATTCCGTTTGTGTCTTACCTCGTGGAGAAAGAAACAGGGCGCCTAGAGATATTCTACCATGAAATACCTAACGACAGAGGATCTGCAGGAGCTGGTTTCTCGGTGGAAGGAGCCAAAACGCCTGCATTCCTAAGGTCTCTTTCAGAACTGCCAGACACTCTGCCGTCCTAGGCCTAAGAACTGGAAATTGTGACGGCATGGCAACACTTGGAATCCTAGGATGCAGTGGAAATGCGACTCTCAAACTGGATGGAAGAAGCTTCCAAGCATAGTGTTCTTCCATTTACCAAAGAGAACCCAAGTGTCTGAGGCTGGTAGCCTTGTTGCTGGAGAGAACTGGCATCCCCGTGGGCCTGTCGGTTAATTTCCTGTTTCTGACCCTCTAAGGAAACCCTTCCAAAAAGCCTTTGGAGCCGCTTAGAGAGAACAGCTGCGAAGTTGATGCACAGAACATTAACCTAGATTCCAGCCCTGGGTCCCAATCATCCATCTTTCTCTGGAGGTTACGTAGCCCACAGAGGGATTCAAGCAGGGAGTTTGCCTTATACAACTGACACATGAAACTGGGATGTGATGCAGGGCCACTCTCCTTGCCCTCACTCTACGTGGGCCGGAGAAGTTATCACGCAGCAGAATTCAACACCCTTCCTCTACACGTGTGTACCCAAAAGAAGTGCTGGGCAGTGGGTGTTCTCAGGCCAAGAGCAGTCCTTGTTCTGGGCTGCACCTGCTCTGTGGTTCAAAGGTTCTCTGACTCTGCTCCTTTGGAAGAATTTCACGGCTGACGCTATCCCTGGGCTGCCAAAGCAAAGAGGCATAGCGGCCTTTCACACTGAAGGCATGGGCTTGTTTCCCATTCAGAAAGTTATGTTGCCCCTCCCTGGCTGGAGGCGGGTAAGTTGTCACAATTTGCTCTGCCCCTGGAAAATGCAAGTGGGGGTCCTCGATTTGGGATTTCTGGTGAAACAACTTGCAGTCACAGGCAGCCTGAGTACCTTTCCTTTAGTGTGTTCCTAGCTAGGTAAACTCGGCCTTCGGAGGCAAGATGAGAGCAAACATGTTCAAGTTGTGGGGAAAGTCTTTGACCAATGACCAATATGCTTGTGCTTGTGCGAGGCTTAGGCAGGAGCTTTCCAACACAGGGTTTTGACCTTACCATAAGCCGTCCCTTTGGGCTGAAGCAGGCGGGGGTTCTGTATCACAGTCTGGGAAACAGGGCCTCAGGTGAGTCTGCCAACTGACTCCCTGCCCTCCGTCACAGCCAGCTGAGAAATTAGGGCAAGGCTGATGGAACCCTCTTACAACGAAATGTTTCTCTTCAGAATAGGAGATTTTACTACCAGACTTCAGCTACTCCTCTCTCTCAGAGTTGGTTCGTGTGTGGACTAGGGAAAGCTCCTAGGGTCTCCAGCTATGAAGGGCTCTTTGCCCAGTTGGTTTCATCCGAGAAAGAGCCAGAGGGGCTGATCTCAACAAATAGGGCTGCACACCGTGAGTCCTTCGGGTAGGGCAGTCCTGAGCCAATGTGCCACCTAAGGAATGAAAGCAAAGTTTCCTTGCCACAGGAAAAAACACCGAGGCCTGGTGTTTTCTCTATGAAATAGTGTTAGCTGGTGGGTGAAGCCTTTACTATATTGTGGAAAAGCTCGGGTTTACGGCTGTCTTTCTCCCTCTCTCAGTACAATACCCTGGTCTCAGCTGTTGGGGAATGCTGAGTGGGAGAGGCTGCCTCTCTGCCGGACTCTGAAGGCTTCTTTCCTTTAGGGCAATTCCGTTTGTGTCTTACCTCGTGGAGAAAGAAACAGGGCGCCTAGAGATATTCTACCATGAAATACTTAACGACAGAGGATCTGCAGGAGCTGGTTTCTCGGTGGAAGGGGCCAAAACGCCTGCATTCCTAAGGTCTCTTTCAGAACTGCCAGACACTCTGCCGTCCTAGGCCTAAGAACTGGAAATTGTGACGGCATGGCAACACTTGGAATCCTAGGATGCAGTGGAAATGCGACTCTCAAACTGGATGGAAGAAGCTTCCAAGCATAGTGTTCTTCCATTTACCAAAGAGAACCCAAGTGTCTGAGGCTGGTAGCCTTGTTGCTGGAGAGAACTGGCATCCCCGTGGGCCTGTCGGTTAATTTCCTGTTTCTGACCCTCTAAGGAAACCCTTCCAAAAAGCCTTTGGAGCCGCTTAGAGAGAACAGCTGCGAAGTTGATGCACAGAACATTAACCTAGATTCCAGCCCTGGGTCCCAATCATCCATCTTTCTCTGGAGGTTACGTAGCCCACAGAGGGATTCAAGCAGGGAGTTTGCCTTATACAACTGACACATGAAACTGGGATGTGATGCAGGGCCACTCTCCTTGCCCTCACTCTACGTGGGCCGGAGAAGTTATCACGCAGCAGAATTCAACACCCTTCCTCTACACGTGTGTACCCAAAAGAAGTGCTGGGCAGTGGGTGTTCTCAGGCCAAGAGCAGTCCTTGTTCTGGGCTGCACCTGCTCTGTGGTTCAAAGGTTCTCTGACTCTGCTCCTTTGGAAGCATTTCAGGGCTGACGCTATCCCTGGGCTGCCAAAGCAAAGAGGCATAGCGGCCTTTCACACTGAAGGCATGGGCTTGTTTCCCATTCAGAAAGTTATGTTGCCCCTCCCTGGCTGGAGGCGGGTAAGTTGTCACAATTTGCTCTGCCCCTGGAAAATGCAAGTGGGGGTCCTCGATTTGGGATTTCTGGTGAAACAACTTGCAGTCACAGGCAGCCTGAGTACCTTTCCTTTAGTGTGTTCCTAGCTAGGTAAACTCGGCCTTCGGAGGCAAGATGAGAGCAAACATGTTCAAGTTGTGGGGAAAGACTTTGACCAATGACCAATATGCTTGTGCTTGTGCGAGGCTTAGGCAGGAGCTTTCCAACACAGGGTTTTGACCTTACCATAAGCCGTCCCTTTGGGCTGAAGCAGGCGGGGGTTCTGTATCACAGTCTGGGAAACAGGGCCTCAGGTGAGTCTGCCAACTGACTCCCTGCCCTCCGTCACAGCCAGCTGAGAAATTAGGGCAAGGCTGATGGAACCCTCTTACAACGAAATGTTTCTCTTCAGAATAGGAGATTTTACTACCAGACTTCAGCTACTCCTCTCTCTCAGAGTTGGTTCGTGTGTGGACTAGGGAAAGCTCCTAGGGTCTCCAGCTATGAAGGGCTCTTTGCCCAATTGGTTTCATCCGAGAAAGAGCCAGAGGGGCTGATCTCAACAAATAGGGCTGCACACCGTGAGTCCTTCGGGTAGGGCAGTCCTGAGCCAATGTGCCACCTAAGGAATGAAAGCAAAGTTTCCTTGCCACAGGAAAAAACACCGAGGCCTGGTGTTTTCTCTATGAAATAGTGTTAGCTGGTGGGTGAAGCCTTTACTATATTGTGGAAAAGCTCGGGGTTACGGCTGTCTTTCTCCCTCTCTCAGTACAATACCCTTGTCTCAGCTGTTGGGGAATGCTGAGTGGGAGAGGCTGCCTCTCTGCCGGACTCTGAAGGCTTCTTTCCTTTAGGGCAATTCCGTTTGTGTCTTACCTCGTGGAGAAAGAAACAGGGCGCCTAGAGATATTCTACCATGAAATACCTAACGACAGAGGATCTGCAGGAGCTGGTTTCTCGGTGGAAGGGGCCAAAACGCCTGCATTCCTAAGGTTTCTTTCAGAACTGCCAGACACTCTGCCGTCCTAGGCCTAAGAACTGGAAATTGTGACGGCATGGCAACACTTGGAATCCTAGGATGCAGTGGAAATGCGACTCTCAAACTGGATGGAAGAAGCTTCCAAGCATAGTGTTCTTCCATTTACCAAAGAGAACCCAAGTGTCTGAGGCTGGTAGCCTTGTTGCTGGAGAGAACTGGCATCCCCGTGGGCCTGTCGGTTAATTTCCTGTTTCTGACCCTCTAAGGAAACCCTTCCAAAAAGCCTTTGGAGCCGCTTAGAGAGAACAGCTGCGAAGTTGATGCACAGAACATTAACCTAGATTCCAGCCCTGGGTCCCAATCATCCATCTTTCTCTGGAGGTTACGTAGCCCACAGAGGGATTCAAGCAGGGAGTTTGCCTTATACAACTGACACATGAAACTGGGATGTGATGCAGGGCCACTCTCCTTGCCCTCACTCTACGTGGGCCGGAGAAGTTATCACGCAGCAGAATTCAACACCCTTCCTCTACACGTGTGTACCCAAAAGAAGTGCTGGGCAGTGGGTGTTCTCAGGCCAAGAGCAGTCCTTGTTCTGGGCTGCACCTGCTCTGTGGTTCAAAGGTTCTCTGACTCTGCTCCTTTGGAAGCATTTCAGGGCTGACGCTATCCCTGGGCTGCCAAAGCAAAGAGGCATAGCGGCCTTTCACACTGAAGGCATGGGCTTGTTTCCCATTCAGAAAGTTATGTTGCCCCTCCCTGGCTGGAGGCGGGTAAGTTGTCACAATTTGCTCTGCCCCTGGAAAATGCAAGTGGGGGTCCTCGATTTGGGATTTCTGGTGAAACAACTTGCAGTCACAGGCAGCCTGAGTACCTTTCCTTTAGTGTGTTCCTAGCTAGGTAAACTCGGCCTTCGGAGGCAAGATGAGAGCAAACATGTTCAAGTTGTGGGGAAAGACTTTGACCAATGACCAATATGCTTGTGCTTGTGCGAGGCTTAGGCAGGAGCTTTCCAACACAGGGTTTTGACCTTACCATAAGCCGTCCCTTTGGGCTGAAGCAGGCGGGGGTTCTGTATCACAGTCTGGGAAACAGGGCCTCAGGTGAGTCTGCCAACTGACTCCCTGCCCTCCGTCACAGCCAGCTGAGAAATTAGGGCAAGGCTGATGGAACCCTCTTACAACGAAATGTTTCTCTTCAGAATAGGAGATTTTACTACCAGACTTCAGCTACTCCTCTCTCTCAGAGTTGGTTCGTGTGTGGACTAGGGAAAGCTCCTAGGGTCTCCAGCTATGAAGGGCTCTTTGCCCAATTGGTTTCATCCGAGAAAGAGCCAGAGGGGCTGATCTCAACAAATAGGGCTGCACACCGTGAGTCCTTCGGGTAGGGCAGTCCTGAGCCAATGTGCCACCTAAGGAATGAAAGCAAAGTTTCCTTGCCACAGGAAAAAACACCGAGGCCTGGTGTTTTCTCTATGAAATAGTGTTAGCTGGTGGGTGAAGCCTTTACTATATTGTGGAAAAGCTCGGGGTTACGGCTGTCTTTCTCCCTCTCTCAGTACAATACCCTTGTCTCAGCTGTTGGGGAATGCTGAGTGGGAGAGGCTGCCTCTCTGCCGGACTCTGAAGGCTTCTTTCCTTTAGGGCAATTCCGTTTGTGTCTTACCTCGTGGAGAAAGAAACAGGGCGCCTAGAGATATTCTACCATGAAATACCTAACGACAGAGGATCTGCAGGAGCTGGTTTCTCGGTGGAAGGGGCCAAAACGCCTGCATTCCTAAGGTTTCTTTCAGAACTGCCAGACACTCTGCCGTCCTAGGCCTAAGAACTGGAAATTGTGACGGCATGGCAACACTTGGAATCCTAGGATGCAGTGGAAATGCGACTCTCAAACTGGATGGAAGAAGCTTCCAAGCATAGTGTTCTTCCATTTACCAAAGAGAACCCAAGTGTCTGAGGCTGGTAGCCTTGTTGCTGGAGAGAACTGGCATCCCCGTGGGCCTGTCGGTTAATTTCCTGTTTCTGACCCTCTAAGGAAACCCTTCCAAAAAGCCTTTGGAGCCGCTTAGAGAGAACAGCTGCGAAGTTGATGCACAGAACATTAACCTAGATTCCAGCCCTGGGTCCCAATCATCCATCTTTCTCTGGAGGTTACGTAGCCCACAGAGGGATTCAAGCAGGGAGTTTGCCTTATACAACTGACACATGAAACTGGGATGTGATGCAGGGCCACTCTCCTTGCCCTCACTCTACGTGGGCCGGAGAAGTTATCACGCAGCAGAATTCAACACCCTTCCTCTACACGTGTGTACCCAAAAGAAGTGCTGGGCAGTGGGTGTTCTCAGGCCAAGAGCAGTCCTTGTTCTGGGCTGCACCTGCTCTGTGGTTCAAAGGTTCTCTGACTCTGCTCCTTTGGAAGCATTTCACGGCTGACGCTATCCCTGGGCTGCCAAAGCAAAGAGGCATAGCGGCCTTTCACACTGAAGGCATGGCCTTCTTTCCCATCCAGAATGTGTATGTTGCCCCTCCCAGGCTGGAGGCGTGTAAGTTGAAACCATTTGCTCTGCCTCTGGAAAAGGCAAGTGGGGGTACTCGATTTGGGCTGCCTGGTGAAACAACATGCAGTCACAGGCAGCCTGAGTACCTTTCCTTTAGTGTGTTCCTAGCTAGGTAAACTCGGCCTTCGGAGGCTAGATGAGAGCAAACATGTTCAAGTTGTGGGGAAAGTCTTTGACCAATGACCAATATGCTTGTGCTTGTGCGAGGCTTAGGCAGGAGTTTTCCAACACAGGGTTTTGACCTTACCATAAGCCGTCCCTTTGGGCTGAAGCAGGCGGGGGTTCTGTATCACAGTCTGGGAAACAGGGCCTCAGGTGAGTCTGCCAACTGACTCCCTGCCCTCCGTCACAGCCAGCTGAGAAATTAGGGCAAGGCTGATGGAACCCTCTTACAACGAAATGTTTCTCTTCAGAATAGGAAATTTTGCTACCAGACTTCAGCTACTCCTCTCTCTCAGAGTTGGTTCGTGTGTGGACTAGGGAAAGCTCCTAGGGTCTCCAGCTATGAAGGGCTCTTTGCCCAGTTGGTTTCATCCGAGAAAGAGCCAGAGGGGCTGATCTCAACAAATAGGGCTGCACACCGTGAGTCCTTCGGGTAGGGCAGTCCTGATCCAATGTGCCACCTAAGGAATAAAAGCAAAGTTTCCTTGCCACAGGAAAAAACACCGAGGCCTGGTGTTTTCTCTATGAAATTGTGTGAGCTGGTGGGTGAGGCCTTTACTATATTGAGGAAAAGCTCGGGGTTACGGCTGTCTTTCTCCCTCTCTCAGTACAATACCCTGGTCTCAGCTGTTGGGGAATGCTGAGTGGGAGAGGCTGCCTCTCTGCCGGACTCAGAAGGCTTCTTTCCTTTAGGGCAATTCCGTTTGTGTCTTACCTCGTGGAGAAAGAAACAGGGCGCCTAGAGATATTCTACCATGAAATACCTAACGACAGAGGATCTGCAGGAGCTGGTTTCTCGGTGGAAGGAGCCAAAACGCCTGCATTCCTAAGGTCTCTTTCAGAACTGCCAGACACTCTGCCGTCCTAGGCCTAAGAACTGGAAATTGTGACGGCATGGCAACACTTGGAATCCTAGGATGCAGTGGAAATGCGACTCTCAAACTGGATGGAAGAAGCTTCCAAGCATAGTGTTCTTCCATTTACCAAAGAGAACCCAAGTGTCTGAGGCTGGTAGCCTTGTTGCTGGAGAGAACTGGCATCCCCGTGGGCCTGTCGGTTAATTTCCTGTTTCTGACCCTCTAAGGAAACCCTTCCAAAAAGCCTTTGGAGCCGCTTAGAGAGAACAGCTGCGAAGTTGATGCACAGAACATTAACCTAGATTCCACCCCTGGGTCCCAATCATCCATCTTTCTCTGGAGGTTACGTAGCCCACAGAGGGATTCAAGCAGGGAGTTTGCCTTATACAACTGACACATGAAACTGGGATGTGATGCAGGGCCACTCTCCTTGCCCTCACTCTACGTGGGCCGGAGAAGTTATCACGCAGCAGAATTCAACACCCTTCCTCTACACGTGTGTACCCAAAAGAAGTGCTGGGCAGTGGGTGTTCTCAGGCCAAGAGCAGTCCTTGTTCTGGGCTGCACCTGCTCTGTGGTTCAAAGGTTCTCTGACTCTGCTCCTTTGGAAGCATTTCAGGGCTGACGCTATCCCTGGGCTGCCAAAGCAAAGAGGCATAGCGGCCTTTCACACTGAAGGCATGGGCTTGTTTCCCATTCAGAAAGTTATGTTGCCCCTCCCTGGCTGGAGGCGGGTAAGTTGTCACAATTTGCTCTGCCCCTGGAAAATGCAAGTGGGGGTCCTCGATTTGGGATTTCTGGTGAAACACCTTGCAGTCACAGGCAGCCTGAGTACCTTTCCTTTAGTGTGTTCCTAGCTAGGTAAACTCGGCCTTCAGAGGCAAGATGAGAGCAAACATGTTCAAGTTGTGGGGAAAGTCTTTGACCAATGACCAATATGCTTGTGCTTGTGCGAGGCTTAGGCAGGAGCTTTCCAACACAGGGTTTTGACCTTACCATAAGCCGTCCCTTTGGGCTGAAGCAGGCGGGGGTTCTGTATCACAGTCTGGGAAACAGGGCCTCAGGTGAGTCTGCCAACTGACTCCCTGCCCTCCGTCACAGCCAGCTGAGAAATTAGGGCAAGGCTGATGGAACCCTCTTACAACGAAATGTTTCTCTTCAGAATAGGAGATTTTACTACCAGACTTCAGCTACTCCTCTCTCTCAGAGTTGGTTCGTGTGTGGACTAGGGAAAGCTCCTAGGGTCTCCAGCTATGAAGGGCTCCTTGCCCAGTTGGTTTCATCCGAGAAAGAGCCAGAGGGGCTGATCTCAACAAATAGGGCTGCACACCGTGAGTCCTTCGGGTAGGGCAGTCCTGAGCCAATGTGCCACCTAAGGAATGAAAGCAAAGTTTCCTTGCCACAGGAAAAAACACCGAGGCCTGGTGTTTTCTCTATGAAATAGTGTTAGCTGGTGGGTGAAGCCTTTACTATATTGTGGAAAAGCTCGGGGTTACGGCTGTCTTTCTCCCTCTCTCAGTACAATACCCTGGTCTCAGCTGTTGGGGAATGCTGAGTGGGAGAGGCTGCCTCTCTGCCGGACTCTGAAGGCTTCTTTCCTTTAGGGCAATTCCGTTTGTGTCTTACCTCGTGGAGAAAGAAACAGGGCGCCTAGAGATATTCTACCATGAAATACCTAACGACAGAGGATCTGCAGGAGCTGGTTTCTCGGTGGAAGGGGCCAAAACGCCTGCATTCCTAAGGTTTCTTTCAGAACTGCCAGACACTCTGCCGTCCTAGGCCTAAGAACTGGAAATTGTGACGGCATGGCAACACTTGGAATCCTAGGATGCAGTGGAAATGCGACTCTCAAACTGGATGGAAGAAGCTTCCAAGCATAGTGTTCTTCCATTTACCAAAGAGAACCCAAGTGTCTGAGGCTGGTAGCCTTGTTGCTGGAGAGAACTGGCATCCCCGTGGGCCTGTCGGTTAATTTCCTGTTTCTGACCCTCTAAGGAAACCCTTCCAAAAAGCCTTTGCAGCCGCTTAGAGAGAACAGCTGCGACGTTGATGCACAGAACATTAACCTAGATTCCAGCCCTGGGTCCCAATCATCCATCTTTCTCTGGAGGTTACGTAGCCCACAGAGGGATTCAAGCAGGGAGTTTGCCTTATACAACTGACACATGAAACTGGGATGTGATGCAGGGCCAGTCTCCTTGCCCTCACTCTACGTGGGACGGAGAAGTTATCACGCAGCAGAATTCAACACCCTTCCTCTACACGTGTGTACCCAAAAGAAGCGCTGGGCAGTGGGTGTTCTCAGGCCAAGAGCAGTCCTTGTTCTGGGCTGCACCTGCTCTGTGGTTCAAAGGTTCTCTGACTCTGCTCCTTTGGAAGCATTTCAGGGCTGACGCTATCCCTGGGCTTCCAAAGCAAAGAGGCATAGCGGCCTTTCACACTGAAGGCATGGCCTTCTTTCCCATCCAGAATGTGTATGTTGCCCCTCCCAGGCTGGAGGCGTGTAAGTTGAAACCATTTGCTCTGCCTCTGGAAAAGGCAAGTGGGGGTACTCGATTTGGGCTGCCTGGTGAAACAACATGCAGTCACAGGCAGCCTGAGTACCTTTCCTTTAGTGTGTTCCTAGCTAGGTAAACTCGGCCTTCGGAGGCTAGATGAGAGCAAACATGTTCAAGTTGTGGGGAAAGTCTTTGACCAATGACCAATATGCTTGTGCTTGTGCGAGGCTTAGGCAGGAGCTTTCCAACACAGGGTTTTGACCTTACCATAAGCCGTCCCTTTGGGCTGAAGCAGGCGGGGGTTCTGTATCACAGTCTGGGAAACAGGGCCTCAGGTGAGTCTGCCAACTGACTCCCTGCCCTCCGTCACAGCCAGCTGAGAAATTAGGGCAAGGCTGATGGAACCCTCTTACAACGAAATGTTTCTCTTCAGAATAGGAGATTTTGCTACCAGACTTCAGCTACTCCTCTCTCTCAGAGTTGGTTCGTGTGTGGACTAGGGAAAGCTCCTAGGGTCTCCAGCTATGAAGGGCTCTTTGCCCAGTTGGTTTCATCCGAGAAAGAGCCAGAGGGGCTGATCTCAACAAATAGGGCTGCACACCGTGAGTCCTTCGGGTAGGGCAGTCCTGATCCAATGTGCCACCTAAGGAATAAAAGCAAAGTTTCCTTGCCACAGGAAAAAACACCGAGGCCTGGTGTTTTCTCTATGAAATTGTGTGAGCTGGTGGGTGAGGCCTTTACTATATTGTGGAAAAGCTCGGGGTTACGGCTGTCTTTCTCCCTCTCTCAGTACAATACCCTGGTCTCAGCTGTTGGGGAATGCTGAGTGGGAGAGGCTGCCTCTCTGCCGGACTCAGAAGGCTTCTTTCCTTTAGGGCAATTCCGTTTGTGTCTTACCTCGTGGAGAAAGAAACAGGGCGCCTAGAGATATTCTACCATGAAATACCTAACGACAGAGGATCTGCAGGAGCTGGTTTCTCGGTGGAAGGAGCCAAAACGCCTGCATTCCTAAGGTCTCTTTCAGAACTGCCAGACACTCTGCCGTCCTAGGCCTAAGAACTGGAAATTGTGACGGCATGGCAACACTTGGAATCCTAGGATGCAGTGGAAATGCGACTCTCAAACTGGATGGAAGAAGCTTCCAAGCATAGTGTTCTTCCATTTACCAAAGAGAACCCAAGTGTCTGAGGCTGGTAGCCTTGTTGCTGGAGAGAACTGGCATCCCCGTGGGCCTGTCGGTTAATTTCCTGTTTCTGACCCTCTAAGGAAACCCTTCCAAAAAGCCTTTGGAGCCGCTTAGAGAGAACAGCTGCGAAGTTGATGCACAGAACATTAACCTAGATTCCAGCCCTGGGTCCCAATCATCCATCTTTCTCTGGAGGTTACGTAGCCCACAGAGGGATTCAAGCAGGGAGTTTGCCTTATACAACTGACACATGAAACTGGGATGTGATGCAGGGCCACTCTCCTTGCCCTCACTCTACGTGGGCCGGAGAAGTTATCACGCAGCAGAATTCAACACCCTTCCTCTACACGTGTGTACCCAAAAGAAGTGCTGGGCAGTGGGTGTTCTCAGGCCAAGAGCAGTCCTTGTTCTGGGCTGCACCTGCTCTGTGGTTCAAAGGTTCTCTGACTCTGCTCCTTTGGAAGCATTTCACGGCTGACGCTATCCCTGGGCTGCCAAAGCAAAGAGGCATAGCGGCCTTTCACACTGAAGGCATGGGCTTGTTTCCCATTCAGAAAGTTATGTTGCCCCTCCCTGGCTGGAGGCGGGTAAGTTGTCACAATTTGCTCTGCCCCTGGAAAATGCAAGTGGGGGTCCTCGATTTGGGATTTCTGGTGAAACAACTTGCAGTCACAGGCAGCCTGAGTACCTTTCCTTTAGTGTGTTCCTAGCTAGGTAAACTCGGCCTTCGGAGGCAAGATGAGAGCAAACATGTTCAAGTTGTGGGGAAAGTCTTTGACCAATGACCAATATGCTTGTGCTTGTGCGAGGCTTAGGCAGGAGCTTTCCAACACAGGGTTTTGACCTTACCATAAGCCGTCCCTTTGGGCTGAAGCAGGCGGGGGTTCTGTATCACAGTCTGGGAAACAGGGCCTCAGGTGAGTCTGCCAACTGACTCCCTGCCCTCCGTCACAGCCAGCTGAGAAATTAGGGCAAGGCTGATGGAACCCTCTTACAACGAAATGTTTCTCTTCAGAATAGGAGATTTTACTACCAGACTTCAGCTACTCCTCTCTCTCAGAGTTGGTTCGTGTGTGGACTAGGGAAAGCTCCTAGGGTCTCCAGCTATGAAGGGCTCTTTACCCAATTGGTTTCATCCGAGAAAGAGCCAGAGGGGCTGATCTCAACAAATAGGGCTGCACACCGTGAGTCCTTCGGGTAGGGCAGTCCTGAGCCAATGTGCCACCTAAGGAATGAAAGCAAAGTTTCCTTGCCACAGGAAAAAACACCGAGGCCTGGTGTTTTCTCTATGAAATAGTGTTAGCTAGTGGGTGAAGCCTTTCCTATATTGTGGAAAAGCTCGGGTTTACGGCTGTCTTTCTCCCTCTCTCAGTACAATACCCTGGTCTCAGCTGTTGGGGAATGCTGAGTGGGAGAGGCTGCCTCTCTGCCGGACTCTGAAGGCTTCTTTCCTTTAGGGCAATTCCGTTTGTGTCTTACCTCGTGGAGAAAGAAACAGGGCGCCTAGAGATATTCTACCATGAAATACTTAACGACAGAGGATCTGCAGGAGCTGGTTTCTCGGTGGAAGGGGCCAAAACGCCTGCATTCCTAAGGTCTCTTTCAGAACTGCCAGACACTCTGCCGTCCTAGGCCTAAGAACTGGAAATTGTGACGGCATGGCAACACTTGGAATCCTAGGATGCAGTGGAAATGCGACTCTCAAACTGGATGGAAGAAGCTTCCAAGCATAGTGTTCTTCCATTTACCAAAGAGAACCCAAGTGTCTGAGGCTGGTAGCCTTGTTGCTGGAGAGAACTGGCATCCCCGTGGGCCTGTCGGTTAATTTCCTGTTTCTGACCCTCTAAGGAAACCCTTCCAAAAAGCCTTTGGAGCCGCTTAGAGAGAACAGCTGCGAAGTTGATGCACAGAACATTAACCTAGATTCCAGCCCTGGGTCCCAATCATCCATCTTTCTCTGGAGGTTACGTAGCCCACAGAGGGATTCAAGCAGGGAGTTTGCCTTATACAACTGACACATGAAACTGGGATGTGATGCAGGGCCACTCTCCTTGCCCTCACTCTACGTGGGCCGGAGAAGTTATCACGCAGCAGAATTCAACACCCTTCCTCTACACGTGTGTACCCAAAAGAAGTGCTGGGCAGTGGGTGTTCTCAGGCCAAGAGCAGTCCTTGTTCTGGGCTGCACCTGCTCTGTGGTTCAAAGGTTCTCTGACTCTGCTCCTTTGGAAGCATTTCAGGGCTGACGCTATCCCTGGGCTGCCAAAGCAAAGAGGCATAGCGGCCTTTCACACTGAAGGCATGGGCTTGTTTCCCATTCAGAAAGTTATGTTGCCCCTCCCTGGCTGGAGGCGGGTAAGTTGTCACAATTTGCTCTGCCCCTGGAAAATGCAAGTGGGGGTCCTCGATTTGGGATTTCTGGTGAAACAACTTGCAGTCACAGGCAGCCTGAGTACCTTTCCTTTAGTGTGTTCCTAGCTAGGTAAACTCGGCCTTCAGAGGCAAGATGAGAGCAAACATGTTCAAGTTGTGGGGAAAGACTTTGACCAATGACCAATATGCTTGTGCTTGTGCGAGGCTTAGGCAGGAGCTTTCCAACACAGGGTTTTGACCTTACCATAAGCCGTCCCTTTGGGCTGAAGCAGGCGGGGGTTCTGTATCACAGTCTGGGAAACAGGGCCTCAGGTGAGTCTGCCAACTGACTCCCTGCCCTCCGTCACAGCCAGCTGAGAAATTAGGGCAAGGCTGATGGAACCCTCTTACAACGAAATGTTTCTCTTCAGAATAGGAGATTTTACTACCAGACTTCAGCTACTCCTCTCTCTCAGAGTTGGTTCGTGTGTGGACTAGGGAAAGCTCCTAGGGTCTCCAGCTATGAAGGGCTCTTTGCCCAATTGGTTTCATCCGAGAAAGAGCCAGAGGGGCTGATCTCAACAAATAGGGCTGCACACCGTGAGTCCTTCGGGTAGGGCAGTCCTGAGCCAATGTGCCACCTAAGGAATGAAAGCAAAGTTTCCTTGCCACAGGAAAAAACACCGAGGCCTGGTGTTTTCTCTATGAAATTGTGTGAGCTGGTGGGTGAGGCCTTTACTATATTGTGGAAAAGCTCGGGGTTACGGCTGTCTTTCTCCCTCTCTCAGTACAGTACCCTGGTCTCAGCTGTTGGGGAATGCTGAGTGGGAGAGGCTGCCTCTCTGCCGGACTCAGAAGGCTTCTTTCCTTTAGGGCAATTCCGTTTGTGTCTTACCTCGTGGAGAAAGAAACAGGGCGCCTAGAGATATTCTACCATGAAATACCTAACGACAGAGGATCTGCAGGAGCTGGTTTCTCGGTGGAAGGAGCCAAAACGCCTGCATTCCTAAGGTCTCTTTCAGAACTGCCAGACACTCTGCCGTCCTAGGCCTAAGAACTGGAAATTGTGACGGCATGGCAACACTTGGAATCCTAGGATGCAGTGGAAATGCGACTCTCAAACTGGATGGAAGAAGCTTCCAAGCATAGTGTTCTTCCATTTACCAAAGAGAACCCAAGTGTCTGAGGCTGGTAGCCTTGTTGCTGGAGAGAACTGGCATCCCCGTGGGCCTGTCGGTTAATTTCCTGTTTCTGACCCTCTAAGGAAACCCTTCCAAAAAGCCTTTGGAGCCGCTTAGAGAGAACAGCTGCGAAGTTGATGCACAGAACATTAACCTAGATTCCAGCCCTGGGTCCCAATCATCCATCTTTCTCTGGAGGTTACGTAGCCCACAGAGGGATTCAAGCAGGGAGTTTGCCTTATACAACTGACACATGAAACTGGGATGTGATGCAGGGCCACTCTCCTTGCCCTCACTCTACGTGGGCCGGAGAAGTTATCACGCAGCAGAATTCAACACCCTTCCTCTACACGTGTGTACCCAAAAGAAGTGCTGGGCAGTGGGTGTTCTCAGGCCAAGAGCAGTCCTTGTTCTGGGCTGCACCTGCTCTGTGGTTCAAAGGTTCTCTGACTCTGCTCCTTTGGAAGCATTTCAGGGCTGACGCTATCCCTGGGCTGCCAAAGCAAAGAGGCATAGCGGCCTTTCACACTGAAGGCATGGGCTTGTTTCCCATTCAGAAAGTTATGTTGCCCCTCCCTGGCTGGAGGCGGGTAAGTTGTCACAATTTGCTCTGCCCCTGGAAAATGCAAGTGGGGGTCCGCGATTTGGGATTTCTGGTGAAACAACTTGCAGTCACAGGCAGCCTGAGTACCTTTCCTTTAGTGTGTTCCTAGCTAGGTAAACTCGGCCTTCAGAGGCAAGATGAGAGCAAACATGTTCAAGTTGTGGGGAAAGACTTTGACCAATGACCAATATGCTTGTGCTTGTGCGAGGCTTAGGCAGGAGCTTTCCAACACAGGGTTTTGACCTTACCATAAGCCGTCCCTTTGGGCTGAAGCAGGCGGCGGTTCTGTATCACAGTCTGGGAAACAGGGCCTCAGGTGAGTCTGCCAACTGACTCCCTGCCCTCCGTCACAGCCAGCTGAGAAATTAGGGCAAGGCTGATGGAACCCTCTTACAACGAAATGTTTCTCTTCAGAATAGGAGATTTTACTACCAGACTTCAGCTACTCCTCTCTCTCAGAGTTGGTTCGTGTGTGGACTAGGGAAAGCTCCTAGGGTCTCCAGCTATGAAGGGCTCTTTGCCCAATTGGTTTCATCCGAGAAAGAGCCAGAGGGGCTGATCTCAACAAATAGGGCTGCACACCGTGAGTCCTTCGGGTAGGGCAGTCCTGAGCCAATGTGCCACCTAAGGAATGAAAGCAAAGTTTCCTTGCCACAGGAAAAAACACCGAGGCCTGGTGTTTTCTCTATGAAATTGTGTGAGCTGGTGGGTGAGGCCTTTACTATATTGTGGAAAAGCTCGGGGTTACGGCTGTCTTTCTCCCTCTCTCAGTACAGTACCCTGGTCTCAGCTGTTGGGGAATGCTGAGTGGGAGAGGCTGCCTCTCTGCCGGACTCAGAAGGCTTCTTTCCTTTAGGGCAATTCCGTTTGTGTCTTACCTCGTGGAGAAAGAAACAGGGCGCCTAGAGATATTCTACCATGAAATACCTAACGACAGAGGATCTGCAGGAGCTGGTTTCTCGGTGGAAGGAGCCAAAACGCCTGCATTCCTAAGGTCTCTTTCAGAACTGCCAGACACTCTGCCGTCCTAGGCCTAAGAACTGGAAATTGTGACGGCATGGCAACACTTGGAATCCTAGGATGCAGTGGAAATGCGACTCTCAAACTGGATGGAAGAAGCTTCCAAGCATAGTGTTCTTCCATTTACCAAAGAGAACCCAAGTGTCTGAGGCTGGTAGCCTTGTTGCTGGAGAGAACTGGCATCCCCGTGGGCCTGTCGGTTAATTTCCTGTTTCTGACCCTCTAAGGAAACCCTTCCAAAAAGCCTTTGGAGCCGCTTAGAGAGAACAGCTGCGAAGTTGATGCACAGAACATTAACCTAGATTCCAGCCCTGGGTCCCAATCATCCATCTTTCTCTGGAGGTTACGTAGCCCACAGAGGGATTCAAGCAGGGAGTTTGCCTTATACAACTGACACATGAAACTGGGATGTGATGCAGGGCCACTCTCCTTGCCCTCACTCTACGTGGGCCGGAGAAGTTATCACGCAGCAGAATTCAACACCCTTCCTCTACACGTGTGTACCCAAAAGAAGTGCTGGGCAGTGGGTGTTCTCAGGCCAAGAGCAGTCCTTGTTCTGGGCTGCACCTGCTCTGTGGTTCAAAGGTTCTCTGACTCTGCTCCTTTGGAAGCATTTCAGGGCTGACGCTATCCCTGGGCTGCCAAAGCAAAGAGGCATAGCGGCCTTTCACACTGAAGGCATGGGCTTGTTTCCCATTCAGAAAGTTATGTTGCCCCTCCCTGGCTGGAGGCGGGTAAGTTGTCACAATTTGCTCTGCCCCTGGAAAATGCAAGTGGGGGTCCGCGATTTGGGATTTCTGGTGAAACAACTTGCAGTCACAGGCAGCCTGAGTACCTTTCCTTTAGTGTGTTCCTAGCTAGGTAAACTCGGCCTTCGGAGGCAAGATGAGAGCAAACATGTTCAAGTTGTGGGGAAAGACTTTGACCAATGACCAATATGCTTGTGCTTGTGCGAGGCTTAGGCAGGAGCTTTCCAACACAGGGTTTTGACCTTACCATAAGCCGTCCCTTTGGGCTGAAGCAGGCGGCGGTTCTGTATCACAGTCTGGGAAACAGGGCCTCAGGTGAGTCTGCCAACTGACTCCCTGCCCTCCGTCACAGCCAGCTGAGAAATTAGGGCAAGGCTGATGGAACCCTCTTACAACGAAATGTTTCTCTTCAGAATAGGAGATTTTACTACCAGACTTCAGCTACTCCTCTCTCTCAGAGTTGGTTCGTGTGTGGACTAGGGAAAGCTCCTAGGGTCTCCAGCTATGAAGGGCTCTTTGCCCAATTGGTTTCATCCGAGAAAGAGCCAGAGGGGCTGATCTCAACAAATAGGGCTGCACACCGTGAGTCCTTCGGGTAGGGCAGTCCTGAGCCAATGTGCCACCTAAGGAATGAAAGCAAAGTTTCCTTGCCACAGGAAAAAACACCGAGGCCTGGTGTTTTCTCTATGAAATTGTGTGAGCTGGTGGGTGAGGCCTTTACTATATTGTGGAAAAGCTCGGGGTTACGGCTGTCTTTCTCCCTCTCTCAGTACAGTACCCTGGTCTCAGCTGTTGGGGAATGCTGAGTGGGAGAGGCTGCCTCTCTGCCGGACTCAGAAGGCTTCTTTCCTTTAGGGCAATTCCGTTTGTGTCTTACCTCGTGGAGAAAGAAACAGGGCGCCTAGAGATATTCTACCATGAAATACCTAACGACAGAGGATCTGCAGGAGCTGGTTTCTCGGTGGAAGGGGCCAAAACGCCTGCATTCCTAAGGTCTCTTTCAGAACTGCCAGACACTCTGCCGTCCTAGGCCTAAGAACTGGAAATTGTGACGGCATGGCAACACTTGGAATCCTAGGATGCAGTGGAAATGCGACTCTCAAACTGGATGGAAGAAGCTTCCAAGCATAGTGTTCTTCCATTTACCAAAGAGAACCCAAGTGTCTGAGGCTGGTAGCCTTGTTGCTGGAGAGAACTGGCATCCCCGTGGGCCTGTCGGTTAATTTCCTGTTTCTGACCCTCTAAGGAAACCCTTCCAAAAAGCCTTTGGAGCCGCTTAGAGAGAACAGCTGCGAAGTTGATGCACAGAACATTAACCTAGATTCCAGCCCTGGGTCCCAATCATCCATCTTTCTCTGGAGGTTACGTAGCCCACAGAGGGATTCAAGCAGGGAGTTTGCCTTATACAACTGACACATGAAACTGGGATGTGATGCAGGGCCACTCTCCTTGCCCTCACTCTACGTGGGCCGGAGAAGTTATCACGCAGCAGAATTCAACACCCTTCCTCTACACGTGTGTACCCAAAAGAAGTGCTGGGCAGTGGGTGTTCTCAGGCCAAGAGCAGTCCTTGTTCTGGGCTGCACCTGCTCTGTGGTTCAAAGGTTCTCTGACTCTGCTCCTTTGGAAGCATTTCAGGGCTGACGCTATCCCTGGGCTGCCAAAGCAAAGAGGCATAGCGGCCTTTCACACTGAAGGCATGGGCTTGTTTCCCATTCAGAAAGTTATGTTGCCCCTCCCTGGCTGGAGGCGGGTAAGTTGTCACAATTTGCTCTGCCCCTGGAAAATGCAAGTGGGGGTCCTCGATTTGGGCTGCCTGGTGAAACAACAGGCAGTCACAGGCAGCCTGAGTACCTTTCCTTTAGTGTGTTCCTAGCTAGGTAAACTCGGCCTTCGGAGGCTAGATGAGAGCAAACATGTTCAAGTTGTGGGGAAAGTCTTTGACCAATGACCAATATGCTTGTGCTTGTGCGAGGCTTAGGCAGGAGTTTTCCAACACAGGGTTTTGACCTTACCATAAGCCGTCCCTTTGGGCTGAAGCAGGCGGGGGTTCTGTATCACAGTCTGGGAAACAGGGCCTCAGGTGAGTCTGCCAACTGACTCCCTGCCCTCCGTCACAGCCAGCTGAGAAATTAGGGCAAGGCTGATGGAACCCTCTTACAACGAAATGTTTCTCTTCAGAATAGGAGATTTTGCTACCAGACTTCAGCTACTCCTCTCTCTCAGAGTTGGTTCGTGTGTGGACTAGGGAAAGCTCCTAGGGTCTCCAGCTATGAAGGGCTCTTTGCCCAGTTGGTTTCATCCGAGAAAGAGCCAGAGGGGCTGATCTCAACAAATAGGGCTGCACACCGTGAGTCCTTCGGGTAGGGCAGTCCTGATCCAATGTGCCACCTAAGGAATAAAAGCAAAGTTTCCTTGCCACAGGAAAAAACACCGAGGCCTGGTGTTTTCTCTATGAAATTGTGTGAGCTGGTGGGTGAGGCCTTTACTATATTGTGGAAAAGCTCGGGGTTACGGCTGTCTTTCTCCCTCTCTCAGTACAATACCCTGGTCTCAGCTGTTGGGGAATGCTGAGTGGGAGAGGCTGCCTCTCTGCCGGACTCAGAAGGCTTCTTTCCTTTAGGGCAATTCCGTTTGTGTCTTACCTCGTGGAGAAAGAAACAGGGCGCCTAGAGATATTCTACCATGAAATACCTAACGACAGAGGATCTGCAGGAGCTGGTTTCTCGGTGGAAGGAGCCAAAACGCCTGCATTCCTAAGGTCTCTTTCAGAACTGCCAGACACTCTGCCGTCCTAGGCCTAAGAACTGGAAATTGTGACGGCATGGCAACACTTGGAATCCTAGGATGCAGTGGAAATGCGACTCTCAAACTGGATGGAAGAAGCTTCCAAGCATAGTGTTCTTCCATTTACCAAAGAGAACCCAAGTGTCTGAGGCTGGTAGCCTTGTTGCTGGAGAGAACTGGCATCCCCGTGGGCCTGTCGGTTAATTTCCTGTTTCTGACCCTCTAAGGAAACCCTTCCAAAAAGCCTTTGGAGCCGCTTAGAGAGAACAGCTGCGAAGTTGATGCACAGAACATTAACCTAGATTCCAGCCCTGGGTCCCAATCATCCATCTTTCTCTGGAGGTTACGTAGCCCACAGAGGGATTCAAGCAGGGAGTTTGCCTTATACAACTGACACATGAAACTGGGATGTGATGCAGGGCCACTCTCCTTGCCCTCACTCTACGTGGGCCGGAGAAGTTATCACGCAGCAGAATTCAACACCCTTCCTCTACACGTGTGTACCCAAAAGAAGTGCTGGGCAGTGGGTGTTCTCAGGCCAAGAGCAGTCCTTGTTCTGGGCTGCACCTGCTCTGTGGTTCAAAGGTTCTCTGACTCTGCTCCTTTGGAAGCATTTCACGGCTGACGCTATCCCTGGGCTGCCAAAGCAAAGAGGCATAGCGGCCTTTCACACTGAAGGCATGGGCTTGTTTCCCATTCAGAAAGTTATGTTGCCCCTCCCTGGCTGGAGGCGGGGAAGTTGTCACAATTTGCTCTGCCCCTGGAAAATGCAAGTGGGGGTCCTCGATTTGGGATTTCTGGTGAAACAACTTGCAGTCACAGGCAGCCTGAGTACCTTTCCTTTAGTGTGTTCCTAGCTAGGTAAACTCGGCCTTCGGAGGCAAGATGAGAGCAAACATGTTCAAGTTGTGGGGAAAGTCTTTGACCAATGACCAATATGCTTGTGCTTGTGCGAGGCTTAGGCAGGAGCTTTCCAACACAGGGTTTTGACCTTACCATAAGCCGTCCCTTTGGGCTGAAGCAGGCGGGGGTTCTGTATCACAGTCTGGGAAACAGGGCCTCAGGTGAGTCTGCCAACTGACTCCCTGCCCTCCGTCACAGCCAGCTGAGAAATTAGGGCAAGGCTGATGGAACCCTCTTACAACGAAATGTTTCTCTTCAGAATAGGAGATTTTACTACCAGACTTCAGCTACTCCTCTCTCTCAGAGTTGGTTCGTGTGTGGACTAGGGAAAGCTCCTAGGGTCTCCAGCTATGAAGGGCTCTTTGCCCAATTGGTTTCATCCGAGAAAGAGCCAGAGGGGCTGATCTCAACAAATAGGGCTGCACACCGTGAGTCCTTCGGGTAGGGCAGTCCTGAGCCAATGTGCCACCTAAGGAATGAAAGCAAAGTTTCCTTGCCACAGGAAAAAACACCGAGGCCTGGTGTTTTCTCTATGAAATAGTGTTAGCTAGTGGGTGAAGCCTTTACTATATTGTGGAAAAGCTCGGGTTTACGGCTGTCTTTCTCCCTCTCTCAGTACAATACCCTGGTCTCAGCTGTTGGGGAATGCTGAGTGGGAGAGGCTGCCTCTCTGCCGGACTCTGAAGGCTTCTTTCCTTTAGGGCAATTCCGTTTGTGTCTTACCTCGTGGAGAAAGAAACAGGGCGCCTAGAGATATTCTACCATGAAATACTTAACGACAGAGGATCTGCAGGAGCTGGTTTCTCGGTGGAAGGGGCCAAAACGCCTGCATTCCTAAGGTCTCTTTCAGAACTGCCAGACACTCTGCCGTCCTAGGCCTAAGAACTGGAAATTGTGACGGCATGGCAACACTTGGAATCCTAGGATGCAGTGGAAATGCGACTCTCAAACTGGATGGAAGAAGCTTCCAAGCATAGTGTTCTTCCATTTACCAAAGAGAACCCAAGTGTCTGAGGCTGGTAGCCTTGTTGCTGGAGAGAACTGGCATCCCCGTGGGCCTGTCGGTTAATTTCCTGTTTCTGACCCTCTAAGGAAACCCTTCCAAAAAGCCTTTGGAGCCGCTTAGAGAGAACAGCTGCGAAGTTGATGCACAGAACATTAACCTAGATTCCAGCCCTGGGTCCCAATCATCCATCTTTCTCTGGAGGTTACGTAGCCCACAGAGGGATTCAAGCAGGGAGTTTGCCTTATACAACTGACACATGAAACTGGGATGTGATGCAGGGCCACTCTCCTTGCCCTCACTCTACGTGGGCCGGAGAAGTTATCACGCAGCAGAATTCAACACCCTTCCTCTACACGTGTGTACCCAAAAGAAGTGCTGGGCAGTGGGTGTTCTCAGGCCAAGAGCAGTCCTTGTTCTGGGCTGCACCTGCTCTGTGGTTCAAAGGTTCTCTGACTCTGCTCCTTTGGAAGCATTTCAGGGCTGACGCTATCCCTGGGCTGCCAAAGCAAAGAGGCATAGCGGCCTTTCACACTGAAGGCATGGGCTTGTTTCCCATTCAGAAAGTTATGTTGCCCCTCCCTGGCTGGAGGCGGGTAAGTTGTCACAATTTGCTCTGCCCCTGGAAAATGCAAGTGGGGGTCCTCGATTTGGGATTTCTGGTGAAACAACTTCCAGTCACAGGCAGCCTGAGTACCTTTCCTTTAGTGTGTTCCTAGCTAGTTAACTCGGCCTTCAGAGGCAAGATGAGAGCAAACATGTTCAAGTTGTGGGGAAAGACTTTGACCAATGACCAATATGCTTGTGCTTGTGCGAGGCTTAGGCAGGAGCTTTCCAACACAGGGTTTTGACCTTACCATAAGCCGTCCCTTTGGGCTGAAGCAGGCGGGGGTTCTGTATCACAGTCTGGGAAACAGGGCCTCAGGTGAGTCTGCCAACTGACTCCCTGCCCTCCGTCACAGCCAGCTGAGAAATTAGGGCAAGGCTGATGGAACCCTCTTACAACGAAATGTTTCTCTTCAGAATAGGAGATTTTACTACCAGACTTCAGCTACTCCTCTCTCTCAGAGTTGGTTCGTGTGTGGACTAGGGAAAGCTCCTAGGGTCTCCAGCTATGAAGGGCTCTTTGCCCAATTGGTTTCATCCGAGAAAGAGCCAGAGGGGCTGATCTCAACAAATAGGGCTGCACACCGTGAGTCCTTCGGGTAGGGCAGTCCTGAGCCAATGTGCCACCTAAGGAATGAAAGCAAAGTTTCCTTGCCACAGGAAAAAACACCGAGGCCTGGTGTTTTCTCTATGAAATTGTGTGAGCTGGTGGGTGAGGCCTTTACTATATTGTGGAAAAGCTCGGGGTTACGGCTGTCTTTCTCCCTCTCTCAGTACAGTACCCTGGTCTCAGCTGTTGGGGAATGCTGAGTGGGAGAGGCTGCCTCTCTGCCGGACTCAGAAGGCTTCTTTCCTTTAGGGCAATTCCGTTTGTGTCTTACCTCGTGGAGAAAGAAACAGGGCGCCTAGAGATATTCTACCATGAAATACCTAACGACAGAGGATCTGCAGGAGCTGGTTTCTCGGTGGAAGGAGCCAAAACGCCTGCATTCCTAAGGTCTCTTTCAGAACTGCCAGACACTCTGCCGTCCTAGGCCTAAGAACTGGAAATTGTGACGGCATGGCAACACTTGGAATCCTAGGATGCAGTGGAAATGCGACTCTCAAACTGGATGGAAGAAGCTTCCAAGCATAGTGTTCTTCCATTTACCAAAGAGAACCCAAGTGTCTGAGGCTGGTAGCCTTGTTGCTGGAGAGAACTGGCATCCCCGTGGGCCTGTCGGTTAATTTCCTGTTTCTGACCCTCTAAGGAAACCCTTCCAAAAAGCCTTTGGAGCCGCTTAGAGAGAACAGCTGCGAAGTTGATGCACAGAACATTAACCTAGATTCCAGCCCTGGGTCCCAATCATCCATCTTTCTCTGGAGGTTACGTAGCCCACAGAGGGATTCAAGCAGGGAGTTTGCCTTATACAACTGACACATGAAACTGGGATGTGATGCAGGGCCACTCTCCTTGCCCTCACTCTACGTGGGCCGGAGAAGTTATCACGCAGCAGAATTCAACACCCTTCCTCTACACGTGTGTACCCAAAAGAAGTGCTGGGCAGTGGGTGTTCTCAGGCCAAGAGCAGTCCTTGTTCTGGGCTGCACCTGCTCTGTGGTTCAAAGGTTCTCTGACTCTGCTCCTTTGGAAGCATTTCAGGGCTGACGCTATCCCTGGGCTGCCAAAGCAAAGAGGCATAGCGGCCTTTCACACTGAAGGCATGGGCTTGTTTCCCATTCAGAAAGTTATGTTGCCCCTCCCTGGCTGGAGGCGGGTAAGTTGTCACAATTTGCTCTGCCCCTGGAAAATGCAAGTGGGGGTCCTCGATTTGGGCTGCCTGGTGAAACAACAGGCAGTCACAGGCAGCCTGAGTACCTTTCCTTTAGTGTGTTCCTAGCTAGGTAAACTCGGCCTTCGGAGGCTAGATGAGAGCAAACATGTTCAAGTTGTGGGGAAAGTCTTTGACCAATGACCAATATGCTTGTGCTTGTGCGAGGCTTAGGCAGGAGTTTTCCAACACAGGGTTTTGACCTTACCATAAGCCGTCCCTTTGGGCTGAAGCAGGCGGGGGTTCTGTATCACAGTCTGGGAAACAGGGCCTCAGGTGAGTCTGCCAACTGACTCCCTGCCCTCCGTCACAGCCAGCTGAGAAATTAGGGCAAGGCTGATGGAACCCTCTTACAACGAAATGTTTCTCTTCAGAATAGGAGATTTTGCTACCAGACTTCAGCTACTCCTCTCTCTCAGAGTTGGTTCGTGTGTGGACTAGGGAAAGCTCCTAGGGTCTCCAGCTATGAAGGGCTCTTTGCCCAGTTGGTTTCATCCGAGAAAGAGCCAGAGGGGCTGATCTCAACAAATAGGGCTGCACACCGTGAGTCCTTCGGGTAGGGCAGTCCTGATCCAATGTGCCACCTAAGGAATAAAAGCAAAGTTTCCTTGCCACAGGAAAAAACACCGAGGCCTGGTGTTTTCTCTATGAAATTGTGTGAGCTGGTGGGTGAGGCCTTTACTATATTGTGGAAAAGCTCGGGGTTACGGCTGTCTTTCTCCCTCTCTCAGTACAATACCCTGGTCTCAGCTGTTGGGGAATGCTGAGTGGGAGAGGCTGCCTCTCTGCCGGACTCAGAAGGCTTCTTTCCTTTAGGGCAATTCCGTTTGTGTCTTACCTCGTGGAGAAAGAAACAGGGCGCCTAGAGATATTCTACCATGAAATACCTAACGACAGAGGATCTGCAGGAGCTGGTTTCTCGGTGGAAGGAGCCAAAACGCCTGCATTCCTAAGGTCTCTTTCAGAACTGCCAGACACTCTGCCGTCCTAGGCCTAAGAACTGGAAATTGTGACGGCATGGCAACACTTGGAATCCTAGGATGCAGTGGAAATGCGACTCTCAAACTGGATGGAAGAAGCTTCCAAGCATAGTGTTCTTCCATTTACCAAAGAGAACCCAAGTGTCTGAGGCTGGTAGCCTTGTTGCTGGAGAGAACTGGCATCCCCGTGGGCCTGTCGGTTAATTTCCTGTTTCTGACCCTCTAAGGAAACCCTTCCAAAAAGCCTTTGGAGCCGCTTAGAGAGAACAGCTGCGAAGTTGATGCACAGAACATTAACCTAGATTCCAGCCCTGGGTCCCAATCATCCATCTTTCTCTGGAGGTTACGTAGCCCACAGAGGGATTCAAGCAGGGAGTTTGCCTTATACAACTGACACATGAAACTGGGATGTGATGCAGGGCCACTCTCCTTGCCCTCACTCTACGTGGGCCGGAGAAGTTATCACGCAGCAGAATTCAACACCCTTCCTCTACACGTGTGTACCCAAAAGAAGTGCTGGGCAGTGGGTGTTCTCAGGCCAAGAGCAGTCCTTGTTCTGGGCTGCACCTGCTCTGTGGTTCAAAGGTTCTCTGACTCTGCTCCTTTGGAAGCATTTCACGGCTGACGCTATCCCTGGGCTGCCAAAGCAAAGAGGCATAGCGGCCTTTCACACTGAAGGCATGGGCTTGTTTCCCATTCAGAAAGTTATGTTGCCCCTCCCTGGCTGGAGGCGGGTAAGTTGTCACAATTTGCTCTGCCCCTGGAAAATGCAAGTGGGGGTCCTCGATTTGGGATTTCTGGTGAAACAACTTCCAGTCACAGGCAGCCTGAGTACCTTTCCTTTAGTGTGTTCCTAGCTAGGTAAACTCGGCCTTCGGAGGCAAGATGAGAGCAAACATGTTCAAGTTGTGGGGAAAGTCTTTGACCAATGACCAATATGCTTGTGCTTGTGCGAGGCTTAGGCAGGAGCTTTCCAACACAGGGTTTTGACCTTACCATAAGCCGTCCCTTTGGGCTGAAGCAGGCGGGGGTTCTGTATCACAGTCTGGGAAACAGGGCCTCAGGTGAGTCTGCCAACTGACTCCCTGCCCTCCGTCACAGCCAGCTGAGAAATTAGGGCAAGGCTGATGGAACCCTCTTACAACGAAATGTTTCTCTTCAGAATAGGAGATTTTACTACCAGACTTCAGCTACTCCTCTCTCTCAGAGTTGGTTCGTGTGTGGACTAGGGAAAGCTCCTAGGGTCTCCAGCTATGAAGGGCTCTTTGCCCAATTGGTTTCATCCGAGAAAGAGCCAGAGGGGCTGATCTCAACAAATAGGGCTGCACACCGTGAGTCCTTCAGGTAGGGCAGTCCTGAGCCAATGTGCCACCTAAGGAATGAAAGCAAAGTTTCCTTGCCACAGGAAAAAACACCGAGGCCTGGTGTTTTCTCTATGAAATAGTGTTAGCTAGTGGGTGAAGCCTTTCCTATATTGTGGAAAAGCTCGGGTTTACGGCTGTCTTTCTCCCTCTCTCAGTACAATACCCTGGTCTCAGCTGTTGGGGAATGCTGAGTGGGAGAGGCTGCCTCTCTGCCGGACTCTGAAGGCTTCTTTCCTTTAGGGCAATTCCGTTTGTGTCTTACCTCGTGGAGAAAGAAACAGGGCGCCTAGAGATATTCTACCATGAAATACTTAACGACAGAGGATCTGCAGGAGCTGGTTTCTCGGTGGAAGGGGCCAAAACGCCTGCATTCCTAAGGTCTCTTTCAGAACTGCCAGACACTCTGCCGTCCTAGGCCTAAGAACTGGAAATTGTGACGGCATGGCAACACTTGGAATCCTAGGATGCAGTGGAAATGCGACTCTCAAACTGGATGGAAGAAGCTTCCAAGCATAGTGTTCTTCCATTTACCAAAGAGAACCCAAGTGTCTGAGGCTGGTAGCCTTGTTGCTGGAGAGAACTGGCATCCCCGTGGGCCTGTCGGTTAATTTCCTGTTTCTGACCCTCTAAGGAAACCCTTCCAAAAAGCCTTTGGAGCCGCTTAGAGAGAACAGCTGCGAAGTGGATGCACAGAACATTAACCTAGATTCCAGCCCTGGGTCCCAATCATCCATCTTTCTCTGGAGGTTACGTAGCCCACAGAGGGATTCAAGCAGGGAGTTTGCCTTATACAACTGACACATGAAACTGGGATGTGATGCAGGGCCACTCTCCTTGCCCTCACTCTACGTGGGCCGGAGAAGTTATCACGCAGCAGAATTCAACACCCTTCCTCTACACGTGTGTACCCAAAAGAAGTGCTGGGCAGTGGGTGTTCTCAGGCCAAGAGCAGTCCTTGTTCTGGGCTGCACCTGCTCTGTGGTTCAAAGGTTCTCTGACTCTGCTCCTTTGGAAGCATTTCAGGGCTGACGCTATCCCTGGGCTGCCAAAGCAAAGAGGCATAGCGGCCTTTCACACTGAAGGCATGGGCTTGTTTCCCATTCAGAAAGTTATGTTGCCCCTCCCTGGCTGGAGGCGGGTAAGTTGTCACAATTTGCTCTGCCCCTGGAAAATGCAAGTGGGGGTCCTCGATTTGGGATTTCTGGTGAAACAACTTGCAGTCACAGGCAGCCTGAGTACCTTTCCTTTAGTGTGTTCCTAGCTAGGTAAACTCGGCCTTCAGAGGCAAGATGAGAGCAAACATGTTCAAGTTGTGGGGAAAGACTTTGACCAATGACCAATATGCTTGTGCTTGTGCGAGGCTTAGGCAGGAGCTTTCCAACACAGGGTTTTGACCTTACCATAAGCCGTCCCTTTGGGCTGAAGCAGGCGGGGGTTCTGTATCACAGTCTGGGAAACAGGGCCTCAGGTGAGTCTGCCAACTGACTCCCTGCCCTCCGTCACAGCCAGCTGAGAAATTAGGGCAAGGCTGATGGAACCCTCTTACAACGAAATGTTTCTCTTCAGAATAGGAGATTTTACTACCAGACTTCAGCTACTCCTCTCTCTCAGAGTTGGTTCGTGTGTGGACTAGGGAAAGCTCCTAGGGTCTCCAGCTATGAAGGGCTCTTTGCCCAATTGGTTTCATCCGAGAAAGAGCCAGAGGGGCTGATCTCAACAAATAGGGCTGCACACCGTGAGTCCTTCGGGTAGGGCAGTCCTGAGCCAATGTGCCCACTAAGGAATAAAAGCAAAGTTTCCTTGCCACAGGAAAAAACACCGAGGCCTGGTGTTTTCTCTATGAAATTGTGTGAGCTGGTGGGTGAGGCCTTTACTATATTGTGGAAAAGCTCGGGGTTACGGCTGTCTTTCTCCCTCTCTCAGTACAGTACCCTGGTCTCAGCTGTTGGGGAATGCTGAGTGGGAGAGGCTGCCTCTCTGCCGGACTCAGAAGGCTTCTTTCCTTTAGGGCAATTCCGTTTGTGTCTTACCTCGTGGAGAAAGAAACAGGGCGCCTAGAGATATTCTACCATGAAATACCTAACGACAGAGGATCTGCAGGAGCTGGTTTCTCGGTGGAAGGAGCCAAAACGCCTGCATTCCTAAGGTCTCTTTCAGAACTGCCAGACACTCTGCCGTCCTAGGCCTAAGAACTGGAAATTGTGACGGCATGGCAACACTTGGAATCCTAGGATGCAGTGGAAATGCGACTCTCAAACTGGATGGAAGAAGCTTCCAAGCATAGTGTTCTTCCATTTACCAAAGAGAACCCAAGTGTCTGAGGCTGGTAGCCTTGTTGCTGGAGAGAACTGGCATCCCCGTGGGCCTGTCGGTTAATTTCCTGTTTCTGACCCTCTAAGGAAACCCTTCCAAAAAGCCTTTGGAGCCGCTTAGAGAGAACAGCTGCGAAGTTGATGCACAGAACATTAACCTAGATTCCAGCCCTGGGTCCCAATCATCCATCTTTCTCTGGAGGTTACGTAGCCCACAGAGGGATTCAAGCAGGGAGTTTGCCTTATACAACTGACACATGAAACTGGGATGTGATGCAGGGCCACTCTCCTTGCCCTCACTCTACGTGGGCCGGAGAAGTTATCACGCAGCAGAATTCAACACCCTTCCTCTACACGTGTGTACCCAAAAGAAGTGCTGGGCAGTGGGTGTTCTCAGGCCAAGAGCAGTCCTTGTTCTGGGCTGCACCTGCTCTGTGGTTCAAAGGTTCTCTGACTCTGCTCCTTTGGAAGCATTTCAGGGCTGACGCTATCCCTGGGCTGCCAAAGCAAAGAGGCATAGCGGCCTTTCACACTGAAGGCATGGGCTTGTTTCCCATTCAGAAAGTTATGTTGCCCCTCCCTGGCTGGAGGCGGGTAAGTTGTCACAATTTGCTCTGCCCCTGGAAAATGCAAGTGGGGGTCCTCGATTTGGGCTGCCTGGTGAAACAACAGGCAGTCACAGGCAGCCTGAGTACCTTTCCTTTAGTGTGTTCCTAGCTAGGTAAACTCGGCCTTCGGAGGCTAGATGAGAGCAAACATGTTCAAGTTGTGGGGAAAGTCTTTGACCAATGACCAATATGCTTGTGCTTGTGCGAGGCTTAGGCAGGAGTTTTCCAACACAGGGTTTTGACCTTACCATAAGCCGTCCCTTTGGGCTGAAGCAGGCGGGGGTTCTGTATCACAGTCTGGGAAACAGGGCCTCAGGTGAGTCTGCCAACTGACTCCCTGCCCTCCGTCACAGCCAGCTGAGAAATTAGGGCAAGGCTGATGGAACCCTCTTACAACGAAATGTTTCTCTTCAGAATAGGAGATTTTGCTACCAGACTTCAGCTACTCCTCTCTCTCAGAGTTGGTTCGTGTGTGGACTAGGGAAAGCTCCTAGGGTCTCCAGCTATGAAGGGCTCTTTGCCCAGTTGGTTTCATCCGAGAAAGAGCCAGAGGGGCTGATCTCAACAAATAGGGCTGCACACCGTGAGTCCTTCGGGTAGGGCAGTCCTGATCCAATGTGCCACCTAAGGAATAAAAGCAAAGTTTCCTTGCCACAGGAAAAAACACCGAGGCCTGGTGTTTTCTCTATGAAATTGTGTGAGCTGGTGGGTGAGGCCTTTACTATATTGTGGAAAAGCTCGGGGTTACGGCTGTCTTTCTCCCTCTCTCAGTACAATACCCTGGTCTCAGCTGTTGGGGAATGCTGAGTGGGAGAGGCTGCCTCTCTGCCGGACTCAGAAGGCTTCTTTCCTTTAGGGCAATTCCGTTTGTGTCTTACCTCGTGGAGAAAGAAACAGGGCGCCTAGAGATATTCTACCATGAAATACCTAACGACAGAGGATCTGCAGGAGCTGGTTTCTCGGTGGAAGGAGCCAAAACGCCTGCATTCCTAAGGTCTCTTTCAGAACTGCCAGACACTCTGCCGTCCTAGGCCTAAGAACTGGAAATTGTGACGGCATGGCAACACTTGGAATCCTAGGATGCAGTGGAAATGCGACTCTCAAACTGGATGGAAGAAGCTTCCAAGCATAGTGTTCTTCCATTTACCAAAGAGAACCCAAGTGTCTGAGGCTGGTAGCCTTGTTGCTGGAGAGAACTGGCATCCCCGTGGGCCTGTCGGTTAATTTCCTGTTTCTGACCCTCTAAGGAAACCCTTCCAAAAAGCCTTTGGAGCCGCTTAGAGAGAACAGCTGCGAAGTTGATGCACAGAACATTAACCTAGATTCCAGCCCTGGGTCCCAATCATCCATCTTTCTCTGGAGGTTACGTAGCCCACAGAGGGATTCAAGCAGGGAGTTTGCCTTATACAACTGACACATGAAACTGGGATGTGATGCAGGGCCACTCTCCTTGCCCTCACTCTACGTGGGCCGGAGAAGTTATCACGCAGCAGAATTCAACACCCTTCCTCTACACGTGTGTACCCAAAAGAAGTGCTGGGCAGTGGGTGTTCTCAGGCCAAGAGCAGTCCTTGTTCTGGGCTGCACCTGCTCTGTGGTTCAAAGGTTCTCTGACTCTGCTCCTTTGGAAGCATTTCAGGGCTGACGCTATCCCTGGGCTGCCAAAGCAAAGAGGCATAGCGGCCTTTCACACTGAAGGCATGGGCTTGTTTCCCATTCAGAAAGTTATGTTGCCCCTCCCTGGCTGGAGGCGGGTAAGTTGTCACAATTTGCTCTGCCCCTGGAAAATGCAAGTGGGGGTCCTCGATTTGGGCTGCCTGGTGAAACAACAGGCAGTCACAGGCAGCCTGAGTACCTTTCCTTTAGTGTGTTCCTAGCTAGGTAAACTCGGCCTTCGGAGGCTAGATGAGAGCAAACATGTTCAAGTTGTGGGGAAAGTCTTTGACCAATGACCAATATGCTTGTGCTTGTGCGAGGCTTAGGCAGGAGTTTTCCAACACAGGGTTTTGACCTTACCATAAGCCGTCCCTTTGGGCTGAAGCAGGCGGGGGTTCTGTATCACAGTCTGGGAAACAGGGCCTCAGGTGAGTCTGCCAACTGACTCCCTGCCCTCCGTCACAGCCAGCTGAGAAATTAGGGCAAGGCTGATGGAACCCTCTTACAACGAAATGTTTCTCTTCAGAATAGGAGATTTTGCTACCAGACTTCAGCTACTCCTCTCTCTCAGAGTTGGTTCGTGTGTGGACTAGGGAAAGCTCCTAGGGTCTCCAGCTATGAAGGGCTCTTTGCCCAGTTGGTTTCATCCGAGAAAGAGCCAGAGGGGCTGATCTCAACAAATAGGGCTGCACACCGTGAGTCCTTCGGGTAGGGCAGTCCTGATCCAATGTGCCACCTAAGGAATAAAAGCAAAGTTTCCTTGCCACAGGAAAAAACACCGAGGCCTGGTGTTTTCTCTATGAAATTGTGTGAGCTGGTGGGTGAGGCCTTTACTATATTGTGGAAAAGCTCGGGGTTACGGCTGTCTTTCTCCCTCTCTCAGTACAATACCCTGGTCTCAGCTGTTGGGGAATGCTGAGTGGGAGAGGCTGCCTCTCTGCCGGACTCAGAAGGCTTCTTTCCTTTAGGGCAATTCCGTTTGTGTCTTACCTCGTGGAGAAAGAAACAGGGCGCCTAGAGATATTCTACCATGAAATACCTAACGACAGAGGATCTGCAGGAGCTGGTTTCTCGGTGGAAGGAGCCAAAACGCCTGCATTCCTAAGGTCTCTTTCAGAACTGCCAGACACTCTGCCGTCCTAGGCCTAAGAACTGGAAATTGTGACGGCATGGCAACACTTGGAATCCTAGGATGCAGTGGAAATGCGACTCTCAAACTGGATGGAAGAAGCTTCCAAGCATAGTGTTCTTCCATTTACCAAAGAGAACCCAAGTGTCTGAGGCTGGTAGCCTTGTTGCTGGAGAGAACTGGCATCCCCGTGGGCCTGTCGGTTAATTTCCTGTTTCTGACCCTCTAAGGAAACCCTTCCAAAAAGCCTTTGGAGCCGCTTAGAGAGAACAGCTGCGAAGTTGATGCACAGAACATTAACCTAGATTCCAGCCCTGGGTCCCAATCATCCATCTTTCTCTGGAGGTTACGTAGCCCACAGAGGGATTCAAGCAGGGAGTTTGCCTTATACAACTGACACATGAAACTGGGATGTGATGCAGGGCCACTCTCCTTGCCCTCACTCTACGTGGGCCGGAGAAGTTATCACGCAGCAGAATTCAACACCCTTCCTCTACACGTGTGTACCCAAAAGAAGTGCTGGGCAGTGGGTGTTCTCAGGCCAAGAGCAGTCCTTGTTCTGGGCTGCACCTGCTCTGTGGTTCAAAGGTTCTCTGACTCTGCTCCTTTGGAAGCATTTCACGGCTGACGCTATCCCTGGGCTGCCAAAGCAAAGAGGCATAGCGGCCTTTCACACTGAAGGCATGGGCTTGTTTCCCATTCAGAAAGTTATGTTGCCCCTCCCTGGCTGGAGGCGGGTAAGTTGTCACAATTTGCTCTGCCCCTGGAAAATGCAAGTGGGGGTCCTCGATTTGGGATTTCTGGTGAAACAACTTGCAGTCACAGGCAGCCTGAGTACCTTTCCTTTAGTGTGTTCCTAGCTAGGTAAACTCGGCCTTCGGAGGCAAGATGAGAGCAAACATGTTCAAGTTGTGGGGAAAGTCTTTGACCAATGACCAATATGCTTGTGCTTGTGCGAGGCTTAGGCAGGAGCTTTCCAACACAGGGTTTTGACCTTACCATAAGCCGTCCCTTTGGGCTGAAGCAGGCGGGGGTTCTGTATCACAGTCTGGGAAACAGGGCCTCAGGTGAGTCTGCCAACTGACTCCCTGCCCTCCGTCACAGCCAGCTGAGAAATTAGGGCAAGGCTGATGGAACCCTCTTACAACGAAATGTTTCTCTTCAGAATAGGAGATTTTACTACCAGACTTCAGCTACTCCTCTCTCTCAGAGTTGGTTCGTGTGTGGACTAGGGAAAGCTCCTAGGGTCTCCAGCTATGAAGGGCTCTTTGCCCAATTGGTTTCATCCGAGAAAGAGCCAGAGGGGCTGATCTCAACAAATAGGGCTGCACACCGTGAGTCCTTCGGGTAGGGCAGTCCTGAGCCAATGTGCCACCTAAGGAATGAAAGCAAAGTTTCCTTGCCACAGGAAAAAACACCGAGGCCTGGTGTTTTCTCTATGAAATAGTGTTAGCTAGTGGGTGAAGCCTTTCCTATATTGTGGAAAAGCTCGGGTTTACGGCTGTCTTTCTCCCTCTCTCAGTACAATACCCTGGTCTCAGCTGTTGGGGAATGCTGAGTGGGAGAGGCTGCCTCTCTGCCGGACTCTGAAGGCTTCTTTCCTTTAGGGCAATTCCGTTTGTGTCTTACCTCGTGGAGAAAGAAACAGGGCGCCTAGAGATATTCTACCATGAAATACTTAACGACAGAGGATCTGCAGGAGCTGGTTTCTCGGTGGAAGGGGCCAAAACGCCTGCATTCCTAAGGTCTCTTTCAGAACTGCCAGACACTCTGCCGTCCTAGGCCTAAGAACTGGAAATTGTGACGGCATGGCAACACTTGGAATCCTAGGATGCAGTGGAAATGCGACTCTCAAACTGGATGGAAGAAGCTTCCAAGCATAGTGTTCTTCCATTTACCAAAGAGAACCCAAGTGTCTGAGGCTGGTAGCCTTGTTGCTGGAGAGAACTGGCATCCCCGTGGGCCTGTCGGTTAATTTCCTGTTTCTGACCCTCTAAGGAAACCCTTCCAAAAAGCCTTTGGAGCCGCTTAGAGAGAACAGCTGCGAAGTTGATGCACAGAACATTAACCTAGATTCCAGCCCTGGGTCCCAATCATCCATCTTTCTCTGGAGGTTACGTAGCCCACAGAGGGATTCAAGCAGGGAGTTTGCCTTATACAACTGACACATGAAACTGGGATGTGATGCAGGGCCACTCTCCTTGCCCTCACTCTACGTGGGCCGGAGAAGTTATCACGCAGCAGAATTCAACACCCTTCCTCTACACGTGTGTACCCAAAAGAAGTGCTGGGCAGTGGGTGTTCTCAGGCCAAGAGCAGTCCTTGTTCTGGGCTGCACCTGCTCTGTGGTTCAAAGGTTCTCTGACTCTGCTCCTTTGGAAGCATTTCAGGGCTGACGCTATCCCTGGGCTGCCAAAGCAAAGAGGCATAGCGGCCTTTCACACTGAAGGCATGGGCTTGTTTCCCATTCAGAAAGTTATGTTGCCCCTCCCTGGCTGGAGGCGGGTAAGTTGTCACAATTTGCTCTGCCCCTGGAAAATGCAAGTGGGGGTCCTCGATTTGGGATTTCTGGTGAAACAACTTGCAGTCACAGGCAGCCTGAGTACCTTTCCTTTAGTGTGTTCCTAGCTAGGTAAACTCGGCCTTCAGAGGCAAGATGAGAGCAAATATGTTCAAGTTGTGGGGAAAGACTTTGACCAATGACCAATATGCTTGTGCTTGTGCGAGGCTTAGGCAGGAGCTTTCCAACACAGGGTTTTGACCTTACCATAAGCCGTCCCTTTGGGCTGAAGCAGGCGGGGGTTCTGTATCACAGTCTGGGAAACAGGGCCTCAGGTGAGTCTGCCAACTGACTCCCTGCCCTCCGTCACAGCCAGCTGAGAAATTAGGGCAAGGCTGATGGAACCCTCTTACAACGAAATGTTTCTCTTCAGAATAGGAGATTTTACTACCAGACTTCAGCTACTCCTCTCTCTCAGAGTTGGTTCGTGTGTGGACTAGGGAAAGCTCCTAGGGTCTCCAGCTATGAAGGGCTCTTTGCCCAATTGGTTTCATCCGAGAAAGAGCCAGAGGGGCTGATCTCAACAAATAGGGCTGCACACCGTGAGTCCTTCGTGTAGGGCAGTCCTGAGCCAATGTGCCACCTAAGGAATGAAAGCAAAGTTTCCTTGCCACAGGAAAAAACACCGAGGCCTGGTGTTTTCTCTATGAAATAGTGTTAGCTGGTGGGTGAAGCCTTTACTATATTGTGGAAAAGCTCGGGGTTACGGCTGTCTTTCTCCCTCTCTCAGTACAATACCCTGGTCTCAGCTGTTGGGGAATGCTGAGTGGGAGAGGCTGCCTCTCTGCCGGACTCTGAAGGCTTCTTTCCTTTAGGGCAATTCCGTTTGTGTCTTACCTCGTGGAGAAAGAAACAGGGCGCCTAGAGATATTCTACCATGAAATACTTAACGACAGAGGATCTGCAGGAGCTGGTTTCTCGGTGGAAGGGGCCAAAACGCCTGCATTCCTAAGGTCTCTTTCAGAACTGCCAGACACTCTGCCGTCCTAGGCCTAAGAACTGGAAATTGTGACGGCATGGCAACACTTGGAATCCTAGGATGCAGTGGAAATGCGACTCTCAAACTGGATGGAAGAAGCTTCCAAGCATAGTGTTCTTCCATTTACCAAAGAGAACCCAAGTGTCTGAGGCTGGTAGCCTTGTTGCTGGAGAGAACTGGCATCCCCGTGGGCCTGTCGGTTAATTTCCTGTTTCTGACCCTCTAAGGAAACCCTTCCAAAAAGCCTTTGGAGCCGCTTAGAGAGAACAGCTGCGAAGTTGATGCACAGAACATTAACCTAGATTCCAGCCCTGGGTCCCAATCATCCATCTTTCTCTGGAGGTTACGTAGCCCACAGAGGGATTCAAGCAGGGAGTTTGCCTTATACAACTGACACATGAAACTGGGATGTGATGCAGGGCCACTCTCCTTGCCCTCAGTCTACGTGGGCCGGAGAAGTTATCACGCAGCAGAATTCAACACCCTTCCTCTACACGTGTGTACCCAAAAGAAGCGCTGGGCAGTGGGTGTTCTCAGGCCAAGAGCAGTCCTTGTTCTGGGCTGCACCTGCTCTGTGGTTCAAAGGTTCTCTGACTCTGCTCCTTTGGAAGCATTTCAGGGCTGACGCTATCCCTGGGCTGCCAAAGCAAAGAGGCATAGCGGCCTTTCACACTGAAGGCATGGGCTTCTTTCCCATCCAGAATGTGTATGTTGCCCCTCCCAGGCTGGAGGCGTGTAAGTTGAAACCATTTGCTCTGCCTCTGGAAAAGGCAAGTGGGTGTACTCGATTTGGGCTGCCTGGTGAAACAACATGCAGTCACAGGCAGCCTGAGTACCTTTCCTTTAGTGTGTTCCTAGCTAGGTAAACTCGGCTTTCGGAGGCTAGATGAGAGCAAATATGTTCAAGTTGTGGGGAAAGTCTTTGACCAATGACCAATATGCTTGTGCTTGTGCGAGGCTTAGGCAGGAGCTTTCCAACACAGGGTTTTGACCTTACCATAAGCCGTCCCTTTGGGCTGAAGCAGGCGGGGGTTCTGTATCACAGTCTGGGAAACAGGGCCTCAGGTGAGTCTGCCAACTGACTCCCTGCCCTCCGTCACAGCCAGCTGAGAAATTAGGGCAAGGCTGATGGAACCCTCTTACAACGAAATGTTTCTCTTTAGAATAGGAGATTTTGCTACCAGACTTCAGCTACTCCTCTCTCTCAGAGTTGGTTCGTGTGTGGACTAGGGAAAGCTCCTAGGGTCTCCAGCTATGAAGGGCTCTTTGCCCAGTTGGTTTCATCCGAGAAAGAGCCAGAGGGGCTGATCTCAACAAATAGGGCTGCACACCGTGAGTCCTTCGGGTAGGGCAGTCCTGATCCAATGTGCCACCTAAGGAATAAAAGCAAAGTTTCCTTGCCACAGGAAAAAACACCGAGGCCTGGTGTTTTCTCTATGAAATTGTGTGAGCTGGTGGGTGAGGCCTTTACTATATTGTGGAAAAGCTCGGGGTTACGGCTGTCTTTCTCCCTCTCTCAGTACAATACCCTGGTCTCAGCTGTTGGGGAATGCTGAGTGGGAGAGGTTGCCTCTCTGCCGGCCTCAGAAGGCTTCTTTCCTTTAGGGCAATTCCGTTTGTGTCTTACCTCGTGGAGAAAGAAACAGGGCGCCTAGAGATATTCTACCATGAAATACCTAACGACAGAGGATCTGCAGGAGCTGGTTTCTCGGTGGAAGGGGCCAAAACGCCTGCATTCCTAAGGTTTCTTTCAGAACTGCCAGACACTCTGCCGTCCTAGGCCTAAGAACTGGAAATTGTGACGGCATGGCAACACTTGGAATCCTAGGATGCAGTGGAAATGCGACTCTCAAACTGGATGGAAGAAGCTTCCAAGCATAGTGTTCTTCCATTTACCAAAGAGAACCCAAGTGTCTGAGGCTGGTAGCCTTGTTGCTGGAGAGAACTGGCATCCCCGTGGGCCTGTCGGTTAATTTCCTGTTTCTGACCCTCTAAGGAAACCCTTCCAAAAAGCCTTTGGAGCCGCTTAGAGAGAACAGCTGCGAAGTTGATGCACAGAACATTAACCTAGATTCCAGCCCTGGGTCCCAATCATCCATCTTTCTCTGGAGGTTACGTAGCCCACAGAGGGATTCAAGCAGGGAGTTTGCCTTATACAACTGACACATGAAACTGGGATGTGATGCAGGGCCACTCTCCTTGCCCTCACTCTACGTGGGCCGGAGAAGTTATCACGCAGCAGAATTCAACACCCTTCCTCTACACGTGTGTACCCAAAAGAAGTGCTGGGCAGTGGGTGTTCTCAGGCCAAGAGCAGTCCTTGTTCTGGGCTGCACCTGCTCTGTGGTTCAAAGGTTCTCTGACTCTGCTCCTTTGGAAGCATTTCAGGGCTGACGCTATCCCTGGGCTGCCAAAGCAAAGAGGCATAGCGGCCTTTCACACTGAAGGCATGGGCTTGTTTCCCATTCAGAAAGTTATGTTGCCCCTCCCTGGCTGGAGGCGGGTAAGTTGTCACAATTTGCTCTGCCCCTGGAAAATGCAAGTGGGGGTCCTCGATTTGGGCGGCCTGGTGAAACAACAGGCAGTCACAGGCAGCCTGAGTACCTTTCCTTTAGTGTGTTCCTAGCTAGGTAAACTCGGCCTTCGGAGGCTAGATGAGAGCAAACATGTTCAAGTTGTGGGGAAAGTCTTTGACCAATGACCAATATGCTTGTGCTTGTGCGAGGCTTAGGCAGGAGCTTTCCAACACAGGGTTTTGACCTTACCATAAGCCGTCCCTTTGGGCTGAAGCAGGCGGGGGTTCTGTATCACAGTCTGGGAAACAGGGCCTCAGGTGAGTCTGCCAACTGACTCCCTGCCCTCCGTCACAGCCAGCTGAGAAATTAGGGCAAGGCTGATGGAACCCTCTTACAACGAAATGTTTCTCTTCAGAATAGGAGATTTTGCTACCAGACTTCAGCTACTCCTCTCTCTCAGAGTTGGTTCGTGTGTGGACTAGGGAAAGCTCCTAGGGTCTCCAGCTATGAAGGGCTCTTTGCCCAGTTGGTTTCATCCGAGAAAGAGCCAGAGGGGCTGATCTCAACAAATAGGGCTGCACACCGTGAGTCCTTCGGGTAGGGCAGTCCTGATCCAATGTGCCACCTAAGGAATAAAAGCAAAGTTTCCTTGCCACAGGAAAAAACACCGAGGCCTGGTGTTTTCTCTATGAAATTGTGTGAGCTGGTGGGTGAGGCCTTTACTATATTGAGGAAAAGCTCGGGGTTACGGCTGTCTTTCTCCCTCTCTCAGTACAATACCCTGGTCTCAGCTGTTGGGGAATGCTGAGTGGGAGAGGCTGCCTCTCTGCCGGACTCAGAAGGCTTCTTTCCTTTAGGGCAATTCCGTTTGTGTCTTACCTCGTGGAGAAAGAAACAGGGCGCCTAGAGATATTCTACCATGAAATACCTAACGACAGAGGATCTGCAGGAGCTGGTTTCTCGGTGGAAGGAGCCAAAACGCCTGCATTCCTAAGGTCTCTTTCAGAACTGCCAGACACTCTGCCGTCCTAGGCCTAAGAACTGGAAATTGTGACGGCATGGCAACACTTGGAATCCTAGGATGCAGTGGAAATGCGACTCTCAAACTGGATGGAAGAAGCTTCCAAGCATAGTGTTCTTCCATTTACCAAAGAGAACCCAAGTGTCTGAGGCTGGTAGCCTTGTTGCTGGAGAGAACTGGCATCCCCGTGGGCCTTTTGGTTAATTTCCTGTTTCTGACCCTCTAAGGAAACCCTTCCAAAAAGCCTTTGGAGCCGCTTAGAGAGAACAGCTGCGAAGTTGATGCACAGAACATTAACCTAGATTCCAGCCCTGGGTCCCAATCATCCATCTTTCTCTGGAGGTTACGTAGCCCACAGAGGGATTCAAGCAGGGAGTTTGCCTTATACAACTGACACATGAAACTGGGATGTGATGCAGGGCCACTCTCCTTGCCCTCACTCTACGTGGGACGGAGAAGTTATCACGCAGCAGAATTCAACACCCTTCCTCTACACGTGTGTACCCAAAAGAAGCGCTGGGCAGTGGGTGTTCTCAGGCCAAGAGCAGTCCTTGTTCTGGGCTGCACCTGCTCTGTGGTTCAAAGGTTCTCTGACTCTGCTCCTTTGGAAGCATTTCAGGGCTGACGCTATCCCTGGGCTGCCAAAGCAAAGAGGCATAGCGGCCTTTCACACTGAAGGCATGGGCTTGTTTCCCATTCAGAAAGTTATGTTGCCCCTCCCTGGCTGGAGGCGGGTAAGTTGTCACAATTTGCTCTGCCCCTGGAAAATGCAAGTGGGGGTCCTCGATTTGGGATTTCTGGTGAAACAACTTGCAGTCACAGGCAGCCTGAGTACCTTTCCTTTAGTGTGTTCCTAGCTAGGTAAACTCGGCCTTCAGAGGCAAGATGAGAGCAAACATGTTCAAGTTGTGGGGAAAGACTTTGACCAATGACCAATATGCTTGTGCTTGTGCGAGGCTTAGGCAGGAGCTTTCCAACACAGGGTTTTGACCTTACCATAAGCCGTCCCTTTGGGCTGAAGCAGGCGGGGGTTCTGTATCACAGTCTGGGAAACAGGGCCTCAGGTGAGTCTGCCAACTGACTCCCTGCCCTCCGTCACAGCCAGCTGAGAAATTAGGGCAAGGCTGATGGAACCCTCTTACAACGAAATGTTTCTCTTCAGAATAGGAGATTTTACTACCAGACTTCAGCTACTCCTCTCTCTCAGAGTTGGTTCGTGTGTGGACTAGGGAAAGCTCCTAGGGTCTCCAGCTATGAAGGGCTCTTTGCCCAATTGGTTTCATCCGAGAAAGAGCCAGAGGGGCTGATCTCAACAAATAGGGCTGCACACCGTGAGTCCTTCGTGTAGGGCAGTCCTGAGCCAATGTGCCACCTAAGGAATGAAAGCAAAGTTTCCTTGCCACAGGAAAAAACACCGAGGCCTGGTGTTTTCTCTATGAAATAGTGTTAGCTGGTGGGTGAAGCCTTTACTATATTGTGGAAAAGCTCGGGGTTACGGCTGTCTTTCTCCCTCTCTCAGTACAATACCCTGGTCTCAGCTGTTGGGGAATGCTGAGTGGGAGAGGCTGCCTCTCTGCCGGACTCTGAAGGCTTCTTTCCTTTAGGGCAATTCCGTTTGTGTCTTACCTCGTGGAGAAAGAAACAGGGCGCCTAGAGATATTCTACCATGAAATACTTAACGACAGAGGATCTGCAGGAGCTGGTTTCTCGGTGGAAGGGGCCAAAACGCCTGCATTCCTAAGGTCTCTTTCAGAACTGCCAGACACTCTGCCGTCCTAGGCCTAAGAACTGGAAATTGTGACGGCATGGCAACACTTGGAATCCTAGGATGCAGTGGAAATGCGACTCTCAAACTGGATGGAAGAAGCTTCCAAGCATAGTGTTCTTCCATTTACCAAAGAGAACCCAAGTGTCTGAGGCTGGTAGCCTTGTTGCTGGAGAGAACTGGCATCCCCGTGGGCCTGTCGGTTAATTTCCTGTTTCTGACCCTCTAAGGAAACCCTTCCAAAAAGCCTTTGGAGCCGCTTAGAGAGAACAGCTGCGAAGTTGATGCACAGAACATTAACCTAGATTCCAGCCCTGGGTCCCAATCATCCATCTTTCTCTGGAGGTTACGTAGCCCACAGAGGGATTCAAGCAGGGAGTTTGCCTTATACAACTGACACATGAAACTGGGATGTGATGCAGGGCCACTCTCCTTGCCCTCACTCTACGTGGGACGGAGAAGTTATCACGCAGCAGAATTCAACACCCTTCCTCTACACGTGTGTACCCAAAAGAAGCGCTGGGCAGTGGGTGTTCTCAGGCCAAGAGCAGTCCTTGTTCTGGGCTGCACCTGCTCTGTGGTTCAAAGGTTCTCTGACTCTGCTCCTTTGGAAGCATTTCAGGGCTGACGCTATCCCTGGGCTGCCAAAGCAAAGAGGCATAGCGGCCTTTCAAACTGAAGGCATGGCCTTCTTTCCCATCCAGAATGTGTATGTTGCCCCTCCCAGGCTGGAGGCGTGTAAGTTGAAACCATTTGCTCTGCCTCTGGAAAAGGCAAGTGGGGGTACTCGATTTGGGCTGCCTGGTGAAACAACATGCAGTCACAGGCAGCCTGAGTACCTTTCCTTTAGTGTGTTCCTAGCTAGGTAAACTCGGCCTTCGGAGGCTAGATGAGAGCAAACATGTTCAAGTTGTGGGGAAAGTCTTTGACCAATGACCAATATGCTTGTGCTTGTGCGAGGCTTAGGCAGGAGCTTTCCAACACAGGGTTTTGACCTTACCATAAGCCGTCCCTTTGGGCTGAAGCAGGCGGGGGTTCTGTATCACAGTCTGGGAAACAGGGCCTCAGGTGAGTCTGCCAACTGACTCCCTGCCCTCCGTCACAGCCAGCTGAGAAATTAGGGCAAGGCTGATGGAACCCTCTTACAACGAAATGTTTCTCTTCAGAATAGGAGATTTTGCTACCAGACTTCAGCTACTCCTCTCTCTCAGAGTTGGTTCGTGTGTGGACTAGGGAAAGCTCCTAGGGTCTCCAGCTATGAAGGGCTCTTTGCCCAGTTGGTTTCATCCGAGAAAGAGCCAGAGGGGCTGATCTCAACAAATAGGGCTGCACACCGTGAGTCCTTCGGGTAGGGCAGTCCTGATCCAATGTGCCACCTAAGGAATAAAAGCAAAGTTTCCTTGCCACAGGAAAAAACACCGAGGCCTGGTGTTTTCTCTATGAAATTGTGTGAGCTGGTGGGTGAGGCCTTTACTATATTGTGGAAAAGCTCGGGGTTACGGCTGTCTTTCTCCCTCTCTCAGTACAATACCCTGGTCTCAGCTGTTGGGGAATGCTGAGTGGGAGAGGCTGCCTCTCTGCCGGACTCAGAAGGCTTCTTTCCTTTAGGGCAATTCCGTTTGTGTCTTACCTCGTGGAGAAAGAAACAGGGCGCCTAGAGATATTCTACCATGAAATATCTAACGACAGAGGATCTGCAGGAGCTGGTTTCTCGGTGGAAGGAGCCAAAACGCCTGCATTCCTAAGGTCTCTTTCAGAACTGCCAGACACTCTGCCGTCCTAGGCCTAAGAACTGGAAATTGTGACGGCATGGCAACACTTGGAATCCTAGGATGCAGTGGAAATGCGACTCTCAAACTGGATGGAAGAAGCTTCCAAGCATAGTGTTCTTCCATTTACCAAAGAGAACCCAAGTGTCTGAGGCTGGTAGCCTTGTTGCTGGAGAGAACTGGCATCCCCGTGGGCCTTTTGGTTAATTTCCTGTTTCTGACCCTCTAAGGAAACCCTTCCAAAAAGCCTTTGGAGCCGCTTAGAGAGAACAGCTGCGAAGTTGATGCACAGAACATTAACCTAGATTCCAGCCCTGGGTCCCAATCATCCATCTTTCTCTGGAGGTTACGTAGCCCACAGAGGGATTCAAGCAGGGAGTTTGCCTTATACAACTGACACATGAAACTGGGATGTGATGCAGGGCCACTCTCCTTGCCCTCACTCTACGTGGGACGGAGAAGTTATCACGCAGCAGAATTCAACACCCTTCCTCTACACGTGTGTACCCAAAAGAAGCGCTGGGCAGTGGGTGTTCTCAGGCCAAGAGCAGTCCTTGTTCTGGGCTGCACCTGCTCTGTGGTTCAAAGGTTCTCTGACTCTGCTCCTTTGGAAGCATTTCAGGGCTGACGCTATCCCTGGGCTGCCAAAGCAAAGAGGCATAGCGGCCTTTCACACTGAAGGCATGGCCTTCTTTCCCATCCAGAATGTGTATGTTGCCCCTCCCAGGCTGGAGGCGTGTAAGTTGAAACCATTTGCTCTGCCTCTGGAAAAGGCAAGTGGGGGTACTCGATTTGGGCTGCCTGGTGAAACAACATGCAGTCACAGGCAGCCTGAGTACCTTTCCTTTAGTGTGTTCCTAGCTAGGTAAACTCGGCCTTCGGAGGCTAGATGAGAGCAAACATGTTCAAGTTGTGGGGAAAGTCTTTGACCAATGACCAATATGCTTGTGCTTGTGCGAGGCTTAGGCAGGAGCTTTCCAACACAGGGTTTTGACCTTACCATAAGCCGTCCCTTTGGGCTGAAGCAGGCGGGGGTTCTGTATCACAGTCTGGGAAACAGGGCCTCAGGTGAGTCTGCCAACTGACTCCCTGCCCTCCGTCACAGCCAGCTGAGAAATTAGGGCAAGGCTGATGGAACCCTCTTACAACGAAATGTTTCTCTTCAGAATAGGAGATTTTGCTACCAGACTTCAGCTACTCCTCTCTCTCAGAGTTGGTTCGTGTGTGGACTAGGGAAAGCTCCTAGGGTCTCCAGCTATGAAGGGCTCTTTGCCCAGTTGGTTTCATCCGAGAAAGAGCCAGAGGGGCTGATCTCAACAAATAGGGCTGCACACCGTGAGTCCTTCGGGTAGGGCAGTCCTGATCCAATGTGCCACCTAAGGAATAAAAGCAAAGTTTCCTTGCCACAGGAAAAAACACCGAGGCCTGGTGTTTTCTCTATGAAATTGTGTGAGCTGGTGGGTGAGGCCTTTACTATATTGTGGAAAAGCTCGGGGTTACGGCTGTCTTTCTCCCTCTCTCAGTACAATACCCTGGTCTCAGCTGTTGGGGAATGCTGAGTGGGAGAGGCTGCCTCTCTGCCGGACTCAGAAGGCTTCTTTCCTTTAGGGCAATTCCGTTTGTGTCTTACCTCGTGGAGAAAGAAACAGGGCGCCTAGAGATATTCTACCATGAAATACCTAACGACAGAGGATCTGCAGGAGCTGGTTTCTCGGTGGAAGGAGCCAAAACGCCTGCATTCCTAAGGTCTCTTTCAGAACTGCCAGACACTCTGCCGTCCTAGGCCTAAGAACTGGAAATTGTGACGGCATGGCAACACTTGGAATCCTAGGATGCAGTGGAAATGCGACTCTCAAACTGGATGGAAGAAGCTTCCAAGCATAGTGTTCTTCCATTTACCAAAGAGAACCCAAGTGTCTGAGGCTGGTAGCCTTGTTGCTGGAGAGAACTGGCATCCCCGTGGGCCTGTCGGTTAATTTCCTGTTTCTGACCCTCTAAGGAAACCCTTCCAAAAAGCCTTTGGAGCCGCTTAGAGAGAACAGCTGCAAAGTTGATGCACAGAACATTAACCTAGATTCCAGCCCTGGGTCCCAATCATCCATCTTTCTCTGGAGGTTACGTAGCCCACAGAGGGATTCAAGCAGGGAGTTTGCCTTATACAACTGACACATGAAACTGGGATGTGATGCAGGGCCACTCTCCTTGCCCTCACTCTACGTGGGACGGAGAAGTTATCACGCAGCAGAATTCAACACCCTTCCTCTACACGTGTGTACCCAAAAGAAGTGCTGGGCAGTGGGTGTTCTCAGGCCAAGAGCAGTCCTTGTTCTGGGCTGCACCTGCTCTGTGGTTCAAAGGTTCTCTGACTCTGCTCCTTTGGAAGCATTTCAGGGCTGACGCTATCCCTGGGCTTCCAAAGCAAAGAGGCATAGCGGCCTTTCACACTGAAGGCATGGGCTTGTTTCCCATTCAGAAAGTTATGTTGCCCCTCCCTGGCTGGAGGCGGGTAAGTTGTCACAATTTGCTCTGCCCCTGGAAAATGCAAGTGGGGGTCCTCGATTTGGGATTTCTGGTGAAACAACTTGCAGTCACAGGCAGCCTGAGTACCTTTCCTTTAGTGTGTTCCTAGCTAGGTAAACTCGGCCTTCGGAGGCAAGATGAGAGCAAACATGTTCAAGTTGTGGGGAAAGTCTTTGACCAATGACCAATATGCTTGTGCTTGTGCGAGGCTTAGGCAGGAGCTTTCCAACACAGGGTTTTGACCTTACCATAAGCCGTCCCTTTGGGCTGAAGCAGGCGGGGGTTCTGTATCACAGTCTGGGAAACAGGGCCTCAGGTGAGTCTGCCAACTGACTCCCTGCCCTCCGTCACAGCCAGCTGAGAAATTAGGGCAAGGCTGATGGAACCCTCTTACAACGAAATGTTTCTCTTCAGAATAGGAGATTTTACTACCAGACTTCAGCTACTCCTCTCTCTCAGAGTTGGTTCGTGTGTGGACTAGGGAAAGCTCCTAGGGTCTCCAGCTATGAAGGGCTCTTTGCCCAATTGGTTTCATCCGAGAAAGAGCCAGAGGGGCTGATCTCAACAAATAGGGCTGCACACCGTGAGTCCTTCGGGTAGGGCAGTCCTGAGCCAATGTGCCACCTAAGGAATGAAAGCAAAGTTTCCTTGCCACAGGAAAAAACACCGAGGCCTGGTGTTTTCTCTATGAAATAGTGTTAGCTGGTGGGTGAAGCCTTTACTATATTGTGGAAAAGCTCGGGGTTACGGCTGTCTTTCTCCCTCTCTCAGTACAATACCCTGGTCTCAGCTGTTGGGGAATGCTGAGTGGGAGAGGCTGCCTCTCTGCCGGACTCTGAAGGCTTCTTTCCTTTAGGGCAATTCCGTTTGTGTCTTACCTCGTGGAGAAAGAAACAGGGCGCCTAGAGATATTCTACCATGAAATACCTAACGACAGAGGATCTGCAGGAGCTGGTTTCTCGGTGGAAGGGGCCAAAACGCCTGCATTCCTAAGGTTTCTTTCAGAACTGCCAGACACTCTGCCGTCCTAGGCCTAAGAACTGGAAATTGTGACGGCATGGCAACACTTGGAATCCTAGGATGCAGTGGAAATGCGACTCTCAAACTGGATGGAAGAAGCTTCCAAGCATAGTGTTCTTCCATTTACCAAAGAGAACCCAAGTGTCTGAGGCTGGTAGCCTTGTTGCTGGAGAGAACTGGCATCCCCGTGGGCCTGTCGGTTAATTTCCTGTTTCTGACCCTCTAAGGAAACCCTTCCAAAAAGCCTTTGGAGCCGCTTAGAGAGAACAGCTGCGAAGTTGATGCACAGAACATTAACCTAGATTCCAGCCCTGGGTCCCAATCATCCATCTTTCTCTGGAGGTTACGTAGCCCACAGAGGGATTCAAGCAGGGAGTTTGCCTTATACAACTGACACATGAAACTGGGATGTGATGCAGGGCCACTCTCCTTGCCCTCACTCTACGTGGGACGGAGAAGTTATCACGCAGCAGAATTCAACACCCTTCCTCTACACGTGTGTACCCAAAAGAAGCGCTGGGCAGTGGGTGTTCTCAGGCCAAGAGCAGTCCTTGTTCTGGGCTGCACCTGCTCTGTGGTTCAAAGGTTCTCTGACTCTGCTCCTTTGGAAGCATTTCAGGGCTGACGCTATCCCTGGGCTGCCAAAGCAAAGAGGCATAGCGGCCTTTCACACTGAAGGCATGGCCTTCTTTCCCATCCAGAATGTGTATGTTGCCCCTCCCAGGCTGGAGGCGTGTAAATTGAAACCATTTGCTCTGCCTCTGGAAAAGGCAAGTGGGGGTCCTCGATTTGGGCTGCCTGGTGAAACAACATGCAGTCACAGGCAGCCTGAGTACCTTTCCTTTAGTGTGTTCCTAGCTAGGTAAACTCGGCCTTCGGAGGCTAGATGAGAGCAAACATGTTCAAGTTGTGGGGAAAGTCTTTGACCAATGACCAATATGCTTGTGCTTGTGCGAGGCTTAGGCAGGAGCTTTCCAACACAGGGTTTTGACCTTACCATAAGCCGTCCCTTTGGGCTGAAGCAGGCGGGGGTTCTGTATCACAGTCTGGGAAACAGGGCCTCAGGTGAGTCTGCCAACTGACTCCCTGCCCTCCGTCACAGCCAGCTGAGAAATTAGGGCAAGGCTGATGGAACCCTCTTACAACGAAATGTTTCTCTTCAGAATAGGAGATTTTGCTACCAGACTTCAGCTACTCCTCTCTCTCAGAGTTGGTTCGTGTGTGGACTAGGGAAAGCTCCTAGGGTCTCCAGCTATGAAGGGCTCTTTGCCCAGTTGGTTTCATCCGAGAAAGAGCCAGAGGGGCTGATCTCAACAAATAGGGCTGCACACCGTGAGTCCTTCGGGTAGGGCAGTCCTGAGCCAATGTGCCACCTAAGGAATGAAAGCAAAGTTTCCTTGCCACAGGAAAAAACACCGAGGCCTGGTGTTTTCTCTATGAAATAGTGTTAGCTGGTGGGTGAAGCCTTTACTATATTGTGGAAAAGCTCGGGGTTACGGCTGTCTTTCTCCCTCTCTCAGTACAATACCCTGGTCTCAGCTGTTGGGGAATGCTGAGTGGGAGAGGCTGCCTCTCTGCCGGACTCTGAAGGCTTCTTTCCTTTAGGGCAATTCCGTTTGTGTCTTACCTCGTGGAGAAAGAAACAGGGGGCCTAGAGATATTCTACCATGAAATACCTAACGACAGAGGATCTGCAGGAGCTGGTTTCTCGGTGGAAGGGGCCAAAACGCCTGCATTCCTAAGGTTTCTTTCAGAACTGCCAGACACTCTGCCGTCCTAGGCCTAAGAACTGGAAATTGTGACGGCATGGCAACACTTGGAATCCTAGGATGCAGTGGAAATGCGACTCTCAAACTGGATGGAAGAAGCTTCCAAGCATAGTGTTCTTCCATTTACCAAAGAGAACCCAAGTGTCTGAGGCTGGTAGCCTTGTTGCTGGAGAGAACTGGCATCCCCGTGGGCCTGTCGGTTAATTTCCTGTTTCTGACCCTCTAAGGAAACCCTTCCAAAAAGCCTTTGGAGCCGCTTAGAGAGAACAGCTGCGAAGTTGATGCACAGAACATTAACCTAGATTCCAGCCCTGGGTCCCAATCATCCATCTTTCTCTGGAGGTTACGTAGCCCACAGAGGGATTCAAGCAGGGAGTTTGCCTTATACAACTGACACATGAAACTGGGATGTGATGCAGGGCCACTCTCCTTGCCCTCACTCTACGTGGGACGGAGAAGTTATCACGCAGCAGAATTCAACACCCTTCCTCTACACGTGTGTACCCAAAAGAAGCGCTGGGCAGTGGGTGTTCTCAGGCCAAGAGCAGTCCTTGTTCTGGGCTGCACCTGCTCTGTGGTTCAAAGGTTCTCTGACTCTGCTCCTTTGGAAGCATTTCAGGGCTGACGCTATCCCTGGGCTGCCAAAGCAAAGAGGCATAGCGGCCTTTCACACTGAAGGCATGGCCTTCTTTCCCATCCAGAATGTGTATGTTGCCCCTCCCAGGCTGGAGGCGTGTAAGTTGAAACCATTTGCTCTGCCTCTGGAAAAGGCAAGTGGGTGTACTCGATTTGGGCTGCCTGGTGAAACAACATGCAGTCACAGGCAGCCTGAGTACCTTTCCTTTAGTGTGTTCCTAGCTAGGTAAACTCGGCCTTCGGAGGCTAGATGAGAGCAAACATGTTCAAGTTGTGGGGAAAGTCTTTGACCAATGACCAATATGCTTGTGCTTGTGCGAGGCTTAGGCAGGAGCTTTCCAACACAGGGTTTTGACCTTACCATAAGCCGTCCCTTTGGGCTGAAGCAGGCGGGGGTTCTGTATCACAGTCTGGGAAACAGGGCCTCAGGTGAGTCTGCCAACTGACTCCCTGCGCTCCGTCACAGCCAGCTGAGAAATTAGGGCAAGGCTGATGGAACCCTCTTACAACGAAATGTTTCTCTTCAGAATAGGAGATTTTGCTACCAGACTTCAGCTACTCCTCTCTCTCAGAGTTGGTTCGTGTGTGGACTAGGGAAAGCTCCTAGGGTCTCCAGCTATGAAGGGCTCTTTGCCCAGTTGGTTTCATCCGAGAAAGAGCCAGAGGGGCTGATCTCAACAAATAGGGCTGCACACCGTGAGTCCTTCGGGTAGGGCAGTCCTGATCCAATGTGCCACCTAAGGAATAAAAGCAAAGTTTCCTTGCCACAGGAAAAAACACCGAGGCCTGGTGTTTTCTCTATGAAATTGTGTGAGCTGGTGGGTGAGGCCTTTACTATATTGTGGAAAAGCTCGGGGTTACGGCTGTCTTTCTCCCTCTCTCAGTACAATACCCTGGTCTCAGCTGTTGGGGAATGCTGAGTGGGAGAGGCTGCCTCTCTGCCGGACTCAGAAGGCTTCTTTCCTTTAGGGCAATTCCGTTTGTGTCTTACCTCGTGGAGAAAGAAACAGGGCGCCTAGAGATATTCTACCATGAAATACCTAACGACAGAGGATCTGCAGGAGCTGGTTTCTCGGTGGAAGGAGCCAAAACGCCTGCATTCCTAAGGTCTCTTTCAGAACTGCCAGACACTCTGCCGTCCTAGGCCTAAGAACTGGAAATTGTGACGGCATGGCAACACTTGGAATCCTAGGATGCAGTGGAAATGCGACTCTCAAACTGGATGGAAGAAGCTTCCAAGCATAGTGTTCTTCCATTTACCAAAGAGAACCCAAGTGTCTGAGGCTGGTAGCCTTGTTGCTGGAGAGAACTGGCATCCCCGTGGGCCTGTCGGTTAATTTCCTGTTTCTGACCCTCTAAGGAAACCCTTCCAAAAAGCCTTTGGAGCCGCTTAGAGAGAACAGCTGCGAAGTTGATGCACAGAACATTAACCTAGATTCCAGCCCTGGGTCCCAATCATCCATCTTTCTCTGGAGGTTACGTAGCCCACAGAGGGATTCAAGCAGGGAGTTTGCCTTATACAACTGACACATGAAACTGGGATGTGATGCAGGGCCACTCTCCTTGCCCTCACTCTACGTGGGCCGGAGAAGTTATCACGCAGCAGAATTCAACACCCTTCCTCTACACGTGTGTACCCAAAAGAAGTGCTGGGCAGTGGGTGTTCTCAGGCCAAGAGCAGTCCTTGTTCTGGGCTGCACCTGCTCTGTGGTTCAAAGGTTCTCTGACTCTGCTCCTTTGGAAGCATTTCAGGGCTGACGCTATCCCTGGGCTGCCAAAGCAAAGAGGCATAGCGGCCTTTCACACTGAAGGCATGGGCTTGTTTCCCATTCAGAAAGTTATGTTGCCCCTCCCTGGCTGGAGGCGGGTAAGTTGTCACAATTTGCTCTGCCCCTGGAAAATGCAAGTGGGGGTCCTCGATTTGGGCTGCCTGGTGAAACAACATGCAGTCACAGGCAGCCTGAGTACCTTTCCTTTAGTGTGTTCCTAGCTAGGTAAACTCGGCCTTCGGAGGCTAGATGAGAGCAAACATGTTCAAGTTGTGGGGAAAGTCTTTGACCAATGACCAATATGCTTGTGCTTCTGCGAGGCTTAGGCAGGAGCTTTCCAACACAGGGTTTTGACCTTACCATAAGCCGTCCCTTTGGGCTGAAGCAGGCGGGGGTTCTGTATCACAGTCTGGGAAACAGGGCCTCAGGTGAGTCTGCCAACTGACTCCCTGCCCTCCGTCACAGCCAGCTGAGAAATTAGGGCAAGGCTGATGGAACCCTCTTACAACGAAATGTTTCTCTTCAGAATAGGAGATTTTGCTACCAGACTTCAGCTACTCCTCTCTCTCAGAGTTGGTTCGTGTGTGGACTAGGGAAAGCTCTTAGGGTCTCCAGCTATGAAGGACTCTTTGCCCAGTTGGTTTCATCCGAGAAAGAGCCAGAGGGGCTGATCTCAACAAATAGGGCTGCACACCGTGAGTCCTTCGGGTAGGGCACTCCTGAGCCAATGTGCCACCTAAGGAATGAAAGCAAAGTTTCCTTGCCACAGGAAAAAACACCGAGGCCTGGTGTTTTCTCTATGAAATAGTGTTAGCTGGTGGGTGAAGCCTTTACTATATTGTGGAAAAGCTCGGGGTTACGGCTGTCTTTCTCCCTCTCTCAGTACAATACCCTGGTCTCAGCTGTTGGGGAATGCTGAGTGGGAGAGGCTGCCTCTCTGCCGGACTCTGAAGGCTTCTTTCCTTTAGGGCAATTCCGTTTGTGTCTTACCTCGTGGAGAAAGAAACAGGGCGCCTAGAGATATTCTACCATGAAATACCTAACGACAGAGGATCTGCAGGAGCTGGTTTCTCGGTGGAAGGGGCCAAAACGCCTGCATTCCTAAGGTTTCTTTCAGAACTGCCAGACACTCTGCCGTCCTAGGCCTAAGAACTGGAAATTGTGACGGCATGGCAACACTTGGAATCCTAGGATGCAGTGGAAATGCGACTCTCAAACTGGATGGAAGAAGCTTCCAAGCATAGTGTTCTTCCATTTACCAAAGAGAACCCAAGTGTCTGAGGCTGGTAGCCTTGTTGCTGGAGAGAACTGGCATCCCCGTGGGCCTGTCGGTTAATTTCCTGTTTCTGACCCTCTAAGGAAACCCTTCCAAAAAGCCTTTGGAGCCGCTTAGAGAGAACAGCTGCGAAGTTGATGCACAGAACATTAACCTAGATTCCAGCCCTGGGTCCCAATCATCCATCTTTCTCTGGAGGTTACGTAGCCCACAGAGGGATTCAAGCAGGGAGTTTGCCTTATACAACTGACACATGAAACTGGGATGTGATGCAGGGCCACTCTCCTTGCCCTCACTCTACGTGGGCCGGAGAAGTTATCACGCAGCAGAATTCAACACCCTTCCTCTACACGTGTGTACCCAAAAGAAGTGCTGGGCAGTGGGTGTTCTCAGGCCAAGAGCAGTCCTTGTTCTGGGCTGCACCTGCTCTGTGGTTCAAAGGTTCTCTGACTCTGCTCCTTTGGAAGCATTTCAGGGCTGACGCTATCCCTGGGCTGCCAAAGCAAAGAGGCATAGCGGCCTTTCACACTGAAGGCATGGGCTTGTTTCCCATTCAGAAAGTTATGTTGCCCCTCCCTGGCTGGAGGCGGGTAAGTTGTCACAATTTGCTCTGCCCCTGGAAAATGCAAGTGGGGGTCCTCGATTTGGGCTGCCTGGTGAAACAACATGCAGTCACAGGCAGCCTGAGTACCTTTCCTTTAGTGTGTTCCTAGCTAGGTAAACTCGGCCTTCGGAGGCTAGATGAGAGCAAACATGTTCAAGTTGTGGGGAAAGTCTTTGACCAATGACCAATATGCTTGTGCTTCTGCGAGGCTTAGGCAGGAGCTTTCCAACACAGGGTTTTGACCTTACCATAAGCCGTCCCTTTGGGCTGAAGCAGGCGGGGGTTCTGTATCACAGTCTGGGAAACAGGGCCTCAGGTGAGTCTGCCAACTGACTCCCTGCCCTCCGTCACAGCCAGCTGAGAAATTAGGGCAAGGCTGATGGAACCCTCTTACAACGAAATGTTTCTCTTCAGAATAGGAGATTTTGCTACCAGACTTCAGCTACTCCTCTCTCTCAGAGTTGGTTCGTGTGTGGACTAGGGAAAGCTCTTAGGGTCTCCAGCTATGAAGGACTCTTTGCCCAGTTGGTTTCATCCGAGAAAGAGCCAGAGGGGCTGATCTCAACAAATAGGGCTGCACACCGTGAGTCCTTCGGGTAGGGCACTCCTGAGCCAATGTGCCACCTAAGGAATGAAAGCAAAGTTTCCTTGCCACAGGAAAAAACACCGAGGCCTGGTGTTTTCTCTATGAAATAGTGTTAGCTGGTGGGTGAAGCCTTTACTATATTGTGGAAAAGCTCGGGGTTACGGCTGTCTTTCTCCCTCTCTCAGTACAATACCCTGGTCTCAGCTGTTGGGGAATGCTGAGTGGGAGAGGCTGCCTCTCTGCCGGACTCTGAAGGCTTCTTTCCTTTAGGGCAATTCCGTTTGTGTCTTACCTCGTGGAGAAAGAAACAGGGCGCCTAGAGATATTCTACCATGAAATACCTAACGACAGAGGATCTGCAGGAGCTGGTTTCTCGGTGGAAGGGGCCAAAACGCCTGCATTCCTAAGGTTTCTTTCAGAACTGCCAGACACTCTGCCGTCCTAGGCCTAAGAACTGGAAATTGTGACGGCATGGCAACACTTGGAATCCTAGGATGCAGTGGAAATGCGACTCTCAAACTGGATGGAAGAAGCTTCCAAGCATAGTGTTCTTCCATTTACCAAAGAGAACCCAAGTGTCTGAGGCTGGTAGCCTTGTTGCTGGAGAGAACTGGCATCCCCGTGGGCCTGTCGGTTAATTTCCTGTTTCTGACCCTCTAAGGAAACCCTTCCAAAAAGCCTTTGGAGCCGCTTAGAGAGAACAGCTGCGAAGTTGATGCACAGAACATTAACCTAGATTCCAGCCCTGGGTCCCAATCATCCATCTTTCTCTGGAGGTTACGTAGCCCACAGAGGGATTCAAGCAGGGAGTTTGCCTTATACAACTGACACATGAAACTGGGATGTGATGCAGGGCCACTCTCCTTGCCCTCACTCTACGTGGGACGGAGAAGTTATCACGCAGCAGAATTCAACACCCTTCCTCTACACGTGTGTACCCAAAAGAAGCGCTGGGCAGTGGGTGTTCTCAGGCCAAGAGCAGTCCTTGTTCTGGGCTGCACCTGCTCTGTGGTTCAAAGGTTCTCTGACTCTGCTCCTTTGGAAGCATTTCAGGGCTGACGCTATCCCTGGGCTGCCAAAGCAAAGAGGCATAGCGGCCTTTCACACTGAAGGCATGGCCTTCTTTCCCATCCAGAATGTGTATGTTGCCCCTCCCAGGCTGGAGGCGTGTAAGTTGTCACAATTTGCTCTGCCCCTGGAAAATGCAAGTGGGTGTACTCGATTTGGGCTGCCTGGTGAAACAACATGCAGTCACAGGCAGCCTGAGTACCTTTCCTTTAGTGTGTTCCTAGCTAGGTAAACTCGGCCTTCGGAGGCTAGATGAGAGCAAACATGTTCAAGTTGTGGGGAAAGTCTTTGACCAATGACCAATATGCTTGTGCTTGTGCGAGGCTTAGGCAGGAGCTTTCCAACACAGGGTTTTGACCTTACCATAAGCCGTCCCTTTGGGCTGAAGCAGGCGGGGGTTCTGTATCACAGTCTGGGAAACAGGGCCTCAGGTGAGTCTGCCAACTGACTCCCTGCCCTCCGTCACAGCCAGCTGAGAAATTAGGGCAAGGCTGATGGAACCCTCTTACAACGAAATGTTTCTCTTCAGAATAGGAGATTTTGCTACCAGACTTCAGCTACTCCTCTCTCTCAGAGTTGGTTCGTGTGTGGACTAGGGAAAGCTCCTAGGGTCTCCAGCTATGAAGGGCTCTTTGCCCAGTTGGTTTCATCCGAGAAAGAGCCAGAGGGGCTGATCTCAACAAATAGGGCTGCACACCGTGAGTCCTTCGGGTAGGGCAGTCCTGATCCAATGTGCCACCTAAGGAATAAAAGCAAAGTTTCCTTGCCACAGGAAAAAACACCGAGGCCTGGTGTGTTCTCTATGAAATTGTGTGAGCTGGTGGGTGAGGCCTTTACTATATTGTGGAAAAGCTCGGGGTTACGGCTGTCTTTCTCCCTCTCTCAGTACAATACCCTGGTCTCAGCTGTTGGGGAATGCTGAGTGGGAGAGGCTGCCTCTCTGCCGGACTCAGAAGGCTTCTTTCCTTTAGGGCAATTCCGTTTGTGTCTTACCTCGTGGAGAAAGAAACAGGGCGCCTAGAGATATTCTACCATGAAATACCTAACGACAGAGGATCTGCAGGAGCTGGTTTCTCGGTGGAAGGAGCCAAAACGCCTGCATTCCTAAGGTCTCTTTCAGAACTGCCAGACACTCTGCCGTCCTAGGCCTAAGAATTGGAAATTGTGACGGCATGGCAACACTTGGAATCCTAGGATGCAGTGGAAATGCGACTCTCAAACTGGATGGAAGAAGCTTCCAAGCATAGTGTTCTTCCATTTACCAAAGAGAACCCAAGTGTCTGAGGCTGGTAGCCTTGTTGCTGGAGAGAACTGGCATCCCCGTGGGCCTGTCGGTTAATTTCCTGTTTCTGACCCTCTAAGGAAACCCTTCCAAAAAGCCTTTGGAGCCGCTTAGAGAGAACAGCTGCGAAGTTGATGCACAGAACATTAACCTAGATTCCAGCCCTGGGTCCCAATCATCCATCTTTCTCTGGAGGTTACGTAGCCCACAGAGGGATTCAAGCAGGGAGTTTGCCTTATACAACTGACACATGAAACTGGGATGTGATGCAGGGCCACTCTCCTTGCCCTCACTCTACGTGGGCCGGAGAAGTTATCACGCAGCAGAATTCAACACCCTTCCTCTACACGTGTGTACCCAAAAGAAGTGCTGGGCAGTGGGTGTTCTCAGGCCAAGAGCAGTCCTTGTTCTGGGCTGCACCTGCTCTGTGGTTCAAAGGTTCTCTGACTCTGCTCCTTTGGAAGCATTTCAGGGCTGACGCTATCCCTGGGCTGCCAAAGCAAAGAGGCATAGCGGCCTTTCACACTGAAGGCATGGGCTTGTTTCCCATTCAGAAAGTTATGTTGCCCCTCCCTGGCTGGAGGCGGGTAAGTTGTCACAATTTGCTCTGCCCCTGGAAAATGCAAGTGGGGGTCCTCGATTTGGGATTTCTGGTGAAACAACTTGCAGTCACAGGCAGCCTGAGTACCTTTCCTTTAGTGTGTTCCTAGCTAGGTAAACTCGGCCTTCGGAGGCAAGATGAGAGCAAACATGTTCAAGTTGTGGGGAAAGTCTTTGACCAATGACCAATATGCTTGTGCTTGTGCGAGGCTTAGGCAGGAGCTTTCCAACACAGGGTTTTGACCTTACCATAAGCCGTCCCTTTGGGCTGAAGCAGGCGGGGGTTCTGTATCACAGTCTGGGAAACAGGGCCTCAGGTGAGTCTGCCAACTGACTCCCTGCCCTCCGTCACAGCCAGCTGAGAAATTAGGGCAAGGCTGATGGAACCCTCTTACAACGAAATGTTTCTCTTCAGAATAGGAGATTTTACTACCAGACTTCAGCTACTCCTCTCTCTCAGAGTTGGTTCGTGTGTGGACTAGGGAAAGCTCCTAGGGTCTCCAGCTATGAAGGGCTCTTTGCCCAATTGGTTTCATCCGAGAAAGAGCCAGAGGGGCTGATCTCAACAAATAGGGCTGCACACCGTGAGTCCTTCAGGTAGGGCAGTCCTGAGCCAATGTGCCACCTAAGGAATGAAAGCAAAGTTTCCTTGCCACAGGAAAAAACACCGAGGCCTGGTGTTTTCTCTATGAAATAGTGTTAGCTGGTGGGTGAAGCCTTTACTATATTGTGGAAAAGCTCGGGGTTACGGCTGTCTTTCTCCCTCTCTCAGTACAATACCCTGGTCTCAGCTGTTGGGGAATGCTGAGTGGGAGAGGCTGCCTCTCTGCCGGACTCTGAAGGCTTCTTTCCTTTAGGGCAATTCCGTTTGTGTCTTACCTCGTGGAGAAAGAAACAGGGCGCCTAGAGATATTCTACCATGAAATACCTAACGACAGAGGATCTGCAGGAGCTGGTTTCTCGGTGGAAGGGGCCAAAACGCCTGCATTCCTAAGGTTTCTTTCAGAACTGCCAGACACTCTGCCGTCCTAGGCCTAAGAACTGGAAATTGTGACGGCATGGCAACACTTGGAATCCTAGGATGCAGTGGAAATGCGACTCTCAAACTGGATGGAAGAAGCTTCCAAGCATAGTGTTCTTCCATTTACCAAAGAGAACCCAAGTGTCTGAGGCTGGTAGCCTTGTTGCTGGAGAGAACTGGCATCCCCGTGGGCCTGTCGGTTAATTTCCTGTTTCTGACCCTCTAAGGAAACCCTTCCAAAAAGCCTTTGGAGCCGCTTAGAGAGAACAGCTGCGAAGTTGATGCACAGAACATTAACCTAGATTCCAGCCCTGGGTCCCAATCATCCATCTTTCTCTGGAGGTTACGTAGCCCACAGAGGGATTCAAGCAGGGAGTTTGCCTTATACAACTGACACATGAAACTGGGATGTGATGCAGGGCCACTCTCCTTGCCCTCACTCTACGTGGGCCGGAGAAGTTATCACGCAGCAGAATTCAACACCCTTCCTCTACACGTGTGTACCCAAAAGAAGCGCTGGGCAGTGGGTGTTCTCAGGCCAAGAGCAGTCCTTGTTCTGGGCTGCACCTGCTCTGTGGTTCAAAGGTTCTCTGACTCTGCTCCTTTGGAAGCATTTCAGGGCTGACGCTATCCCTGGGCTGCCAAAGCAAAGAGGCATAGCGGCCTTTCACACTGAAGGCATGGGCTTGTTTCCCATTCAGAAAGTTATGTTGCCCCTCCCTGGCTGGAGGCGGGTAAGTTGTCACAATTTGCTCTGCCCCTGGAAAATGCAAGTGGGGGTCCTCGATTTGGGCTGCCTGGTGAAACAACATGCAGTCACAGGCAGCCTGAGTACCTTTCCTTTAGTGTGTTCCTAGCTAGGTAAACTCGGCCTTCGGAGGCAAGATGAGAACAAACATGTTCAAGTTGTGGGGAAAGTCTTTGACCAATGACCAATATGCTTGTGCTTGTGCGAGGCTTAGGCAGGAGCTTTCCAACACAGGGTTTTGACCTTACCATAAGCCGTCCCTTTGGGCTGAAGCAGGCGGGGGTTCTGTATCACAGTCTGGGAAACAGGGCCTCAGGTGAGTCTGCCAACTGACTCCCTGCCCTCCGTCACAGCCAGCTGAGAAATTAGGGCAAGGCTGATGGAACCCTCTTACAACGAAATGTTTCTCTTCAGAATAGGAGATTTTACTACCAGACTTCAGCTACTCCTCTCTCTCAGAGTTGGTTCGTGTGTGGACTAGGGAAAGCTCCTAGGGTCTCCAGCTATGAAGGGCTCTTTGCCCAATTGGTTTCATCCGAGAAAGAGCCAGAGGGGCTGATCTCAACAAATAGGGCTGCACACCGTGAGTCCTTCAGGTAGGGCAGTCCTGAGCCAATGTGCCACCTAAGGAATGAAAGCAAAGTTTCCTTGCCACAGGAAAAAACACCGAGGCCTGGTGTTTTCTCTATGAAATAGTGTTAGCTGGTGGGTGAAGCCTTTACTATATTGTGGAAAAGCTCGGTGTTACGGCTGTCTTTCTCCCTCTCTCAGTACAATACCCTGGTCTCAGCTGTTGGGGAATGCTGAGTGGGAGAGGCTGCCTCTCTGCCGGACTCTGAAGGCTTCTTTCCTTTAGGGCAATTCCGTTTGTGTCTTACCTCGTGGAGAAAGAAACAGGGCGCCTAGAGATATTCTACCATGAAATACCTAACGACAGAGGATCTGCAGGAGCTGGTTTCTCGGTGGAAGGGGCCAAAACGCCTGCATTCCTAAGGTTTCTTTCAGAACTGCCAGACACTCTGCCGTCCTAGGCCTAAGAACTGGAAATTGTGACGGCATGGCAACACTTGGAATCCTAGGATGCAGTGGAAATGCGACTCTCAAACTGGATGGAAGAAGCTTCCAAGCATAGTGTTCTTCCATTTACCAAAGAGAACCCAAGTGTCTGAGGCTGGTAGCCTTGTTGCTGGAGAGAACTGGCATCCCCGTGGGCCTGTCGGTTAATTTCCTGTTTCTGACCCTCTAAGGAAACCCTTCCAAAAAGCCTTTGGAGCCGCTTAGAGAGAACAGCTGCGAAGTTGATGCACAGAACATTAACCTAGATTCCAGCCCTGGGTCCCAATCATCCATCTTTCTCTGGAGGTTACGTAGCCCACAGAGGGATTCAAGCAGGGAGTTTGCCTTATACAACTGACACATGAAACTGGGATGTGATGCAGGGCCACTCTCCTTGCCCTCACTCTACGTGGGCCGGAGAAGTTATCACGCAGCAGAATTCAACACCCTTCCTCTACACGTGTGTACCCAAAAGAAGTGCTGGGCAGTGGGTGTTCTCAGGCCAAGAGCAGTCCTTGTTCTGGGCTGCACCTGCTCTGTGGTTCAAAGGTTCTCTGACTCTGCTCCTTTGGAAGCATTTCAGGGCTGACGCTATCCCTGGGCTGCCAAAGCAAAGAGGCATAGCGGCCTTTCACACTGAAGGCATGGGCTTCTTTCCCATTCAGAAAGTTATGTTGCCCCTCCCTGGCTGGAGGCGGGTAAGTTGTCACAATTTGCTCTGCCCCTGGAAAATGCAAGTGGGGGTCCTCGATTTGGGATTTCTGGTGAAACAACTTGCAGTCACAGGCAGCCTGAGTACCTTTCCTTTAGTGTGTTCCTAGCTAGGTAAACTCGGCCTTCGGAGGCAAGATGAGAGCAAACATGTTCAAGTTGTGGGGAAAGTCTTTGACCAATGACCAATATGCTTGTGCTTGTGCGAGGCTTAGGCAGGAGCTTTCCAACACAGGGTTTTGACCTTACCATAAGCCGTCCCTTTGGGCTGAAGCAGGCGGGGGTTCTGTATCACAGTCTGGGAAACAGGGCCTCAGGTGAGTCTGCCAACTGACTCCCTGCCCTCCGTCACAGCCAGCTGAGAAATTAGGGCAAGGCTGATGGAACCCTCTTACAACGAAATGTTTCTCTTCAGAATAGGAGATTTTGCTACCAGACTTCAGCTACTCCTCTCTCTCAGAGTTGGTTCGTGTGTGGACTAGGGAAAGCTCCTAGGGTCTCCAGCTATGAAGGGCTCTTTGCCCAGTTGGTTTCATCCGAGAAAGAGCCAGAGGGGCTGATCTCAACAAATAGGGCTGCACACCGTGAGTCCTTCGGGTAGGGCAGTCCTGATCCAATGTGCCACCTAAGGAATAAAAGCAAAGTTTCCTTGCCACAGGAAAAAACACCGAGGCCTGGTGTTTTCTCTATGAAATTGTGTGAGCTGGTGGGTGAGGCCTTTACTATATTGTGGAAAAGCTCGGGGTTACGGCTGTCTTTCTCCCTCTCTCAGTACAATACCCTGGTCTCAGCTGTTGGGGAATGCTGAGTGGGAGAGGCTGCCTCTCTGCCGGACTCAGAAGGCTTCTTTCCTTTAGGGCAATTCCGTTTGTGTCTTACCTCGTGGAGAAAGAAACAGGGCGCCTAGAGATATTCTACCATGAAATACCTAACGACAGAGGATCTGCAGGAGCTGGTTTCTCGGTGGAAGGAGCCAAAACGCCTGCATTCCTAAGGTCTCTTTCAGAACTGCCAGACACTCTGCCGTCCTAGGCCTAAGAACTGGAAATTGTGACGGCATGGCAACACTTGGAATCCTAGGATGCAGTGGAAATGCGACTCTCAAACTGGATGGAAGAAGCTTCCAAGCATAGTGTTCTTCCATTTACCAAAGAGAACCCAAGTGTCTGAGGCTGGTAGCCTTGTTGCTGGAGAGAACTGGCATCCCCGTGGGCCTGTCGGTTAATTTCCTGTTTCTGACCCTCTAAGGAAACCCTTCCAAAAAGCCTTTGGAGCCGCTTAGAGAGAACAGCTGCGAAGTTGATGCACAGAACATTAACCTAGATTCCAGCCCTGGGTCCCAATCATCCATCTTTCTCTGGAGGTTACGTAGCCCACAGAGGGATTCAAGCAGGGAGTTTGCCTTATACAACTGACACATGAAACTGGGATGTGATGCAGGGCCACTCTCCTTGCCCTCACTCTACGTGGGCCGGAGAAGTTATCACGCAGCAGAATTCAACACCCTTCCTCTACACGTGTGTACCCAAAAGAAGCGCTGGGCAGTGGGTGTTCTCAGGCCAAGAGCAGTCCTTGTTCTGGGCTGCACCTGCTCTGTGGTTCAAAGGTTCTCTGACTCTGCTCCTTTGGAAGCATTTCAGGGCTGACGCTATCCCTGGGCTGCCAAAGCAAAGAGGCATAGCGGCCTTTCACACTGAAGGCATGGGCTTGTTTCCCATTCAGAAAGTTATGTTGCCCCTCCCTGGCTGGAGGCGGGTAAGTTGTCACAATTTGCTCTGCCCCTGGAAAATGCAAGTGGGGGTCCTCGATTTGGGCTGCCTGGTGAAACAACATGCAGTCACAGGCAGCCTGAGTACCTTTCCTTTAGTGTGTTCCTAGCTAGGTAAACTCGGCCTTCGGAGGCTAGATGAGAGCAAACATGTTCAAGTTGTGGGGAAAGTCTTTGACCAATGACCAATATGCTTGTGCTTCTGCGAGGCTTAGGCAGGAGCTTTCCAACACAGGGTTTTGACCTTACCATAAGCCGTCCCTTTGGGCTGAAGCAGGCGGGGGTTCTGTATCACAGTCTGGGAAACAGGGCCTCAGGTGAGTCTGCCAACTGACTCCCTGCCCTCCGTCACAGCCAGCTGAGAAATTAGGGCAAGGCTGATGGAACCCTCTTACAACGAAATGTTTCTCTTCAGAATAGGAGATTTTGCTACCAGACTTCAGCTACTCCTCTCTCTCAGAGTTGGTTCGTGTGTGGACTAGGGAAAGCTCCTAGGGTCTCCAGCTATGAAGGGCTCTTTGCCCAGTTGGTTTCATCCGAGAAAGAGCCAGAGGGGCTGATCTCAACAAATAGGGCTGCACACCGTGAGTCCTTCGGGTAGGGCAGTCCTGAGCCAATGTGCCACCTAAGGAATGAAAGCAAAGTTTCCTTGCCACAGGAAAAAACACCGAGGCCTGGTGTTTTCTCTATGAAATAGTGTTAGCTGGTGGGTGAAGCCTTTACTATATTGTGGAAAAGCTCGGGGTTACGGCTGTCTTTCTCCCTCTCTCAGTACAATACCCTGGTCTCAGCTGTTGGGGAATGCTGAGTGGGAGAGGCTGCCTCTCTGCCGGACTCTGAAGGCTTCTTTCCTTTAGGGCAATTCCGTTTGTGTCTTACCTCGTGGAGAAAGAAACAGGGCGCCTAGAGATATTCTACCATGAAATACCTAACGACAGAGGATCTGCAGGAGCTGGTTTCTCGGTGGAAGGGGCCAAAACGCCTGCATTCCTAAGGTTTCTTTCAGAACTGCCAGACACTCTGCCGTCCTAGGCCTAAGAACTGGAAATTGTGACGGCATGGCAACACTTGGAATCCTAGGATGCAGTGGAAATGCGACTCTCAAACTGGATGGAAGAAGCTTCCAAGCATAGTGTTCTTCCATTTACCAAAGAGAACCCAAGTGTCTGAGGCTGGTAGCCTTGTTGCTGGAGAGAACTGGCATCCCCGTGGGCCTGTCGGTTAATTTCCTGTTTCTGACCCTCTAAGGAAACCCTTCCAAAAAGCCTTTGGAGCCGCTTAGAGAGAACAGCTGCGAAGTTGATGCACAGAACATTAACCTAGATTCCAGCCCTGGGTCCCAATCATCCATCTTTCTCTGGAGGTTACGTAGCCCACAGAGGGATTCAAGCAGGGAGTTTGCCTTATACAACTGACACATGAAACTGGGATGTGATGCAGGGCCACTCTCCTTGCCCTCACTCTACGTGGGCCGGAGAAGTTATCACGCAGCAGAATTCAACACCCTTCCTCTACACGTGTGTACCCAAAAGAAGCGCTGGGCAGTGGGTGTTCTCAGGCCAAGAGCAGTCCTTGTTCTGGGCTGCACCTGCTCTGTGGTTCAAAGGTTCTCTGACTCTGCTCCTTTGGAAGCATTTCAGGGCTGACGCTATCCCTGGGCTGCCAAAGCAAAGAGGCATAGCGGCCTTTCACACTGAAGGCATGGGCTTGTTTCCCATTCAGAAAGTTATGTTGCCCCTCCCTGGCTGGAGGCGGGTAAGTTGTCACAATTTGCTCTGCCCCTGGAAAATGCAAGTGGGGGTCCTCGATTTGGGCTGCCTGGTGAAACAACATGCAGTCACAGGCAGCCTGAGTACCTTTCCTTTAGTGTGTTCCTAGCTAGGTAAACTCGGCCTTCGGAGGCAAGATGAGAGCAAACATGTTCAAGTTGTGGGGAAAGTCTTTGACCAATGACCAATATGCTTGTGCTTGTGCGAGGCTTAGGCAGGAGCTTTCCAACACAGGGTTTTGACCTTACCATAAGCCGTCCCTTTGGGCTGAAGCAGGCGGGCGTTCTGTATCACAGTCTGGGAAACAGGGCCTCAGGTGAGTCTGCCAACTGACTCCCTGCCCTCCGTCACAGCCAGCTGAGAAATTAGGGCAAGGCTGATGGAACCCTCTTACAACGAAATGTTTCTCTTCAGAATAGGAGATTTTACTACCAGACTTCAGCTACTCCTCTCTCTCAGAGTTGGTTCGTGTGTGGACTAGGGAAAGCTCCTAGGGTCTCCAGCTATGAAGGGCTCTTTGCCCAATTGGTTTCATCCGAGAAAGAGCCAGAGGGGCTGATCTCAACAAATAGGGCTGCACACCGTGAGTCCTTCAGGTAGGGCAGTCCTGAGCCAATGTGCCACCTAAGGAATGAAAGCAAAGTTTCCTTGCCACAGGAAAAAACACCGAGGCCTGGTGTTTTCTCTATGAAATAGTGTTAGCTGGTGGGTGAAGCCTTTACTATATTGTGGAAAAGCTCGGGGTTACGGCTGTCTTTCTCCCTCTCTCAGTACAATACCCTGGTCTCAGCTGTTGGGGAATGCTGAGTGGGAGAGGCTGCCTCTCTGCCGGACTCTGAAGGCTTCTTTCCTTTAGGGCAATTCCGTTTGTGTCTTACCTCGTGGAGAAAGAAACAGGGCGCCTAGAGATATTCTACCATGAAATACCTAACGACAGAGGATCTGCAGGAGCTGGTTTCTCGGTGGAAGGGGCCAAAACGCCTGCATTCCTAAGGTTTCTTTCAGAACTGCCAGACACTCTGCCGTCCTAGGCCTAAGAACTGGAAATTGTGACGGCATGGCAACACTTGGAATCCTAGGATGCAGTGGAAATGCGACTCTCAAACTGGATGGAAGAAGCTTCCAAGCATAGTGTTCTTCCATTTACCAAAGAGAACCCAAGTGTCTGAGGCTGGTAGCCTTGTTGCTGGAGAGAACTGGCATCCCCGTGGGCCTGTCGGTTAATTTCCTGTTTCTGACCCTCTAAGGAAACCCTTCCAAAAAGCCTTTGGAGCCGCTTAGAGAGAACAGCTGCGAAGTTGATGCACAGAACATTAACCTAGATTCCAGCCCTGGGTCCCAATCATCCATCTTTCTCTGGAGGTTACGTAGCCCACAGAGGGATTCAAGCAGGGAGTTTGCCTTATACAACTGACACATGAAACTGGGATGTGATGCAGGGCCACTCTCCTTGCCCTCACTCTACGTGGGCCGGAGAAGTTATCACGCAGCAGAATTCAACACCCTTCCTCTACACGTGTGTACCCAAAAGAAGTGCTGGGCAGTGGGTGTTCTCAGGCCAAGAGCAGTCCTTGTTCTGGGCTGCACCTGCTCTGTGGTTCAAAGGTTCTCTGACTCTGCTCCTTTGGAAGCATTTCAGGGCTGACGCTATCCCTGGGCTGCCAAAGCAAAGAGGCATAGCGGCCTTTCACACTGAAGGCATGGGCTTGTTTCCCATTCAGAAAGTTATGTTGCCCCTCCCTGGCTGGAGGCGGGTAAGTTGTCACAATTTGCTCTGCCCCTGGAAAATGCAAGTGGGGGTCCTCGATTTGGGCTGCCTGGTGAAACAACATGCAGTCACAGGCAGCCTGAGTACCTTTCCTTTAGTGTGTTCCTAGCTAGGTAAACTCGGCCTTCGGAGGCAAGATGAGAGCAAACATGTTCAAGTTGTGGGGAAAGTCTTTGACCAATGACCAATATGCTTGTGCTTGTGCGAGGCTTAGGCAGGAGCTTTCCAACACAGGGTTTTGACCTTACCATAAGCCGTCCCTTTGGGCTGAAGCAGGCGGGGGTTCTGTATCACAGTCTGGGAAACAGGGCCTCAGGTGAGTCTGCCAACTGACTCCCTGCCCTCCGTCACAGCCAGCTGAGAAATTAGGGCAAGGCTGATGGAACCCTCTTACAACGAAATGTTTCTCTTCAGAATAGGAGATTTTGCTACCAGACTTCAGCTACTCCTCTCTCTCAGAGTTGGTTCGTGTGTGGACTAGGGAAAGCTCCTAGGGTCTCCAGCTATGAAGGGCTCTTTGCCCAGTTGGTTTCATCCGAGAAAGAGCCAGAGGGGCTGATCTCAACAAATAGGGCTGCACACCGTGAGTCCTTCAGGTAGGGCAGTCCTGAGCCAATGTGCCACCTAAGGAATGAAAGCAAAGTTTCCTTGCCACAGGAAAAAACACCGAGGCCTGGTGTTTTCTCTATGAAATAGTGTTAGCTGGTGGGTGAAGCCTTTACTATATTGTGGAAAAGCTCGGGGTTACGGCTGTCTTTCTCCCTCTCTCAGTACAATACCCTGGTCTCAGCTGTTGGGGAATGCTGAGTGGGAGAGGCTGCCTCTCTGCCGGACTCTGAAGGCTTCTTTCCTTTAGGGCAATTCCGTTTGTGTCTTACCTCGTGGAGAAAGAAACAGGGCGCCTAGAGATATTCTACCATGAAATACCTAACGACAGAGGATCTGCAGGAGCTGGTTTCTCGGTGGAAGGGGCCAAAACGCCTGCATTCCTAAGGTTTCTTTCAGAACTGCCAGACACTCTGCCGTCCTAGGCCTAAGAACTGGAAATTGTGACGGCATGGCAACACTTGGAATCCTAGGATGCAGTGGAAATGCGACTCTCAAACTGGATGGAAGAAGCTTCCAAGCATAGTGTTCTTCCATTTACCAAAGAGAATCCAAGTGTCTGAGGCTGGTAGCCTTGTTGCTGGAGAGAACTGGCATCCCCGTGGGCCTGTCGGTTAATTTCCTGTTTCTGACCCTCTAAGGAAACCCTTCCAAAAAGCCTTTGGAGCCGCTTAGAGAGAACAGCTGCGAAGTTGATGCACAGAACATTAACCTAGATTCCAGCCCTGGGTCCCAATCATCCATCTTTCTCTGGAGGTTACGTAGCCCACAGAGGGATTCAAGCAGGGAGTTTGCCTTATACAACTGACACATGAAACTGGGATGTGATGCAGGGCCACTCTCCTTGCCCTCACTCTACGTGGGCCGGAGAAGTTATCACGCAGCAGAATTCAACACCCTTCCTCTACACGTGTGTACCCAAAAGAAGTGCTGGGCAGTGGGTGTTCTCAGGCCAAGAGCAGTCCTTGTTCTGGGCTGCACCTGCTCTGTGGTTCAAAGGTTCTCTGACTCTGCTCCTTTGGAAGCATTTCAGGGCTGACGCTATCCCTGGGCTGCCAAAGCAAAGAGGCATAGCGGCCTTTCACACTGAAGGCATGGGCTTGTTTCCCATTCAGAAAGTTATGTTACCCCTCCCTGGCTGGAGGCGGGTAAGTTGTCACAATTTGCTCTGCCCCTGGAAAATGCAAGTGGGGGTCCTCGATTTGGGCTGCCTGGTGAAACAACATGCAGTCACAGGCAGCCTGAGTACCTTTCCTTTAGTGTGTTCCTAGCTAGGTAAACTCGGCCTTCGGAGGCTAGATGAGAGCAAACATGTTCAAGTTGTGGGGAAAGTCTTTGACCAATGACCAATATGCTTGTGCTTGTGCGAGGCTTAGGCAGGAGCTTTCCAACACAGGGTTTTGACCTTACCATAAGCCGTCCCTTTGGGCTGAAGCAGGCGGGGGTTCTGTATCACAGTCTGGGAAACAGGGCCTCAGGTGAGTCTGCCAACTGACTCCCTGCCCTCCATCACTGCCAGCTGAGAAATTAGGGCAAGGCTGATGGAACCCTCTTACAACGAAATGTTTCTCTTCAGAATAGGAGATTTTGCTACCAGACTTCAGCTACTCCTCTCTCTCAGAGTTGGTTCGTGTGTGGACTAGGGAAAGCTCCTAGGGTCTCCAGCTATGAAGGGCTCTTTGCCCAGTTGGTTTCATCCGAGAAAGAGCCAGAGGGGCTGATCTCAACAAATAGGGCTGCACACCGTGAGTCCTTCGGGTAGGGCAGTCCTGATCCAATGTGCCACCTAAGGAATAAAAGCAAAGTTTCCTTGCCACAGGAAAAAACACCGAGGCCTGGTGTTTTCTCTATGAAATTGTGTGAGCTGGTGGGTGAGGCCTTTACTATATTGTGGAAAAGCTCGGGGTTACGGCTGTCTTTCTCCCTCTCTCAGTACAATACCCTGGTCTCAGCTGTTGGGGAATGCTGAGTGGGAGAGGCTGCCTCTCTGCCGGACTCAGAAGGCTTCTTTCCTTTAGGGCAATTCCGTTTGTGTCTTACCTCGTGGAGAAAGAAACAGGGCGCCTAGAGATATTCTACCATGAAATACCTAACGACAGAGGATCTGCAGGAGCTGGTTTCTCGGTGGAAGGAGCCATAACGCCTGCATTCCTAAGGTCTCTTTCAGAACTGCCAGACACTCTGCCGTCCTAGGCCTAAGAACTGGAAATTGTGACGGCATGGCAACACTTGGAATCCTAGGATGCAGTGGAAATGCGACTCTCAAACTGGATGGAAGAAGCTTCCAAGCATAGTGTTCTTCCATTTACCAAAGAGAACCCAAGTGTCTGAGGCTGGTAGCCTTGTTGCTGGAGAGAACTGGCATCCCCGTGGGCCTGTCGGTTAATTTCCTGTTTCTGACCCTCTAAGGAAACCCTTCCAAAAAGCCTTTGGAGCCGCTTAGAGAGAACAGCTGCGAAGTTGATGCACAGAACATTAACCTAGATTCCAGCCCTGGGTCCCAATCATCCATCTTTCTCTGGAGGTTACGTAGCCCACAGAGGGATTCAAGCAGGGAGTTTGCCTTATACAACTGACACATGAAACTGGGATGTGATGCAGGGCCACTCTCCTTGCCCTCACTCTACGTGGGCCGGAGAAGTTATCACGCAGCAGAATTCAACACCCTTCCTCTACACGTGTGTACCCAAAAGAAGTGCTGGGCAGTGGGTGTTCTCAGGCCAAGAGCAGTCCTTGTTCTGGGCTGCACCTGCTCTGTGGTTCAAAGGTTCTCTGACTCTGCTCCTTTGGAAGCATTTCAGGGCTGACGCTATCCCTGGGCTGCCAAAGCAAAGAGGCATAGCGGCCTTTCACACTGAAGGCATGGGCTTGTTTCCCATTCAGAAAGTTATGTTGCCCCTCCCTGGCTGGAGGCGGGTAAGTTGTCACAATTTGCTCTGCCCCTGGAAAATGCAAGTGGGGGTCCTCGATTTGGGATTTCTGGTGAAACAACTTGCAGTCACAGGCAGCCTGAGTACCTTTCCTTTAGTGTGTTCCTAGCTAGGTAAACTCGGCCTTCGGAGGCAAGATGAGAGCAAACATGTTCAAGTTGTGGGGAAAGTCTTTGACCAATGACCAATATGCTTGTGCTTGTGCGAGGCTTAGGCAGGAGCTTTCCAACACAGGGTTTTGACCTTACCATAAGCCGTCCCTTTGGGCTGAAGCAGGCGGGGGTTCTGTATCACAGTCTGGGAAACAGGGCCTCAGGTGAGTCTGCCAACTGACTCCCTGCCCTCCGTCACAGCCAGCTGGGAAATTAGGGCAAGGCTGATGGAACCCTCTTACAACGAAATGTTTCTCTTCAGAATAGGAGATTTTACTACCAGACTTCAGCTACTCCTCTCTCTCAGAGTTGGTTCGTGTGTGGACTAGGGAAAGCTCCTAGGGTCTCCAACTATGAAGGGCTCTTTGCCCAGTTGGTTTCATCCGAGAAAGAGCCAGAGGGGCTGATCTCAACAAATAGGGCTGCACACCGTGAGTCCTTCGGGTAGGGCAGTCCTGATCCAATGTGCCACCTAAGGAATAAAAGCAAAGTTTCCTTGCCACAGGAAAAAACACCGAGGCCTGGTGTTTTCTCTATGAAATTGTGTGAGCTGGTGGGTGAGGCCTTTACTATATTGTGGAAAAGCTCGGGGTTACGGCTGTCTTTCTCCCTCTCTCAGTACAATACCCTGGTCTCAGCTGTTGGGGAATGCTGAGTGGGAGAGGCTGCCTCTCTGCCGGACTCAGAAGGCTTCTTTCCTTTAGGGCAATTCCGTTTGTGTCTTACCTCGTGGAGAAAGAAACAGGGCGCCTAGAGATATTCTACCATGAAATACCTAACGACAGAGGATCTGCAGGAGCTGGTTTCTCGGTGGAAGGAGCCAAAACGCCTGCATTCCTAAGGTCTCTTTCAGAACTGCCAGACACTCTGCCGTCCTAGGCCTAAGAACTGGAAATTGTGACGGCATGGCAACACTTGGAATCCTAGGATGCAGTGGAAATGCGACTCTCAAACTGGATGGAAGAAGCTTCCAAGCATAGTGTTCTTCCATTTACCAAAGAGAACCCAAGTGTCTGAGGCTGGTAGCCTTGTTGCTGGAGAGAACTGGCATCCCCGTGGGCCTGTCGGTTAATTTCCTGTTTCTGACCCTCTAAGGAAACCCTTCCAAAAAGCCTTTGGAGCCGCTTAGAGAGAACAGCTGCGAAGTTGATGCACAGAACATTAACCTAGATTCCAGCCCTGGGTCCCAATCATCCATCTTTCTCTGGAGGTTACGTAGCCCACAGAGGGATTCAAGCAGGGAGTTTGCCTTATACAACTGACACATGAAACTGGGATGTGATGCAGGGCCACTCTCCTTGCCCTCACTCTACGTGGGACGGAGAAGTTATCACGCAGCAGAATTCAACACCCTTCCTCTACACGTGTGTACCCAAAAGAAGCGCTGGGCAGTGGGTGTTCTCAGGCCAAGAGCAGTCCTTGTTCTGGGCTGCACCTGCTCTGTGGTTCAAAGGTTCTCTGACTCTGCTCCTTTGGAAGCATTTCAGGGCTGACGCTATCCCTGGGCTGCCAAAGCAAAGAGGCATAGCGGCCTTTCACACTGAAGGCATGGGCTTGTTTCCCATTCAGAAAGTTATGTTGCCCCTCCCTGGCTGGAGGCGGGTAAGTTGTCACAATTTGCTCTGCCCCTGGAAAATGCAAGTGGGGGTCCTCGATTTGGGCTGCCTGGTGAAACAACATGCAGTCACAGGCAGCCTGAGTACCTTTCCTTTAGTGTGTTCCTAGCTAGGTAAACTCGGCCTTCGGAGGCAAGATGAGAGCAAACATGTTCAAGTTGTGGGGAAAGTCTTTGACCAATGACCAATATGCTTGTGCTTGTGCGAGGCTTAGGCAGGAGCTTTCCAACACAGGGTTTTGACCTTACCATAAGCCGTCCCTTTGGGCTGAAGCAGGCGGGGGTTCTGTATCACAGTCTGGGAAACAGGGCCTCAGGTGAGTCTGCCAACTGACTCCCTGCCCTCCGTCACAGCCAGCTGAGAAATTAGGGCAAGGCTGATGGAACCCTCTTACAACGAAATGTTTCTCTTCAGAATAGGAGATTTTGCTACCAGACTTCAGCTACTCCTCTCTCTCAGAGTTGGTTCGTGTGTGGACTAGGGAAAGCTCCTAGGGTCTCCAGCTATGAAGGGCTCTTTGCCCAGTTGGTTTCATCCGAGAAAGAGCCAGAGGGGCTGATCTCAACAAATAGGGCTGCACACCGTGAGTCCTTCAGGTAGGGCAGTCCTGAGCCAATGTGCCACCTAAGGAATGAAAGCAAAGTTTCCTTGCCACAGGAAAAAACACCGAGGCCTGGTGTTTTCTCTATGAAATAGTGTTAGCTGGTGGGTGAAGCCTTTACTATATTGTGGAAAAGCTCGGGGTTACGGCTGTCTTTCTCCCTCTCTCAGTACAATACCCTGGTCTCAGCTGTTGGGGAATGCTGAGTGGGAGAGGCTGCCTCTCTGCCGGACTCTGAAGGCTTCTTTCCTTTAGGGCAATTCCGTTTGTGTCTTACCTCGTGGAGAAAGAAACAGGGCGCCTAGAGATATTCTACCATGAAATACCTAACGACAGAGGATCTGCAGGAGCTGGTTTCTCGGTGGAAGGGGCCAAAACGCCTGCATTCCTAAGGTTTCTTTCAGAACTGCCAGACACTCTGCCGTCCTAGGCCTAAGAACTGGAAATTGTGACGGCATGGCAACACTTGGAATCCTAGGATGCAGTGGAAATGCGACTCTCAAACTGGATGGAAGAAGCTTCCAAGCATAGTGTTCTTCCATTTACCAAAGAGAACCCAAGTGTCTGAGGCTGGTAGCCTTGTTGCTGGAGAGAACTGGCATCCCCGTGGGCCTGTCGGTTAATTTCCTGTTTCTGACCCTCTAAGGAAACCCTTCCAAAAAGCCTTTGGAGCCGCTTAGAGAGAACAGCTGCGAAGTTGATGCACAGAACATTAACCTAGATTCCAGCCCTGGGTCCCAATCATCCATCTTTCTCTGGAGGTTACGTAGCCCACAGAGGGATTCAAGCAGGGAGTTTGCCTTATACAACTGACACATGAAACTGGGATGTGATGCAGGGCCACTCTCCTTGCCCTCACTCTACGTGGGCCGGAGAAGTTATCACGCAGCAGAATTCAACACCCTTCCTCTACACGTGTGTACCCAAAAGAAGCGCTGGGCAGTGGGTGTTCTCAGGCCAAGAGCAGTCCTTGTTCTGGGCTGCACCTGCTCTGTGGTTCAAAGGTTCTCTGACTCTGCTCCTTTGGAAGCATTTCAGGGCTGACGCTATCCCTGGGCTGCCAAAGCAAAGAGGCATAGCGGCCTTTCACACTGAAGGCATGGGCTTGTTTCCCATTCAGAAAGTTATGTTGCCCCTCCCTGGCTGGAGGCGGGTAAGTTGTCACAATTTGCTCTGCCCCTGGAAAATGCAAGTGGGGGTCCTCGATTTGGGCTGCCTGGTGAAACAACATGCAGTCACAGGCAGCCTGAGTACCTTTCCTTTAGTGTGTTCCTAGCTAGGTAAACTCGGCCTTCGGAGGCAAGATGAGAGCAAACATGTTCAAGTTGTGGGGAAAGTCTTTGACCAATGACCAATATGCTTGTGCTTGTGCGAGGCTTAGGCAGGAGCTTTCCAACACAGGGTTTTGACCTTACCATAAGCCGTCCCTTTGGGCTGAAGCAGGCGGGCGTTCTGTATCACAGTCTGGGAAACAGGGCCTCAGGTGAGTCTGCCAACTGACTCCCTGCCCTCCGTCACAGCCAGCTGAGAAATTAGGGCAAGGCTGATGGAACCCTCTTACAACGAAATGTTTCTCTTCAGAATAGGAGATTTTACTACCAGACTTCAGCTACTCCTCTCTCTCAGAGTTGGTTCGTGTGTGGACTAGGGAAAGCTCCTAGGGTCTCCAGCTATGAAGGGCTCTTTGCCCAATTGGTTTCATCCGAGAAAGAGCCAGAGGGGCTGATCTCAACAAATAGGGCTGCACACCGTGAGTCCTTCAGGTAGGGCAGTCCTGAGCCAATGTGCCACCTAAGGAATGAAAGCAAAGTTTCCTTGCCACAGGAAAAAACACCGAGGCCTGGTGTTTTCTCTATGAAATAGTGTTAGCTGGTGGGTGAAGCCTTTACTATATTGTGGAAAAGCTCGGGGTTACGGCTGTCTTTCTCCCTCTCTCAGTACAATACCCTGGTCTCAGCTGTTGGGGAATGCTGAGTGGGAGAGGCTGCCTCTCTGCCGGACTCTGAAGGCTTCTTTCCTTTAGGGCAATTCCGTTTGTGTCTTACCTCGTGGAGAAAGAAACAGGGCGCCTAGAGATATTCTACCATGAAATACCTAACGACAGAGGATCTGCAGGAGCTGGTTTCTCGGTGGAAGGGGCCAAAACGCCTGCATTCCTAAGGTTTCTTTCAGAACTGCCAGACACTCTGCCGTCCTAGGCCTAAGAACTGGAAATTGTGACGGCATGGCAACACTTGGAATCCTAGGATGCAGTGGAAATGCGACTCTCAAACTGGATGGAAGAAGCTTCCAAGCATAGTGTTCTTCCATTTACCAAAGAGAACCCAAGTGTCTGAGGCTGGTAGCCTTGTTGCTGGAGAGAACTGGCATCCCCGTGGGCCTGTCGGTTAATTTCCTGTTTCTGACCCTCTAAGGAAACCCTTCCAAAAAGCCTTTGGAGCCGCTTAGAGAGAACAGCTGCGAAGTTGATGCACAGAACATTAACCTAGATTCCAGCCCTGGGTCCCAATCATCCATCTTTCTCTGGAGGTTACGTAGCCCACAGAGGGATTCAAGCAGGGAGTTTGCCTTATACAACTGACACATGAAACTGGGATGTGATGCAGGGCCACTCTCCTTGCCCTCACTCTACGTGGGCCGGAGAAGTTATCACGCAGCAGAATTCAACACCCTTCCTCTACACGTGTGTACCCAAAAGAAGTGCTGGGCAGTGGGTGTTCTCAGGCCAAGAGCAGTCCTTGTTCTGGGCTGCACCTGCTCTGTGGTTCAAAGGTTCTCTGACTCTGCTCCTTTGGAAGCATTTCAGGGCTGACGCTATCCCTGGGCTGCCAAAGCAAAGAGGCATAGCGGCCTTTCACACTGAAGGCATGGGCTTGTTTCCCATTCAGAAAGTTATGTTGCCCCTCCCTGGCTGGAGGCGGGTAAGTTGTCACAATTTGCTCTGCCCCTGGAAAATGCAAGTGGGGGTCCTCGATTTGGGCTGCCTGGTGAAACAACATGCAGTCACAGGCAGCCTGAGTACCTTTCCTTTAGTGTGTTCCTAGCTAGGTAAACTCGGCCTTCGGAGGCAAGATGAGAGCAAACATGTTCAAGTTGTGGGGAAAGTCTTTGACCAATGACCAATATGCTTGTGCTTGTGCGAGGCTTAGGCAGGAGCTTTCCAACACAGGGTTTTGACCTTACCATAAGCCGTCCCTTTGGGCTGAAGCAGGCGGGGGTTCTGTATCACAGTCTGGGAAACAGGGCCTCAGGTGAGTCTGCCAACTGACTCCCTGCCCTCCGTCACAGCCAGCTGAGAAATTAGGGCAAGGCTGATGGAACCCTCTTACAACGAAATGTTTCTCTTCAGAATAGGAGATTTTGCTACCAGACTTCAGCTACTCCTCTCTCTCAGAGTTGGTTCGTGTGTGGACTAGGGAAAGCTCCTAGGGTCTCCAGCTATGAAGGGCTCTTTGCCCAGTTGGTTTCATCCGAGAAAGAGCCAGAGGGGCTGATCTCAACAAATAGGGCTGCACACCGTGAGTCCTTCAGGTAGGGCAGTCCTGAGCCAATGTGCCACCTAAGGAATGAAAGCAAAGTTTCCTTGCCACAGGAAAAAACACCGAGGCCTGGTGTTTTCTCTATGAAATAGTGTTAGCTGGTGGGTGAAGCCTTTACTATATTGTGGAAAAGCTCGGGGTTACGGCTGTCTTTCTCCCTCTCTCAGTACAATACCCTGGTCTCAGCTGTTGGGGAATGCTGAGTGGGAGAGGCTGCCTCTCTGCCGGACTCTGAAGGCTTCTTTCCTTTAGGGCAATTCCGTTTGTGTCTTACCTCGTGGAGAAAGAAACAGGGCGCCTAGAGATATTCTACCATGAAATACCTAACGACAGAGGATCTGCAGGAGCTGGTTTCTCGGTGGAAGGGGCCAAAACGCCTGCATTCCTAAGGTTTCTTTCAGAACTGCCAGACACTCTGCCGTCCTAGGCCTAAGAACTGGAAATTGTGACGGCATGGCAACACTTGGAATCCTAGGATGCAGTGGAAATGCGACTCTCAAACTGGATGGAAGAAGCTTCCAAGCATAGTGTTCTTCCATTTACCAAAGAGAACCCAAGTGTCTGAGGCTGGTAGCCTTGTTGCTGGAGAGAACTGGCATCCCCGTGGGCCTGTCGGTTAATTTCCTGTTTCTGACCCTCTAAGGAAACCCTTCCAAAAAGCCTTTGGAGCCGCTTAGAGAGAACAGCTGCGAAGTTGATGCACAGAACATTAACCTAGATTCCAGCCCTGGGTCCCAATCATCCATCTTTCTCTGGAGGTTACGTAGCCCACAGAGGGATTCAAGCAGGGAGTTTGCCTTATACAACTGACACATGAAACTGGGATGTGATGCAGGGCCACTCTCCTTGCCCTCACTCTACGTGGGCCGGAGAAGTTATCACGCAGCAGAATTCAACACCCTTCCTCTACACGTGTGTACCCAAAAGAAGTGCTGGGCAGTGGGTGTTCTCAGGCCAAGAGCAGTCCTTGTTCTGGGCTGCACCTGCTCTGTGGTTCAAAGGTTCTCTGACTCTGCTCCTTTGGAAGCATTTCAGGGCTGACGCTATCCCTGGGCTGCCAAAGCAAAGAGGCATAGCGGCCTTTCACACTGAAGGCATGGGCTTGTTTCCCATTCAGAAAGTTATGTTACCCCTCCCTGGCTGGAGGCGGGTAAGTTGTCACAATTTGCTCTGCCCCTGGAAAATGCAAGTGGGGGTCCTCGATTTGGGCTGCCTGGTGAAACAACATGCAGTCACAGGCAGCCTGAGTACCTTTCCTTTAGTGTGTTCCTAGCTAGGTAAACTCGGCCTTCGGAGGCTAGATGAGAGCAAACATGTTCAAGTTGTGGGGAAAGTCTTTGACCAATGACCAATATGCTTGTGCTTGTGCGAGGCTTAGGCAGGAGCTTTCCAACACAGGGTTTTGACCTTACCATAAGCCGTCCCTTTGGGCTGAAGCAGGCGGGGGTTCTGTATCACAGTCTGGGAAACAGGGCCTCAGGTGAGTCTGCCAACTGACTCCCTGCCCTCCATCACTGCCAGCTGAGAAATTAGGGCAAGGCTGATGGAACCCTCTTACAACGAAATGTTTCTCTTCAGAATAGGAGATTTTGCTACCAGACTTCAGCTACTCCTCTCTCTCAGAGTTGGTTCGTGTGTGGACTAGGGAAAGCTCCTAGGGTCTCCAGCTATGAAGGGCTCTTTGCCCAGTTGGTTTCATCCGAGAAAGAGCCAGAGGGGCTGATCTCAACAAATAGGGCTGCACACCGTGAGTCCTTCGGGTAGGGCAGTCCTGATCCAATGTGCCACCTAAGGAATAAAAGCAAAGTTTCCTTGCCACAGGAAAAAACACCGAGGCCTGGTGTTTTCTCTATGAAATTGTGTGAGCTGGTGGGTGAGGCCTTTACTATATTGTGGAAAAGCTCGGGGTTACGGCTGTCTTTCTCCCTCTCTCAGTACAATACCCTGGTCTCAGCTGTTGGGGAATGCTGAGTGGGAGAGGCTGCCTCTCTGCCGGACTCAGAAGGCTTCTTTCCTTTAGGGCAATTCCGTTTGTGTCTTACCTCGTGGAGAAAGAAACAGGGCGCCTAGAGATATTCTACCATGAAATACCTAACGACAGAGGATCTGCAGGAGCTGGTTTCTCGGTGGAAGGAGCCATAACGCCTGCATTCCTAAGGTCTCTTTCAGAACTGCCAGACACTCTGCCGTCCTAGGCCTAAGAACTGGAAATTGTGACGGCATGGCAACACTTGGAATCCTAGGATGCAGTGGAAATGCGACTCTCAAACTGGATGGAAGAAGCTTCCAAGCATAGTGTTCTTCCATTTACCAAAGAGAACCCAAGTGTCTGAGGCTGGTAGCCTTGTTGCTGGAGAGAACTGGCATCCCCGTGGGCCTGTCGGTTAATTTCCTGTTTCTGACCCTCTAAGGAAACCCTTCCAAAAAGCCTTTGGAGCCGCTTAGAGAGAACAGCTGCGAAGTTGATGCACAGAACATTAACCTAGATTCCAGCCCTGGGTCCCAATCATCCATCTTTCTCTGGAGGTTACGTAGCCCACAGAGGGATTCAAGCAGGGAGTTTGCCTTATACAACTGACACATGAAACTGGGATGTGATGCAGGGCCACTCTCCTTGCCCTCACTCTACGTGGGCCGGAGAAGTTATCACGCAGCAGAATTCAACACCCTTCCTCTACACGTGTGTACCCAAAAGAAGTGCTGGGCAGTGGGTGTTCTCAGGCCAAGAGCAGTCCTTGTTCTGGGCTGCACCTGCTCTGTGGTTCAAAGGTTCTCTGACTCTGCTCCTTTGGAAGCATTTCAGGGCTGACGCTATCCCTGGGCTGCCAAAGCAAAGAGGCATAGCGGCCTTTCACACTGAAGGCATGGGCTTGTTTCCCATTCAGAAAGTTATGTTGCCCCTCCCTGGCTGGAGGCGGGTAAGTTGTCACAATTTGCTCTGCCCCTGGAAAATGCAAGTGGGGGTCCTCGATTTGGGATTTCTGGTGAAACAACTTGCAGTCACAGGCAGCCTGAGTACCTTTCCTTTAGTGTGTTCCTAGCTAGGTAAACTCGGCCTTCGGAGGCAAGATGAGAGCAAACATGTTCAAGTTGTGGGGAAAGTCTTTGACCAATGACCAATATGCTTGTGCTTGTGCGAGGCTTAGGCAGGAGCTTTCCAACACAGGGTTTTGACCTTACCATAAGCCGTCCCTTTGGGCTGAAGCAGGCGGGGGTTCTGTATCACAGTCTGGGAAACAGGGCCTCAGGTGAGTCTGCCAACTGACTCCCTGCCCTCCGTCACAGCCAGCTGGGAAATTAGGGCAAGGCTGATGGAACCCTCTTACAACGAAATGTTTCTCTTCAGAATAGGAGATTTTACTACCAGACTTCAGCTACTCCTCTCTCTCAGAGTTGGTTCGTGTGTGGACTAGGGAAAGCTCCTAGGGTCTCCAACTATGAAGGGCTCTTTGCCCAGTTGGTTTCATCCGAGAAAGAGCCAGAGGGGCTGATCTCAACAAATAGGGCTGCACACCGTGAGTCCTTCGGGTAGGGCAGTCCTGATCCAATGTGCCACCTAAGGAATAAAAGCAAAGTTTCCTTGCCACAGGAAAAAACACCGAGGCCTGGTGTTTTCTCTATGAAATTGTGTGAGCTGGTGGGTGAGGCCTTTACTATATTGTGGAAAAGCTCGGGGTTACGGCTGTCTTTCTCCCTCTCTCAGTACAATACCCTGGTCTCAGCTGTTGGGGAATGCTGAGTGGGAGAGGCTGCCTCTCTGCCGGACTCAGAAGGCTTCTTTCCTTTAGGGCAATTCCGTTTGTGTCTTACCTCGTGGAGAAAGAAACAGGGCGCCTAGAGATATTCTACCATGAAATACCTAACGACAGAGGATCTGCAGGAGCTGGTTTCTCGGTGGAAGGAGCCAAAACGCCTGCATTCCTAAGGTCTCTTTCAGAACTGCCAGACACTCTGCCGTCCTAGGCCTAAGAACTGGAAATTGTGACGGCATGGCAACACTTGGAATCCTAGGATGCAGTGGAAATGCGACTCTCAAACTGGATGGAAGAAGCTTCCAAGCATAGTGTTCTTCCATTTACCAAAGAGAACCCAAGTGTCTGAGGCTGGTAGCCTTGTTGCTGGAGAGAACTGGCATCCCCGTGGGCCTGTCGGTTAATTTCCTGTTTCTGACCCTCTAAGGAAACCCTTCCAAAAAGCCTTTGGAGCCGCTTAGAGAGAACAGCTGCGAAGTTGATGCACAGAACATTAACCTAGATTCCAGCCCTGGGTCCCAATCATCCATCTTTCTCTGGAGGTTACGTAGCCCACAGAGGGATTCAAGCAGGGAGTTTGCCTTATACAACTGACACATGAAACTGGGATGTGATGCAGGGCCACTCTCCTTGCCCTCACTCTACGTGGGACGGAGAAGTTATCACGCAGCAGAATTCAACACCCTTCCTCTACACGTGTGTACCCAAAAGAAGCGCTGGGCAGTGGGTGTTCTCAGGCCAAGAGCAGTCCTTGTTCTGGGCTGCACCTGCTCTGTGGTTCAAAGGTTCTCTGACTCTGCTCCTTTGGAAGCATTTCAGGGCTGACGCTATCCCTGGGCTGCCAAAGCAAAGAGGCATAGCGGCCTTTCACACTGAAGGCATGGCCTTCTTTCCCATCCAGAATGTGTATGTTGCCCCTCCCAGGCTGGAGGCGTGTAAGTTGAAACCATTTGCTCTGCCTCTGGAAAAGGCAAGTGGGGGTACTCGATTTGGGCTGCCTGGTGAAACAACATGCAGTCACAGGCAGCCTGAGTACCTTTCCTTTAGTGTGTTCCTAGCTAGGTAAACTCGGCCTTCGGAGGCTAGATGAGAGCAAACATGTTCAAGTTGTGGGGAAAGTCTTTGACCAATGACCAATATGCTTGTGCTTGTGCGAGGCTTAGGCAGGAGCTTTCCAACACAGGGTTTTGACCTTACCATAAGCCGTCCCTTTGGGCTGAAGCAGGCGGGGGTTCTGTATCACAGTCTGGGAAACAGGGCCTCAGGTGAGTCTGCCAACTGACTCCCTGCCCTCCATCACTGCCAGCTGAGAAATTAGGGCAAGGCTGATGGAACCCTCTTACAACGAAATGTTTCTCTTCAGAATAGGAGATTTTGCTACCAGACTTCAGCTACTCCTCTCTCTCAGAGTTGGTTCGTGTGTGGACTAGGGAAAGCTCCTAGGGTCTCCAGCTATGAAGGGCTCTTTGCCCAGTTGGTTTCATCCGAGAAAGAGCCAGAGGGGCTGATCTCAACAAATAGGGCTGCACACCGTGAGTCCTTCGGGTAGGGCAGTCCTGATCCAATGTGCCACCTAAGGAATAAAAGCAAAGTTTCCTTGCCACAGGAAAAAACACCGAGGCCTGGTGTTTTCTCTATGAAATTGTGTGAGCTGGTGGGTGAGGCCTTTACTATATTGTGGAAAAGCTCGGGGTTACGGCTGTCTTTCTCCCTCTCTCAGTACAATACCCTGGTCTCAGCTGTTGGGGAATGCTGAGTGGGAGAGGCTGCCTCTCTGCCGGACTCAGAAGGCTTCTTTCCTTTAGGGCAATTCCGTTTGTGTCTTACCTCGTGGAGAAAGAAACAGGGCGCCTAGAGATATTCTACCATGAAATACCTAACGACAGAGGATCTGCAGGAGCTGGTTTCTCGGTGGAAGGGGCCAAAACTCCTGCATTCCTAAGGTTTCTTTCAGAACTGCCAGACACTCTGCCGTCCTAGGCCTAAGAACTGGAAATTGTGACGGCATGGCAACACTTGGAATCCTAGGATGCAGTGGAAATGCGACTCTCAAACTGGATGGAAGAAGCTTCCAAGCATAGTGTTCTTCCATTTACCAAAGAGAACCCAAGTGTCTGAGGCTGGTAGCCTTGTTGCTGGAGAGAACTGGCATCCCCGTGGGCCTGTCGGTTAATTTCCTGTTTCTGACCCTCTAAGGAAACCCTTCCAAAAAGCCTTTGGAGCCGCTTAGAGAGAACAGCTGCGAAGTTGATGCACAGAACATTAACCTAGATTCCAGCCCTGGGTCCCAATCATCCATCTTTCTCTGGAGGTTACGTAGCCCACAGAGGGATTCAAGCAGGGAGTTTGCCTTATACAACTGACACATGAAACTGGGATGTGATGCAGGGCCACTCTCCTTGCCCTCACTCTACGTGGGCCGGAGAAGTTATCACGCAGCAGAATTCAACACCCTTCCTCTACACGTGTGTACCCAAAAGAAGTGCTGGGCAGTGGGTGTTCTCAGGCCAAGAGCAGTCCTTGTTCTGGGCTGCACCTGCTCTGTGGTTCAAAGGTTCTCTGACTCTGCTCCTTTGGAAGCATTTCAGGGCTGACGCTATCCCTGGGCTGCCAAAGCAAAGAGGCATAGCGGCCTTTCACACTGAAGGCATGGGCTTGTTTCCCATTCAGAAAGTTATGTTGCCCCTCCCTGGCTGGAGGCGGGTAAGTTGTCACAATTTGCTCTGCCCCTGGAAAATGCAAGTGGGGGTCCTCGATTTGGGATTTCTGGTGAAACAACTTGCAGTCACAGGCAGCCTGAGTACCTTTCCTTTAGTGTGTTCCTAGCTAGGTAAACTCGGCCTTCGGAGGCTAGATGAGAGCAAACATGTTCAAGTTGTGGGGAAAGTCTTTGACCAATGACCAATATGCTTGTGCTTGTGCGAGGCTTAGGCAGGAGCTTTCCAACACAGGGTTTTGACCTTACCATAAGCCGTCCCTTTGGGCTGAAGCAGGCGGGGGTTCTGTATCACAGTCTGGGAAACAGGGCCTCAGGTGAGTCTGCCAACTGACTCCCTGCCCTCCGTCACAGCCAGCTGAGAAATTAGGGCAAGGCTGATGGAACCCTCTTACAACGAAATGTTTCTCTTCAGAATAGGAGATTTTACTACCAGACTTCAGCTACTCCTCTCTCTCAGAGTTGGTTCGTGTGTGGACTAGAGAAAGCTCCTAGGGTCTCCAGCTATGAAGGGCTCTTTGCCCAATTGGTTTCATCCGAGAAAGAGCCAGAGGGGCTGATCTCAACAAATAGGGCTGCACACCGTGAGTCCTTCGGGTAGGGCAGTCCTGAGCCAATGTGCCACCTAAGGAATGAAAGCAAAGTTTCCTTGCCACAGGAAAAAACACCGAGGCCTGGTGTTTTCTCTATGAAATAGTGTTAGCTGGTGGGTGAAGCCTTTACTATATTGTGGAAAAGCTCGGGGTTACGGCTGTCTTTCTCCCTCTCTCAGTACAATACCCTGGTCTCAGCTGTTGGGGAATGCTGAGTGGGAGAGGCTGCCTCTCTGCCGGACTCTGAAGGCTTCTTTCCTTTAGGGCAATTCCGTTTGTGTCTTACCTCGTGGAGAAAGAAACAGGGCGCCTAGAGATATTCTACCATGAAATACCTAACGACAGAGGATCTGCAGGAGCTGGTTTCTCGGTGGAAGGGGCCAAAACGCCTGCATTCCTAAGGTTTCTTTCAGAACTGCCAGACACTCTGCCGTCCTAGGCCTAAGAACTGGAAATTGTGACGACATGGCAACACTTGGAATCCTAGGATGCAGTGGAAATGCGACTCTCAAACTGGATGGAAGAAGCTTCCAAGCATAGTGTTCTTCCATTTACCAAAGAGAACCCAAGTGTCTGAGGCTGGTAGCCTTGTTGCTGGAGAGAACTGGCATCCCCGTGGGCCTGTCGGTTAATTTCCTGTTTCTGACCCTCTAAGGAAACCCTTCCAAAAAGCCTTTGGAGCCGCTTAGAGAGAACAGCTGCGAAGTGGATGCACAGAACATTAACCTAGATTCCAGCCCTGGGTCCCAATCATCCATCTTTCTCTGGAGGTTACGTAGCCCACAGAGGGATTCAAGCAGGGAGTTTGCCTTATACAACTGACACATGAAACTGGGATGTGATGCAGGGCCACTCTCCTTGCCCTCACTCTACGTGGGCCGGAGAAGTTATCACGCAGCAGAATTCAACACCCTTCCTCTACACGTGTGTACCCAAAAGAAGCGCTGGGCAGTGGGTGTTCTCAGGCCAAGAGCAGTCCTTGTTCTGGGCTGCACCTGCTCTGTGGTTCAAAGGTTCTCTGACTCTGCTCCTTTGGAAGCATTTCAGGGCTGACGCTATCCCTGGGCTGCCAAAGCAAAGAGGCATAGCGGCCTTTCACACTGAAGGCATGGCATTCTTTCCCATCCAGAATGTGTATGTTACCCCTCCCAGGCTGGAGGCGGGTAAGTTGTCACAATTTGCTCTGCCCCTGGAAAATGCAAGTGGGGGTCCTCGATTTGGGCTGCCTGGTGAAACAACATGCAGTCACAGGCAGCCTGAGTACCTTTCCTTTAGTGTGTTCCTAGCTAGGTAAACTCGGCCTTCGGAGGCAAGATGAGAGCAAACATGTTCAAGTTGTGGGGAAAGTCTTTGACCAATGACCAATATGCTTGTGCTTGTGCGAGGCTTAGGCAGGAGCTTTCCAACACAGGGTTTTGACCTTACCATAAGCCGTCCCTTTGGGCTGAAGCAGGCGGGGGTTCTGTATCACAGTCTGGGAAACAGGGCCTCAGGTGAGTCTGCCAACTGACTCCCTGCCCTCCGTCACAGCCAGCTGAGAAATTAGGGCAAGGCTGATGGAACCCTCTTACAACGAAATGTTTCTCTTCAGAATAGGAGATTTTACTACCAGACTTCAGCTACTCCTCTCTCTCAGAGTTGGTTCGTGTGTGGACTAGGGAAAGCTCCTAGGGTCTCCAGCTATGAAGGGCTCTTTGCCCAATTGGTTTCATCCGAGAAAGAGCCAGAGGGGCTGATCTCAACAAATAAGGCTGCACACCGTGAGTCCTTCGGGTAGGGCAGTCCTGATCCAATGTGCCACCTAAGGAATAAAAGCAAAGTTTCCTTGCCACAGGAAAAAACACCGAGGCCTGGTGTTTTCTCTATGAAATTGTGTGAGCTGGTGGGTGAGGCCTTTACTATATTGTGGAAAAGCTCGGGGTTACGGCTGTCTTTCTCCCTCTCTCAGTACAATACCCTGGTCTCAGCTGTTGGGGAATGCTGAGTGGGAGAGGCTGCCTCTCTGCCGGACTCAGAAGGCTTCTTTCCTTTAGGGCAATTCCGTTTGTGTCTTACCTCGTGGAGAAAGAAACAGGGCGCCTAGAGATATTCTACCATGAAATACCTAACGACAGAGGATCTGCAGGAGCTGGTTTCTCGGTGGAAGGAGCCAAAACGCCTGCATTCCTAAGGTCTCTTTCAGAACTGCCAGACACTCTGCCGTCCTAGGCCTAAGAACTGGAAATTGTGACGGCATGGCAACACTTGGAATCCTAGGATGCAGTGGAAATGCGACTCTCAAACTGGATGGAAGAAGCTTCCAAGCATAGTGTTCTTCCATTTACCAAAGAGAACCCAAGTGTCTGAGGCTGGTAGCCTTGTTGCTGGAGAGAACTGGCATCCCCGTGGGCCTGTCGGTTAATTTCCTGTTTCTGACCCTCTAAGGAAACCCTTCCAAAAAGCCTTTGGAGCCGCTTAGAGAGAACAGCTGCGAAGTTGATGCACAGAACATTAACCTAGATTCCAGCCCTGGGTCCCAATCATCCATCTTTCTCTGGAGGTTACGTAGCCCACAGAGGGATTCAAGCAGGGAGTTTGCCTTATACAACTGACACATGAAACTGGGATGTGATGCAGGGCCACTCTCCTTGCCCTCACTCTACGTGGGCCGGAGAAGTTATCACGCAGCAGAATTCAACACCCTTCCTCTACACGTGTGTACCCAAAAGAAGTGCTGGGCAGTGGGTGTTCTCAGGCCAAGAGCAGTCCTTGTTCTGGGCTGCACCTGCTCTGTGGTTCAAAGGTTCTCTGACTCTGCTCCTTTGGAAGCATTTCAGGGCTGACGCTATCCCTGGGCTGCCAAAGCAAAGAGGCATAGCGGCCTTTCACACTGAAGGCATGGGCTTGTTTCCCATTCAGAAAGTTATGTTGCCCCTCCCTGGCTGGAGGCGGGTAAGTTGTCACAATTTGCTCTGCCCCTGGAAAATGCAAGTGGGGGTCCTCGATTTGGGCTGCCTGGTGAAACAACATGCAGTCACAGGCAGCCTGAGTACCTTTCCTTTAGTGTGTTCCTAGCTAGGTAAACTCGGCCTTCGGAGGCTAGATGAGAGCAAACATGTTCAAGTTGTGGGGAAAGTCTTTGACCAATGACCAATATGCTTGTGCTTGTGCGAGGCTTAGGCAGGAGCTTTCCAACACAGGGTTTTGACCTTACCATAAGCCGTCCCTTTGGGCTGAAGCAGGCGGGGGTTCTGTATCACAGTCTGGGAAACAGGGCCTCAGGTGAGTCTGCCAACTGACTCCCTGCCCTCCGTCACAGCCAGCTGAGAAATTAGGGCAAGGCTGATGGAACCCTCTTACAACGAAATGTTTCTCTTCAGAATAGGAGATTTTGCTACCAGACTTCAGCTACTCCTCTCTCTCAGAGTTGGTTCGTGTGTGGACTAGGGAAAGCTCCTAGGGTCTCCAGCTATGAAGGGCTCTTTGCCCAGTTGGTTTCATCCGAGAAAGAGCCAGAGGGGCTGATCTCAACAAATAGGGCTGCACACCGTGAGTCCTTCGGGTAGGGCACTCCTGAGCCAATGTGCCACCTAAGGAATGAAAGCAAAGTTTCCTTGCCACAGGAAAAAACACCGAGGCCTGGTGTTTTCTCTATGAAATAGTGTTAGCTGGTGGGTGAAGCCTTTACTATATTGTGGAAAAGCTCGGGGTTACGGCTGTCTTTCTCCCTCTCTCAGTACAATACCCTGGTCTCAGCTGTTGGGGAATGCTGAGTGGGAGAGGCTGCCTCTCTGCCGGACTCTGAAGGCTTCTTTCCTTTAGGGCAATTCCGTTTGTGTCTTACCTCGTGGAGAAAGAAACAGGGCGCCTACAGATATTCTACCATGAAATACCTAACGACAGAGGATCTGCAGGAGCTGGTTTCTCGGTGGAAGGGGCCAAAACGCCTGCATTCCTAAGGTTTCTTTCAGAACTGCCAGACACTCTGCCGTCCTAGGCCTAAGAACTGGAAATTGTGACGGCATGGCAACACTTGGAATCCTAGGATGCAGTGGAAATGCGACTCTCAAACTGGATGGAAGAAGCTTCCAAGCATAGTGTTCTTCCATTTACCAAAGAGAACCCAAGTGTCTGAGGCTGGTAGCCTTGTTGCTGGAGAGAACTGGCATCCCCGTGGGCCTGTCGGTTAATTTCCTGTTTCTGACCCTCTAAGGAAACCCTTCCAAAAAGCCTTTGGAGCCGCTTAGAGAGAACAGCTGCGAAGTTGATGCACAGAACATTAACCTAGATTCCAGCCCTGGGTCCCAATCATCCATCTTTCTCTGGAGGTTACGTAGCCCACAGAGGGATTCAAGCAGGGAGTTTGCCTTATACAACTGACACATGAAACTGGGATGTGATGCAGGGCCACTCTCCTTGCCCTCACTCTACGTGGGCCGGAGAAGTTATCACGCAGCAGAATTCAACACCCTTCCTCTACACGTGTGTACCCAAAAGAAGCGCTGGGCAGTGGGTGTTCTCAGGCCAAGAGCAGTCCTTGTTCTGGGCTGCACCTGCTCTGTGGTTCAAAGGTTCTCTGACTCTGCTCCTTTGGAAGCATTTCAGGGCTGACGCTATCCCTGGGCTGCCAAAGCAAAGAGGCATAGCGGCCTTTCACACTGAAGGCATGGGCTTGTTTCCCATTCAGAAAGTTATGTTGCCCCTCCCTGGCTGGAGGCGGGTAAGTTGTCACAATTTGCTCTGCCCCTGGAAAATGCAAGTGGGGGTCCTCGATTTGGGATTTCTGGTGAAACAACTTGCAGTCACAGGCAGCCTGAGTACCTTTCCTTTAGTGTGTTCCTAGCTAGGTAAACTCGGCCTTCGGAGGCAAGATGAGAGCAAACATGTTCAAGTTGTGGGGAAAGTCTTTGACCAATGACCAATATGCTTGTGCTTGTGCGAGGCTTAGGCAGGAGCTTTCCAACACAGGGTTTTGACCTTACCATAAGCCGTCCCTTTGGGCTGAAGCAGGCGGGGGTTCTGTATCACAGTCTGGGAAACAGGGCCTCAGGTGAGTCTGCCAACTGACTCCCTGCCCTCCGTCACAGCCAGCTGAGAAATTAGGGCAAGGCTGATGGAACCCTCTTACAACGAAATGTTTCTCTTCAGAATAGGAGATTTTGCTACCAGACTTCAGCTACTCCTCTCTCTCAGAGTTGGTTCGTGTGTGGACTAGGGAAAGCTCCTAGGGTCTCCAGCTATGAAGGGCTCTTTGCCCAGTTGGTTTCATCCGAGAAAGAGCCAGAGGGGCTGATCTCAACAAATAGGGCTGCACACCGTGAGTCCTTCGGGTAGGGCAGTCCTGATCCAATGTGCCACCTAAGGAATAAAAGCAAAGTTTCCTTGCCACAGGAAAAAACACCGAGGCCTGGTGTTTTCTCTATGAAATTGTGTGAGCTGGTGGGTGAGGCCTTTACTATATTGTGGAAAAGCTCGGGGTTACGGCTGTCTTTCTCCCTCTCTCAGTACAATACCCTGGTCTCAGCTGTTGGGGAATGCTGAGTGGGAGAGGCTGCCTCTCTGCCGGACTCAGAAGGCTTCTTTCCTTTAGGGCAATTCCGTTTGTGTCTTACCTCGTGGAGAAAGAAACAGGGCGCCTAGAGATATTCTACCATGAAATACCTAACGACAGAGGATCTGCAGGAGCTGGTTTCTCGGTGGAAGGAGCCAAAACGCCTGCATTCCTAAGGTCTCTTTCAGAACTGCCAGACACTCTGCCGTCCTAGGCCTAAGAACTGGAAATTGTGACGGCATGGCAACACTTGGAATCCTAGGATGCAGTGGAAATGCGACTCTCAAACTGGATGGAAGAAGCTTCCAAGCATAGTGTTCTTCCATTTACCAAAGAGAACCCAAGTGTCTGAGGCTGGTAGCCTTGTTGCTGGAGAGAACTGGCATCCCCGTGGGCCTGTCGGTTAATTTCCTGTTTCTGACCCTCTAAGGAAACCCTTCCAAAAAGCCTTTGGAGCCGCTTAGAGAGAACAGCTGCGAAGTTGATGCACAGAACATTAACCTAGATTCCAGCCCTGGGTCCCAATCATCCATCTTTCTCTGGAGGTTACGTAGCCCACAGAGGGATTCAAGCAGGGAGTTTGCCTTATACAACTGACACATGAAACTGGGATGTGATGCAGGGCCACTCTCCTTGCCCTCACTCTACGTGGGCCGGAGAAGTTATCACGCAGCAGAATTCAACACCCTTCCTCTACACGTGTGTACCCAAAAGAAGTGCTGGGCAGTGGGTGTTCTCAGGCCAAGAGCAGTCCTTGTTCTGGGCTGCACCTGCTCTGTGGTTCAAAGGTTCTCTGACTCTGCTCCTTTGGAAGCATTTCAGGGCTGACGCTATCCCTGGGCTGCCAAAGCAAAGAGGCATAGCGGCCTTTCACACTGAAGGCATGGGCTTGTTTCCCATTCAGAAAGTTATGTTGCCCCTCCCTGGCTGGAGGCGGGTAAGTTGTCACAATTTGCTCTGCCCCTGGAAAATGCAAGTGGGGGTCCTCGATTTGGGCTGCCTGGTGAAACAACATGCAGTCACAGGCAGCCTGAGTACCTTTCCTTTAGTGTGTTCCTAGCTAGGTAAACTCGGCCTTCGGAGGCTAGATGAGAGCAAACATGTTCAAGTTGTGGGGAAAGTCTTTGACCAATGACCAATATGCTTGTGCTTGTGCGAGGCTTAGGCAGGAGCTTTCCAACACAGGGTTTTGACCTTACCATAAGCCGTCCCTTTGGGCTGAAGCAGGCGGGGGTTCTGTATCACAGTCTGGGAAACAGGGCCTCAGGTGAGTCTGCCAACTGACTCCCTGCCCTCCGTCACAGCCAGCTGAGAAATTAGGGCAAGGCTGATGGAACCCTCTTACAACGAAATGTTTCTCTTCAGAATAGGAGATTTTGCTACCAGACTTCAGCTACTCCTCTCTCTCAGAGTTGGTTCGTGTGTGGACTAGGGAAAGCTCCTAGGGTCTCCAGCTATGAAGGGCTCTTTGCCCAGTTGGTTTCATCCGAGAAAGAGCCAGAGGGGCTGATCTCAACAAATAGGGCTGCACACCGTGAGTCCTTCGGGTAGGGCACTCCTGAGCCAATGTGCCACCTAAGGAATGAAAGCAAAGTTTCCTTGCCACAGGAAAAAACACCGAGGCCTGGTGTTTTCTCTATGAAATAGTGTTAGCTGGTGGGTGAAGCCTTTACTATATTGTGGAAAAGCTCGGGGTTACGGCTGTCTTTCTCCCTCTCTCAGTACAATACCCTGGTCTCAGCTGTTGGGGAATGCTGAGTGGGAGAGGCTGCCTCTCTGCCGGACTCTGAAGGCTTCTTTCCTTTAGGGCAATTCCGTTTGTGTCTTACCTCGTGGAGAAAGAAACAGGGCGCCTACAGATATTCTACCATGAAATACCTAACGACAGAGGATCTGCAGGAGCTGGTTTCTCGGTGGAAGGGGCCAAAATGCCTGCATTCCTAAGGTTTCTTTCAGAACTGCCAGACACTCTGCCGTCCTAGGCCTAAGAACTGGAAATTGTGACGGCATGGCAACACTTGGAATCCTAGGATGCAGTGGAAATGCGACTCTCAAACTGGATGGAAGAAGCTTCCAAGCATAGTGTTCTTCCATTTACCAAAGAGAACCCAAGTGTCTGAGGCTGGTAGCCTTGTTGCTGGAGAGAACTGGCATCCCCGTGGGCCTGTCGGTTAATTTCCTGTTTCTGACCCTCTAAGGAAACCCTTCCAAAAAGCCTTTGGAGCCGCTTAGAGAGAACAGCTGCGAAGTTGATGCACAGAACATTAACCTAGATTCCAGCCCTGGGTCCCAATCATCCATCTTTCTCTGGAGGTTACGTAGCCCACAGAGGGATTCAAGCAGGGAGTTTGCCTTATACAACTGACACATGAAACTGGGATGTGATGCAGGGCCACTCTCCTTGCCCTCACTCTACGTGGGCCGGAGAAGTTATCACGCAGCAGAATTCAACACCCTTCCTCTACACGTGTGTACCCAAAAGAAGCGCTGGGCAGTGGGTGTTCTCAGGCCAAGAGCAGTCCTTGTTCTGGGCTGCACCTGCTCTGTGGTTCAAAGGTTCTCTGACTCTGCTCCTTTGGAAGCATTTCAGGGCTGACGCTATCCCTGGGCTGCCAAAGCAAAGAGGCATAGCGGCCTTTCACACTGAAGGCATGGGCTTGTTTCCCATTCAGAAAGTTATGTTGCCCCTCCCTGGCTGGAGGAGGGTAAGTTGTCACAATTTGCTCTGCCCCTGGAAAATGCAAGTGGGGGTCCTCGATTTGGGATTTCTGGTGAAACAACTTGCAGTCACAGGCAGCCTGAGTACCTTTCCTTTAGTGTGTTCCTAGCTAGGTAAACTCGGCCTTCGGAGGCAAGATGAGAGCAAACATGTTCAAGTTGTGGGGAAAGTCTTTGACCAATGACCAATATGCTTGTGCTTGTGCGAGGCTTAGGCAGGAGCTTTCCAACACAGGGTTTTGACCTTACCATAAGCCGTCCCTTTGGGCTGAAGCAGGCGGGGGTTCTGTATCACAGTCTGGGCAACAGGGCCTCAGGTGAGTCTGCCAACTGACTCCCTGCCCTCCGTCACAGCCAGCTGAGAAATTAGGGCAAGGCTGATGGAACCCTCTTACAACGAAATGTTTCTCTTCAGAATAGGAGATTTTACTACCAGACTTCAGCTACTCCTCTCTCTCAGAGTTGGTTCGTGTGTGGACTAGGGAAAGCTCCTAGGGTCTCCAGCTATGAAGGGCTCTTTGCCCAATTGGTTTCATCCGAGAAAGAGCCAGAGGGGCTGATCTCAACAAATAGGGCTGCACACCGTGAGTCCTTCAGGTAGGGCAGTCCTGAGCCAATGTGCCACCTAAGGAATGAAAGCAAAGTTTCCTTGCCACAGGAAAAAACACCGAGGCCTGGTGTTTTCTCTATGAAATTGTGTGAGCTGGTGGGTGAAGCCTTTACTATATTGTGGAAAAGCTCGGGGTTACGGCTGTCTTTCTCCCTCTCTCAGTACAATACCCTGGTCTCAGCTGTTGGGGAATGCTGAGTGGGAGAGGCTGCCTCTCTGCCGGACTCTGAAGGCTTCTTTCCTTTAGGGCAATTCCGTTTGTGTCTTACCTCGTGGAGAAAGAAACAGGGCGCCTAGAGATATTCTACCATGAAATACCTAACGACAGAGGATCTGCAGGAGCTGGTTTCTCGGTGGAAGGGGCCAAAACGCCTGCATTCCTAAGGTTTCTTTCAGAACTGCCAGACACTCTGCCGTCCTAGGCCTAAGAACTGGAAATTGTGACGGCATGGCAACACTTGGAATCCTAGGATGCAGTGGAAATGCGACTCTCAAACTGGATGGAAGAAGCTTCCAAGCATAGTGTTCTTCCATTTACCAAAGAGAACCCAAGTGTCTGAGGCTGGTAGCCTTGTTGCTGGAGAGAACTGGCATCCCCGTGGGCCTGTCGGTTAATTTCCTGTTTCTGACCCTCTAAGGAAACCCTTCCAAAAAGCCTTTGGAGCCGCTTAGAGAGAACAGCTGCGAAGTTGATGCACAGAACATTAACCTAGATTCCAGCCCTGGGTCCCAATCATCCATCTTTCTCTGGAGGTTACGTAGCCCACAGAGGGATTCAAGCAGGGAGTTTGCCTTATACAACTGACACATGAAACTGGGATGTGATGCAGGGCCACTCTCCTTGCCCTCACTCTACGTGGGCCGGAGAAGTTATCACGCAGCAGAATTCAACACCCTTCCTCTACACGTGTGTACCCAAAAGAAGTGCTGGGCAGTGGGTGTTCTCAGGCCAAGAGCAGTCCTTGTTCTGGGCTGCACCTGCTCTGTGGTTCAAAGGTTCTCTGACTCTGCTCCTTTGGAAGCATTTCAGGGCTGACGCTATCCCTGGGCTGCCAAAGCAAAGAGGCATAGCGGCCTTTCACACTGAAGGCATGGGCTTGTTTCCCATTCAGAAAGTTATGTTGCCCCTCCCTGGCTGGAGGCAGGTAAGTTGTCACAATTTGCTCTGCCCCTGGAAAATGCAAGTGGGGGTCCTCGATTTGGGCTGCCTGGTGAAACAACATGCAGTCACAGGCAGCCTGAGTACCTTTCCTTTAGTGTGTTCCTAGCTAGGTAAACTCGGCCTTCGGAGGCTAGATGAGAGCAAACATGTTCAAGTTGTGGGGAAAGTCTTTGACCAATGACCAATATGCTTGTGCTTGTGCGAGGCTTAGGCAGGAGCTTTCCAACACAGGGTTTTGACCTTACCATAAGCCGTCCCTTTGGGCTGAAGCAGGCGGGGGTTCTGTATCACAGTCTGGGAAACAGGGCCTCAGGTGAGTCTGCCAACTGACTCCCTGCCCTCCATCACTGCCAGCTGAGAAATTAGGGCAAGGCTGATGGAACCCTCTTACAACGAAATGTTTCTCTTCAGAATAGGAGATTTTGCTACCAGACTTCAGCTACTCCTCTCTCTCAGAGTTGGTTCGTGTGTGGACTAGGGAAAGCTCCTAGGGTCTCCAGCTATGAAGGGCTCTTTGCCCAGTTGGTTTCATCCGAGAAAGAGCCAGAGGGGCTGATCTCAACAAATAGGGCTGCACACCGTGAGTCCTTCGGGTAGGGCAGTCCTGATCCAATGTGCCACCTAAGGAATAAAAGCAAAGTTTCCTTGCCACAGGAAAAAACACCGAGGCCTGGTGTTTTCTCTATGAAATTGTGTGAGCTGGTGGGTGAGGCCTTTACTATATTGTGGAAAAGCTCGGGGTTACGGCTGTCTTTCTCCCTCTCTCAGTACAATACCCTGGTCTCAGCTGTTGGGGAATGCTGAGTGGGAGAGGCTGCCTCTCTGCCGGACTCAGAAGGCTTCTTTCCTTTAGGGCAATTCCGTTTGTGTCTTACCTCGTGGAGAAAGAAACAGGGCGCCTAGAGATATTCTACCATGAAATACCTAACGACAGAGGATCTGCAGGAGCTGGTTTCTCGGTGGAAGGAGCCAAAACGCCTGCATTCCTAAGGTCTCTTTCAGAACTGCCAGACACTCTGCCGTCCTAGGCCTAAGAACTGGAAATTGTGACGGCATGGCAACACTTGGAATCCTAGGATGCAGTGGAAATGCGACTCTCAAACTGGATGGAAGAAGCTTCCAAGCATAGTGTTCTTCCATTTACCAAAGAGAACCCAAGTGTCTGAGGCTGGTAGCCTTGTTGCTGGAGAGAACTGGCATCCCCGTGGGCCTGTCGGTTAATTTCCTGTTTCTGACCCTCTAAGGAAACCCTTCCAAAAAGCCTTTGGAGCCGCTTAGAGAGAACAGCTGCGAAGTTGATGCACAGAACATTAACCTAGATTCCAGCCCTGGGTCCCAATCATCCATCTTTCTCTGGAGGTTACGTAGCCCACAGAGGGATTCAAGCAGGGAGTTTGCCTTATACAACTGACACATGAAACTGGGATGTGATGCAGGGCCACTCTCCTTGCCCTCACTCTACGTGGGCCGGAGAAGTTATCACGCAGCAGAATTCAACACCCTTCCTCTACACGTGTGTACCCAAAAGAAGTGCTGGGCAGTGGGTGTTCTCAGGCCAAGAGCAGTCCTTGTTCTGGGCTGCACCTGCTCTGTGGTTCAAAGGTTCTCTGACTCTGCTCCTTTGGAAGCATTTCAGGGCTGACGCTATCCCTGGGCTGCCAAAGCAAAGAGGCATAGCGGCCTTTCACACTGAAGGCATGGGCTTGTTTCCCATTCAGAAAGTTATGTTGCCCCTCCCTGGCTGGAGGCGGGTAAGTTGTCACAATTTGCTCTGCCCCTGGAAAATGCAAGTGGGGGTCCTCGATTTGGGATTTCTGGTGAAACAACTTGCAGTCACAGGCAGCCTGAGTACCTTTCCTTTAGTGTGTTCCTAGCTAGGTAAACTCGGCCTTCGGAGGCAAGATGAGAGCAAACATGTTCAAGTTGTGGGGAAAGTCTTTGACCAATGACCAATATGCTTGTGCTTGTGCGAGGCTTAGGCAGGAGCTTTCCAACACAGGGTTTTGACCTTACCATAAGCCGTCCCTTTGGGCTGAAGCAGGCGGGGGTTCTGTATCACAGTCTGGGAAACAGGGCCTCAGGTGAGTCTGCCAACTGACTCCCTGCCCTCCGTCACAGCCAGCTGAGAAATTAGGGCAAGGCTGATGGAACCCTCTTACAACGAAATGTTTCTCTTCAGAATAGGAGATTTTACTACCAGACTTCAGCTACTCCTCTCTCTCAGAGTTGGTTCGTGTGTGGACTAGGGAAAGCTCCTAGGGTCTCCAGCTATGAAGGGCTCTTTGCCCAATTGGTTTCATCCGAGAAAGAGCCAGAGGGGCTGATCTCAACAAATAGGGCTGCACACCGTGAGTCCTTCAGGTAGGGCAGTCCTGAGCCAATGTGCCACCTAAGGAATGAAAGCAAAGTTTCCTTGCCACAGGAAAAAACACCGAGGCCTGGTGTTTTCTCTATGAAATTGTGTGAGCTGGTGGGTGAAGCCTTTACTATATTGTGGAAAAGCTCGGGGTTACGGCTGTCTTTCTCCCTCTCTCAGTACAATACCCTGGTCTCAGCTGTTGGGGAATGCTGAGTGGGAGAGGCTGCCTCTCTGCCGGACTCTGAAGGCTTCTTTCCTTTAGGGCAATTCCGTTTGTGTCTTACCTCGTGGAGAAAGAAACAGGGCGCCTAGAGATATTCTACCATGAAATACCTAACGACAGAGGATCTGCAGGAGCTGGTTTCTCGGTGGAAGGGGCCAAAACGCCTGCATTCCTAAGGTCTCTTTCAGAACTGCCAGACACTCTGCCGTCCTAGGCCTAAGAACTGGAAATTGTGACGGCATGGCAACACTTGGAATCCTAGGATGCAGTGGAAATGCGACTCTCAAACTGGATGGAAGAAGCTTCCAAGCATAGTGTTCTTCCATTTACCAAAGAGAACCCAAGTGTCTGAGGCTGGTAGCCTTGTTGCTGGAGAGAACTGGCATCCCCGTGGGCCTGTCGGTTAATTTCCTGTTTCTGACCCTCTAAGGAAACCCTTCCAAAAAGCCTTTGGAGCCGCTTAGAGAGAACAGCTGCGAAGTTGATGCACAGAACATTAACCTAGATTCCAGCCCTGGGTCCCAATCATCCATCTTTCTCTGGAGGTTACGTAGCCCACAGAGGGATTCAAGCAGGGAGTTTGCCTTATACAACTGACACATGAAACTGGGATGTGATGCAGGGCCACTCTCCTTGCCCTCACTCTACGTGGGCCGGAGAAGTTATCACGCAGCAGAATTCAACACCCTTCCTCTACACGTGTGTACCCAAAAGAAGCGCTGGGCAGTGGGTGTTCTCAGGCCAAGAGCAGTCCTTGTTCTGGGCTGCACCTGCTCTGTGGTTCAAAGGTTCTCTGACTCTGCTCCTTTGGAAGCATTTCAGGGCTGACGCTATCCCTGGGCTGCCAAAGCAAAGAGGCATAGCGGCCTTTCACACTGAAGGCATGGGCTTGTTTCCCATTCAGAAAGTTATGTTGCCCCTCCCTGGCTGGAGGCGGGTAAGTTGTCACAATTTGCTCTGCCCCTGGAAAATGCATGTGGGGGTCCTCGATTTGGGATTTCTGGTGAAACAACTTGCAGTCACAGGCAGCCTGAGTACCTTTCCTTTAGTGTGTTCCTAGCTAGGTAAACTCGGCCTTCGGAGGCAAGATGAGAGCAAACATGTTCAAGTTGTGGGGAAAGTCTTTGACCAATGACCAATATGCTTGTGCTTGTGCGAGGCTTAGGCAGGAGCTTTCCAACACAGGGTTTTGACCTTACCATAAGCCGTCCCTTTGGGCTGAAGCAGGCGGGGGTTCTGTATCACAGTCTGGGAAACAGGGCCTCAGGTGAGTCTGCCAACTGACTCCCTGCCCTCCGTCACAGCCAGCTGAGAAATTAGGGCAAGGCTGATGGAACCCTCTTACAACGAAATGTTTCTCTTCAGAATAGGAGATTTTACTACCAGACTTCAGCTACTCCTTTCTCTCAGAGTTGGTTCGTGTGTGGACTAGGGAAAGCTCCTAGGGTCTCCAGCTATGAAGGGCCCTTTGCCCAATTGGTTTCATCCGAGAAAGAGCCAGAGGGGCTGATCTCAACAAATAGGGCTGCACACCGTGAGTCCTTCAGGTAGGGCAGTCCTGAGCCAATGTGCCACCTAAGGAATGAAAGCAAAGTTTCCTTGCCACAGGAAAAAACACCGAGGCCTGGTGTTTTCTCTATGAAATAGTGTTAGCTGGTGGGTGAAGCCTTTACTATATTGTGGAAAAGCTCGGGGTTACGGCTGTCTTTCTCCCTCTCTCAGTACAATACCCTGGTCTCAGCTGTTGGGGAATGCTGAGTGGGAGAGGCTGCCTCTCTGCCGGACTCTGAAGGCTTCTTTCCTTTAGGGCAATTCCGTTTGTGTCTTACCTCGTGGAGAAAGAAACAGGGCGCCTAGAGATATTCTACCATGAAATACCTAACGACAGAGGATCTGCAGGAGCTGGTTTCTCGGTGGAAGGGGCCAAAACGCCTGCATTCCTAAGGTTTCTTTCAGAACTGCCAGACACTCTGCCGTCCTAGGCCTAAGAACTGGAAATTGTGACGGCATGGCAACACTTGGAATCCTAGGATGCAGTGGAAATGCGACTCTCAAACTGGATGGAAGAAGCTTCCAAGCATAGTGTTCTTCCATTTACCAAAGAGAACCCAAGTGTCTGAGGCTGGTAGCCTTGTTGCTGGAGAGAACTGGCATCCCCGTGGGCCTGTCGGTTAATTTCCTGTTTCTGACCCTCTAAGGAAACCCTTCCAAAAAGCCTTTGGAGCCGCTTAGAGAGAACAGCTGCGAAGTTGATGCACAGAACATTAACCTAGATTCCAGCCCTGGGTCCCAATCATCCATCTTTCTCTGGAGGTTACGTAGCCCACAGAGGGATTCAAGCAGGGAGTTTGCCTTATACAACTGACACATGAAACTGGGATGTGATGCAGGGCCACTCTCCTTGCCCTCACTCTACGTGGGCCGGAGAAGTTATCACGCAGCAGAATTCAACACCCTTCCTCTACACGTGTGTACCCAAAAGAAGTGCTGGGCAGTGGGTGTTCTCAGGCCAAGAGCAGTCCTTGTTCTGGGCTGCACCTGCTCTGTGGTTCAAAGGTTCTCTGACTCTGCTCCTTTGGAAGCATTTCAGGGCTGACGCTATCCCTGGGCTGCCAAAGCAAAGAGGCATAGCGGCCTTTCACACTGAAGGCATGGGCTTGTTTCCCATTCAGAAAGTTATGTTGCCCCTCCCTGGCTGGAGGCGGGTAAGTTGTCACAATTTGCTCTGCCCCTGGAAAATGCAAGTGGGGGTCCTCGATTTGGGCTGCCTGGTGAAACAACATGCAGTCACAGGCAGCCTGAGTACCTTTCCTTTAGTGTGTTCCTAGCTAGGTAAACTCGGCCTTCGGAGGCTAGATGAGAGCAAACATGTTCAAGTTGTGGGGAAAGTCTTTGACCAATGACCAATATGCTTGTGCTTGTGCGAGGCTTAGGCAGGAGCTTTCCAACACAGGGTTTTGACCTTACCATAAGCCGTCCCTTTGGGCTGAAGCAGGCGGGGGTTCTGTATCACAGTCTGGGAAACAGGGCCTCAGGTGAGTCTGCCAACTGACTCCCTGCCCTCCGTCACAGCCAGCTGAGAAATTAGGGCAAGGCTGATGGAACCCTCTTACAACGAAATGTTTCTCTTCAGAATAGGAGATTTTGCTACCAGACTTCAGCTACTCCTCTCTCTCAGAGTTGGTTCGTGTGTGGACTAGGGAAAGCTCCTAGGGTCTCCAGCTATGAAGGGCTCTTTGCCCAGTTGGTTTCATCCGAGAAAGAGCCAGAGGGGCTGATCTCAACAAATAGGGCTGCACACCGTGAGTCCTTCGGGTAGGGCAGTCCTGATCCAATGTGCCACCTAAGGAATAAAAGCAAAGTTTCCTTGCCACAGGAAAAAACACCGAGGCCTGGTGTTTTCTCTATGAAATTGTGTGAGCTGGTGGGTGAGGCCTTTACTATATTGTGGAAAAGCTCGGGGTTACGGCTGTCTTTCTCCCTCTCTCAGTACAATACCCTGGTCTCAGCTGTTGGGGAATGCTGAGTGGGAGAGGCTGCCTCTCTGCCGGACTCAGAAGGCTTCTTTCCTTTAGGGCAATTCCGTTTGTGTCTTACCTCGTGGAGAAAGAAACAGGGCGCCTAGAGATATTCTACCATGAAATACCTAACGACAGAGGATCTGCAGGAGCTGGTTTCTCGGTGGAAGGGGCCAAAACGCCTGCATTCCTAAGGTTTCTTTCAGAACTGCCAGACACTCTGCCGTCCTAGGCCTAAGAACTGGAAATTGTGACGGCATGGCAACACTTGGAATCCTAGGATGCAGTGGAAATGCGACTCTCAAACTGGATGGAAGAAGCTTCCAAGCATAGTGTTCTTCCATTTACCAAAGAGAACCCAAGTGTCTGAGGCTGGTAGCCTTGTTGCTGGAGAGAACTGGCATCCCCGTGGGCCTGTCGGTTAATTTCCTGTTTCTGACCCTCTAAGGAAACCCTTCCAAAAAGCCTTTGGAGCCGCTTAGAGAGAACAGCTGCGAAGTTGATGCACAGAACATTAACCTAGATTCCAGCCCTGGGTCCCAATCATCCATCTTTCTCTGGAGGTTACGTAGCCCACAGAGGGATTCAAGCAGGGAGTTTGCCTTATACAACTGACACATGAAACTGGGATGTGATGCAGGGCCACTCTCCTTGTCCTCACTCTACGTGGGCCGGAGAAGTTATCACGCAGCAGAATTCAACACCCTTCCTCTACACGTGTGTACCCAAAAGAAGTGCTGGGCAGTGGGTGTTCTCAGGCCAAGAGCAGTCCTTGTTCTGGGCTGCACCTGCTCTGTGGTTCAAAGGTTCTCTGACTCTGCTCCTTTGGAAGCATTTCAGGGCTGACGCTATCCCTGGGCTGCCAAAGCAAAGAGGCATAGCGGCCTTTCACACTGAAGGCATGGGCTTGTTTCCCATTCAGAAAGTTATGTTGCCCCTCCCTGGCTGGAGGCGGGTAAGTTGTCACAATTTGCTCTGCCCCTGGAAAATGCAAGTGGGGGTCCTCGATTTGGGCTGCCTGGTGAAACAACATGCAGTCACAGGCAGCCTGAGTACCTTTCCTTTAGTGTGTTCCTAGCTAGGTAAACTCGGCCTTCGGAGGCTAGATGAGAGCAAACATGTTCAAGTTGTGGGGAAAGTCTTTGACCAATGACCAATATGCTTGTGCTTGTGCGAGGCTTAGGCAGGAGCTTTCCAACACAGGGTTTTGACCTTACCATAAGCCGTCCCTTTGGGCTGAAGCAGGCGGGGGTTCTGTATCACAGTCTGGGAAACAGGGCCTCAGGTGAGTCTGCCAACTGACTCCCTGCCCTCCATCACAGCCAGCTGGGAAATTAGGGCAAGGCTGATGGAACCCTCTTACAACGAAATGTTTCTCTTCAGAATAGGAGATTTTACTACCAGACTTCAGCTACTCCTCTCTCTCAGAGTTGGTTCGTGTGTGGACTAGGGAAAGCTCCTAGGGTCTCCAGCTATGAAGGGCTCTTTGCCCAGTTGGTTTCATCCGAGAAAGAGCCAGAGGGGCTGATCTCAACAAATAGGGCTGCACACCGTGAGTCCTTCGGGTAGGGCAGTCCTGATCCAATGTGCCACCTAAGGAATAAAAGCAAAGTTTCCTTGCCACAGGAAAAAACACCGAGGCCTGGTGTTTTCTCTATGAAATTGTGTGAGCTGGTGGGTGAGGCCTTTACTATATTGTGGAAAAGCTCGGGGTTACGGCTGTCTTTCTCCCTCTCTCAGTACAATACCCTGGTCTCAGCTGTTGGGGAATGCTGAGTGGGAGAGGCTGCCTCTCTGCCGGACTCAGAAGGCTTCTTTCCTTTAGGGCAATTCCGTTTGTGTCTTACCTCGTGGAGAAAGAAACAGGGCGCCTAGAGATATTCTACCATGAAATACCTAACGACAGAGGATCTGCAGGAGCTGGTTTCTCGGTGGAAGGGGCCAAAACGCCTGCATTCCTAAGGTTTCTTTCAGAACTGCCAGACACTCTGCCGTCCTAGGCCTAAGAACTGGAAATTGTGACGGCATGGCAACACTTGGAATCCTAGGATGCAGTGGAAATGCGACTCTCAAACTGGATGGAAGAAGCTTCCAAGCATAGTGTTCTTCCATTTACCAAAGAGAACCCAAGTGTCTGAGGCTGGTAGCCTTGTTGCTGGAGAGAACTGGCATCCCCGTGGGCCTGTCGGTTAATTTCCTGTTTCTGACCCTCTAAGGAAACCCTTCCAAAAAGCCTTTGGAGCCGCTTAGAGAGAACAGCTGCGAAGTTGATGCACAGAACATTAACCTAGATTCCAGCCCTGGGTCCCAATCATCCATCTTTCTCTGGAGGTTACGTAGCCCACAGAGGGATTCAAGCAGGGAGTTTGCCTTATACAACTGACACATGAAACTGGGATGTGATGCAGGGCCACTCTCCTTGTCCTCACTCTACGTGGGCCGGAGAAGTTATCACGCAGCAGAATTCAACACCCTTCCTCTACACGTGTGTACCCAAAAGAAGTGCTGGGCAGTGGGTGTTCTCAGGCCAAGAGCAGTCCTTGTTCTGGGCTGCACCTGCTCTGTGGTTCAAAGGTTCTCTGACTCTGCTCCTTTGGAAGCATTTCAGGGCTGACGCTATCCCTGGGCTGCCAAAGCAAAGAGGCATAGCGGCCTTTCACACTGAAGGCATGGGCTTGTTTCCCATTCAGAAAGTTATGTTGCCCCTCCCTGGCTGGAGGCGGGTAAGTTGTCACAATTTGCTCTGCCCCTGGAAAATGCAAGTGGGGGTCCTCGATTTGGGCTGCCTGGTGAAACAACATGCAGTCACAGGCAGCCTGAGTACCTTTCCTTTAGTGTGTTCCTAGCTAGGTAAACTCGGCCTTCGGAGGCTAGATGAGAGCAAACATGTTCAAGTTGTGGGGAAAGTCTTTGACCAATGACCAATATGCTTGTGCTTGTGCGAGGCTTAGGCAGGAGCTTTCCAACACAGGGTTTTGACCTTACCATAAGCCGTCCCTTTGGGCTGAAGCAGGCGGGGGTTCTGTATCACAGTCTGGGAAACAGGGCCTCAGGTGAGTCTGCCAACTGACTCCCTGCCCTCCGTCACAGCCAGCTGGGAAATTAGGGCAAGGCTGATGGAACCCTCTTACAACGAAATGTTTCTCTTCAGAATAGGAGATTTTACTACCAGACTTCAGCTACTCCTCTCTCTCAGAGTTGGTTCGTGTGTGGACTAGGGAAAGCTCCTAGGGTCTCCAGCTATGAAGGGCTCTTTGCCCAGTTGGTTTCATCCGAGAAAGAGCCAGAGGGGCTGATCTCAACAAATAGGGCTGCACACCGTGAGTCCTTCGGGTAGGGCAGTCCTGATCCAATGTGCCACCTAAGGAATAAAAGCAAATTTTCCTTGCCACAGGAAAAAACACCGAGGCCTGGTGTTTTCTCTATGAAATTGTGTGAGCTGGTGGGTGAGGCCTTTACTATATTGTGGAAAAGCTCGGGGTTACGGCTGTCTTTCTCCCTCTCTCAGTACAATACCCTGGTCTCAGCTGTTGGGGAATGCTGAGTGGGAGAGGCTGCCTCTCTGCCGGACTCAGAAGGCTTCTTTCCTTTAGGGCAATTCCGTTTGTGTCTTACCTCGTGGAGAAAGAAACAGGGCGCCTAGAGATATTCTACCATGAAATACCTAACGACAGAGGATCTGCAGGAGCTGGTTTCTCGGTGGAAGGAGCCAAAACGCCTGCATTCCTAAGGTCTCTTTCAGAACTGCCAGACACTCTGCCGTCCTAGGCCTAAGAACTGGAAATTGTGACGGCATGGCAACACTTGGAATCCTAGGATGCAGTGGAAATGCGACTCTCAAACTGGATGGAAGAAGCTTCCAAGCATAGTGTTCTTCCATTTACCAAAGAGAACCCAAGTGTCTGAGGCTGGTAGCCTTGTTGCTGGAGAGAACTGGCATCCCCGTGGGCCTGTCGGTTAATTTCCTGTTTCTGACCCTCTAAGGAAACCCTTCCAAAAAGCCTTTGGAGCCGCTTAGAGAGAACAGCTGCGAAGTTGATGCACAGAACATTAACCTAGATTCCAGCCCTGGGTCCCAATCATCCATCTTTCTCTGGAGGTTACGTAGCCCACAGAGGGATTCAAGCAGGGAGTTTGCCTTATACAACTGACACATGAAACTGGGATGTGATGCAGGGCCACTCTCCTTGCCCTCACTCTACGTGGGCCGGAGAAGTTATCACGCAGCAGAATTCAACACCCTTCCTCTACACGTGTGTACCCAAAAGAAGTGCTGGGCAGTGGGTGTTCTCAGGCCAAGAGCAGTCCTTGTTCTGGGCTGCACCTGCTCTGTGGTTCAAAGGTTCTCTGACTCTGCTCCTTTGGAAGCATTTCAGGGCTGACGCTATCCCTGGGCTGCCAAAGCAAAGAGGCATAGCGGCCTTTCACACTGAAGGCATGGGCTTGTTTCCCATTCAGAAAGTTATGTTGCCCCTCCCTGGCTGGAGGCGGGTAAGTTGTCACAATTTGCTCTGCCCCTGGAAAATGCAAGTGGGGGTCCTCGATTTGGGCTGCCTGGTGAAACAACATGCAGTCACAGGCAGCCTGAGTACCTTTCCTTTAGTGTGTTCCTAGCTAGGTAAACTCGGCCTTCGGAGGCTAGATGAGAGCAAACATGTTCAAGTTGTGGGGAAAGTCTTTGACCAATGACCAATATGCTTGTGCTTGTGCGAGGCTTAGGCAGGAGCTTTCCAACACAGGGTTTTGACCTTACCATAAGCCGTCCCTTTGGGCTGAAGCAGGCGGGGGTTCTGTATCACAGTCTGGGAAACAGGGCCTCAGGTGAGTCTGCCAACTGACTCCCTGCCCTCCGTCACAGCCAGCTGAGAAATTAGGGCAAGGCTGATGGAACCCTCTTACAACGAAATGTTTCTCTTCAGAATAGGAGATTTTGCTACCAGACTTCAGCTACTCCTCTCTCTCAGAGTTGGTTCGTGTGTGGACTAGGGAAAGCTCCTAGGGTCTCCAGCTATGAAGGGCTCTTTGCCCAGTTGGTTTCATCCGAGAAAGAGCCAGAGGGGCTGATCTCAACAAATAGGGCTGCACACCGTGAGTCCTTCGGGTAGGGCAGTCCTGATCCAATGTGCCACCTAAGGAATAAAAGCAAAGTTTCCTTGCCACAGGAAAAAACACCGAGGCCTGGTGTTTTCTCTATGAAATTGTGTGAGCTGGTGGGTGAGGCCTTTACTATATTGTGGAAAAGCTCGGGGTTACGGCTGTCTTTCTCCCTCTCTCAGTACAATACCCTGGTCTCAGCTGTTGGGGAATGCTGAGTGGGAGAGGCTGCCTCTCTGCCGGACTCAGAAGGCTTCTTTCCTTTAGGGCAATTCCGTTTGTGTCTTACCTCGTGGAGAAAGAAACAGGGCGCCTAGAGATATTCTACCATGAAATACCTAACGACAGAGGATCTGCAGGAGCTGGTTTCTCGGTGGAAGGGGCCAAAACGCCTGCATTCCTAAGGTTTCTTTCAGAACTGCCAGACACTCTGCCGTCCTAGGCCTAAGAACTGGAAATTGTGACGGCATGGCAACACTTGGAATCCTAGGATGCAGTGGAAATGCGACTCTCAAACTGGATGGAAGAAGCTTCCAAGCATAGTGTTCTTCCATTTACCAAAGAGAACCCAAGTGTCTGAGGCTGGTAGCCTTGTTGCTGGAGAGAACTGGCATCCCCGTGGGCCTGTCGGTTAATTTCCTGTTTCTGACCCTCTAAGGAAACCCTTCCAAAAAGCCTTTGGAGCCGCTTAGAGAGAACAGCTGCGAAGTTGATGCACAGAACATTAACCTAGATTCCAGCCCTGGGTCCCAATCATCCATCTTTCTCTGGAGGTTACGTAGCCCACAGAGGGATTCAAGCAGGGAGTTTGCCTTATACAACTGACACATGAAACTGGGATGTGATGCAGGGCCACTCTCCTTGTCCTCACTCTACGTGGGCCGGAGAAGTTATCACGCAGCAGAATTCAACACCCTTCCTCTACACGTGTGTACCCAAAAGAAGTGCTGGGCAGTGGGTGTTCTCAGGCCAAGAGCAGTCCTTGTTCTGGGCTGCACCTGCTCTGTGGTTCAAAGGTTCTCTGACTCTGCTCCTTTGGAAGCATTTCAGGGCTGACGCTATCCCTGGGCTGCCAAAGCAAAGAGGCATAGCGGCCTTTCACACTGAAGGCATGGGCTTGTTTCCCATTCAGAAAGTTATGTTGCCCCTCCCTGGCTGGAGGCGGGTAAGTTGTCACAATTTGCTCTGCCCCTGGAAAATGCAAGTGGGGGTCCTCGATTTGGGCTGCCTGGTGAAACAACATGCAGTCACAGGCAGCCTGAGTACCTTTCCTTTAGTGTGTTCCTAGCTAGGTAAACTCGGCCTTCGGAGGCTAGATGAGAGCAAACATGTTCAAGTTGTGGGGAAAGTCTTTGACCAATGACCAATATGCTTGTGCTTGTGCGAGGCTTAGGCAGGAGCTTTCCAACACAGGGTTTTGACCTTACCATAAGCCGTCCCTTTGGGCTGAAGCAGGCGGGGGTTCTGTATCACAGTCTGGGAAACAGGGCCTCAGGTGAGTCTGCCAACTGACTCCCTGCCCTCCATCACAGCCAGCTGGGAAATTAGGGCAAGGCTGATGGAACCCTCTTACAACGAAATGTTTCTCTTCAGAATAGGAGATTTTACTACCAGACTTCAGCTACTCCTCTCTCTCAGAGTTGGTTCGTGTGTGGACTAGGGAAAGCTCCTAGGGTCTCCAGCTATGAAGGGCTCTTTGCCCAGTTGGTTTCATCCGAGAAAGAGCCAGAGGGGCTGATCTCAACAAATAGGGCTGCACACCGTGAGTCCTTCGGGTAGGGCAGTCCTGATCCAATGTGCCACCTAAGGAATAAAAGCAAAGTTTCCTTGCCACAGGAAAAAACACCGAGGCCTGGTGTTTTCTCTATGAAATTGTGTGAGCTGGTGGGTGAGGCCTTTACTATATTGTGGAAAAGCTCGGGGTTACGGCTGTCTTTCTCCCTCTCTCAGTACAATACCCTGGTCTCAGCTGTTGGGGAATGCTGAGTGGGAGAGGCTGCCTCTCTGCCGGACTCAGAAGGCTTCTTTCCTTTAGGGCAATTCCGTTTGTGTCTTACCTCGTGGAGAAAGAAACAGGGCGCCTAGAGATATTCTACCATGAAATACCTAACGACAGAGGATCTGCAGGAGCTGGTTTCTCGGTGGAAGGGGCCAAAACGCCTGCATTCCTAAGGTTTCTTTCAGAACTGCCAGACACTCTGCCGTCCTAGGCCTAAGAACTGGAAATTGTGACGGCATGGCAACACTTGGAATCCTAGGATGCAGTGGAAATGCGACTCTCAAACTGGATGGAAGAAGCTTCCAAGCATAGTGTTCTTCCATTTACCAAAGAGAACCCAAGTGTCTGAGGCTGGTAGCCTTGTTGCTGGAGAGAACTGGCATCCCCGTGGGCCTGTCGGTTAATTTCCTGTTTCTGACCCTCTAAGGAAACCCTTCCAAAAAGCCTTTGGAGCCGCTTAGAGAGAACAGCTGCGAAGTTGATGCACAGAACATTAACCTAGATTCCAGCCCTGGGTCCCAATCATCCATCTTTCTCTGGAGGTTACGTAGCCCACAGAGGGATTCAAGCAGGGAGTTTGCCTTATACAACTGACACATGAAACTGGGATGTGATGCAGGGCCACTCTCCTTGTCCTCACTCTACGTGGGCCGGAGAAGTTATCACGCAGCAGAATTCAACACCCTTCCTCTACACGTGTGTACCCAAAAGAAGTGCTGGGCAGTGGGTGTTCTCAGGCCAAGAGCAGTCCTTGTTCTGGGCTGCACCTGCTCTGTGGTTCAAAGGTTCTCTGACTCTGCTCCTTTGGAAGCATTTCAGGGCTGACGCTATCCCTGGGCTGCCAAAGCAAAGAGGCATAGCGGCCTTTCACACTGAAGGCATGGGCTTGTTTCCCATTCAGAAAGTTATGTTGCCCCTCCCTGGCTGGAGGCGGGTAAGTTGTCACAATTTGCTCTGCCCCTGGAAAATGCAAGTGGGGGTCCTCGATTTGGGCTGCCTGGTGAAACAACATGCAGTCACAGGCAGCCTGAGTACCTTTCCTTTAGTGTGTTCCTAGCTAGGTAAACTCGGCCTTCGGAGGCTAGATGAGAGCAAACATGTTCAAGTTGTGGGGAAAGTCTTTGACCAATGACCAATATGCTTGTGCTTGTGCGAGGCTTAGGCAGGAGCTTTCCAACACAGGGTTTTGACCTTACCATAAGCCGTCCCTTTGGGCTGAAGCAGGCGGGGGTTCTGTATCACAGTCTGGGAAACAGGGCCTCAGGTGAGTCTGCCAACTGACTCCCTGCCCTCCGTCACAGCCAGCTGGGAAATTAGGGCAAGGCTGATGGAACCCTCTTACAACGAAATGTTTCTCTTCAGAATAGGAGATTTTACTACCAGACTTCAGCTACTCCTCTCTCTCAGAGTTGGTTCGTGTGTGGACTAGGGAAAGCTCCTAGGGTCTCCAGCTATGAAGGGCTCTTTGCCCAGTTGGTTTCATCCGAGAAAGAGCCAGAGGGGCTGATCTCAACAAATAGGGCTGCACACCGTGAGTCCTTCGGGTAGGGCAGTCCTGATCCAATGTGCCACCTAAGGAATAAAAGCAAAGTTTCCTTGCCACAGGAAAAAACACCGAGGCCTGGTGTTTTCTCTATGAAATTGTGTGAGCTGGTGGGTGAGGCCTTTACTATATTGTGGAAAAGCTCGGGGTTACGGCTGTCTTTCTCCCTCTCTCAGTACAATACCCTGGTCTCAGCTGTTGGGGAATGCTGAGTGGGAGAGGCTGCCTCTCTGCCGGACTCTGAAGGCTTCTTTCCTTTAGGGCAATTCCGTTTGTGTCTTACCTCGTGGAGAAAGAAACGGCGCCTAGAGATATTCTACCATGAAATACCTAACGACAGAGGATCTGCAGGAGCTGGTTTCTCGGTGGAAGGAGCCAAAACGCCTGCATTCCTAAGGTCTCTTTCAGAACTGCCAGACACTCTGCCGTCCTAGGCCTAAGAACTGGAAATTGTGACGGCATGGCAACACTTGGAATCCTAGGATGCAGTGGAAATGCGACTCTCAAACTGGATGGAAGAAGCTTCCAAGCATAGTGTTCTTCCATTTACCAAAGAGAACCCAAGTGTCTGAGGCTGGTAGCCTTGTTGCTGGAGAGAACTGGCATCCCCGTGGGCCTGTCGGTTAATTTCCTGTTTCTGACCCTCTAAGGAAACCCTTCCAAAAAGCCTTTGGAGCCGCTTAGAGAGAACAGCTGCGAAGTTGATGCACAGAACATTAACCTAGATTCCAGCCCTGGGTCCCAATCATCCATCTTTCTCTGGAGGTTACGTAGCCCACAGAGGGATTCAAGCAGGGAGTTTGCCTTATACAACTGACACATGAAACTGGGATGTGATGCAGGGCCACTCTCCTTGCCCTCACTCTACGTGGGCCGGAGAAGTTATCACGCAGCAGAATTCAACACCCTTCCTCTACACGTGTGTACCCAAAAGAAGTGCTGGGCAGTGGGTGTTCTCAGGCCAAGAGCAGTCCTTGTTCTGGGCTGCACCTGCTCTGTGGTTCAAAGGTTCTCTGACTCTGCTCCTTTGGAAGCATTTCAGGGCTGACGCTATCCCTGGGCTGCCAAAGCAAAGAGGCATAGCGGCCTTTCACACTGAAGGCATGGGCTTGTTTCCCATTCAGAAAGTTATGTTGCCCCTCCCTGGCTGGAGGCGGGTAAGTTGTCACAATTTGCTCTGCCCCTGGAAAATGCAAGTGGGGGTCCTCGATTTGGGATTTCTGGTGAAACAACTTGCAGTCACAGGCAGCCTGAGTACCTTTCCTTTAGTGTGTTCCTAGCTAGGTAAACTCGGCCTTCGGAGGCAAGATGAGAGCAAACATGTTCAAGTTGTGGGGAAAGTCTTTGACCAATGACCAATATGCTTGTGCTTGTGCGAGGCTTAGGCAGGAGCTTTCCAACACAGGGTTTTGACCTTACCATAAGCCGTCCCTTTGGGCTGAAGCAGGCGGGGGTTCTGTATCACAGTCTGGGAAACAGGGCCTCAGGTGAGTCTGCCAACTGACTCCCTGCCCTCCGTCACAGCCAGCTGGGAAATTAGGGCAAGGCTGATGGAACCCTCTTACAACGAAATGTTTCTCTTCAGAATAGAAGATTTTACTACCAGACTTCAGCTACTCCTCTCTCTCAGAGTTGGTTCGTGTGTGGACTAGGGAAAGCTCCTAGGGTCTCCAGCTATGAAGGGCTCTTTGCCCAGTTGGTTTCATCCGAGAAAGAGCCAGAGGGGCTGATCTCAACAAATAGGGCTGCACACCGTGAGTCCTTCGGGTAGGGCAGTCCTGATCCAATGTGCCACCTAAGGAATAAAAGCAAAGTTTCCTTGCCACAGGAAAAAACACCGAGGCCTGGTGTTTTCTGTATGAAATTGTGTGAGCTGGTGGGTGAGGCCTTTACTATATTGTGGAAAAGCTCGGGGTTACGGCTGTCTTTCTCCCTCTCTCAGTACAATACCCTGGTCTCAGCTGTTGGGGAATGCTGAGTGGGAGAGGCTGCCTCTCTGCCGGACTCAGAAGGCTTCTTTCCTGTAGGGCAATTCCGTTTGTGTCTTACCTCGTGGAGAAAGAAACAGGGCGCCTAGAGATATTCTACCATGAAATACCTAACGACAGAGGATCTGCAGGAGCTGGTTTCTCGGTGGAAGGAGCCAAAACGCCTGCATTCCTAAGGTCTCTTTCAGAACTGCCAGACACTCTGCCGTCCTAGGCCTAAGAACTGGAAATTGTGACGGCATGGCAACACTTGGAATCCTAGGATGCAGTGGAAATGCGACTCTCAAACTGGATGGAAGAAGCTTCCAAGCATAGTGTTCTTCCATTTACCAAAGAGAACCCAAGTGTCTGAGGCTGGTAGCCTTGTTGCTGGAGAGAACTGGCATCCCCGTGGGCCTGTCGGTTAATTTCCTGTTTCTGACCCTCTAAGGAAACCCTTCCAAAAAGCCTTTGGAGCCGCTTAGAGAGAACAGCTGCGAAGTTGATGCACAGAACATTAACCTAGATTCCAGCCCTGGGTCCCAATCATCCATCTTTCTCTGGAGGTTACGTAGCCCACAGAGGGATTCAAGCAGGGAGTTTGCCTTATACAACTGACACATGAAACTGGGATGTGATGCAGGGCCACTCTCCTTGCCCTCACTCTACGTGGGCCGGAGAAGTTATCACGCAGCAGAATTCAACACCCTTCCTCTACACGTGTGTACCCAAAAGAAGTGCTGGGCAGTGGGTGTTCTCAGGCCAAGAGCAGTCCTTGTTCTGGGCTGCACCTGCTCTGTGGTTCAAAGGTTCTCTGACTCTGCTCCTTTGGAAGCATTTCAGGGCTGACGCTATCCCTGGGCTGCCAAGGCAAAGAGGCATAGCGGCCTTTCACACTGAAGGCATGGGCTTGTTTCCCATTCAGAAAGTTATGTTGCCCCTCCCTGGCTGGAGGCGGGTAAGTTGTCACAATTTGCTCTGCCCCTGGAAAATGCAAGTGGGGGTCCTCGATTTGGGCTGCCTGGTGAAACAACATGCAGTCACAGGCAGCCTGAGTACCTTTCCTTTAGTGTGTTCCTAGCTAGGTAAACTCGGCCTTCGGAGGCAAGATGAGAGCAAACATGTTCAAGTTGTGGGGAAAGTCTTTGACCAATGACCAATATGCTTGTGCTTGTGCGAGGCTTAGGCAGGAGCTTTCCAACACAGGGTTTTGACCTTACCATAAGCCGTCCCTTTGGGCTGAAGCAGGCGGGGGTTCTGTATCACAGTCTGGGAAACAGGGCCTCAGGTGAGTCTGCCAACTGACTCCCTGCCCTCCGTCACAGCCAGCTGAGAAATTAGGGTAAGGCTGATGGAACCCTCTTACAACGAAATGTTTCTCTTCAGAATAGGAGATTTTGCTACCAGACTTCAGCTACTCCTCTCTCTCAGAGTTGGTTCGTGTGTGGACTAGGGAAAGCTCCTAGGGTCTCCAGCTATGAAGGGCTCTTTGCCCAGTTGGTTTCATCCGAGAAAGAGCCAGAGGGGCTGATCTCAACAAATAGGGCTGCACACCGTGAGTCCTTCGGGTAGGGCAGTCCTGTTCCAATGTGCCACCTAAGGAATAAAAGCAAAGTTTCCTTGCCACAGGAAAAAACACCGAGGCCTGGTGTTTTCTCTATGAAATTGTGTGAGCTGGTGGGTGAGGCCTTTACTATATTGTGGAAAAGCTCGGGGTTACGGCTGTCTTTCTCCCTCTCTCAGTACAATACCCTGGTCTCAGCTGTTGGGGAATGCTGAGTGGGAGAGGCTGCCTCTCTGCCGGACTCAGAAGGCTTCTTTCCTTTAGGGCAATTCCGTTTGTGTCTTACCTCGTGGAGAAAGAAACAGGGCGCCTAGAGATATTCTACCATGAAATACCTAACGACAGAGGATCTGCAGGAGCTGGTTTCTCGGTGGAAGGAGCCAAAACGCCTGCATTCCTAAGGTCTCTTTCAGAACTGCCAGACACTCTGCCGTCCTAGGCCTAAGAACTGGAAATTGTGACGGCATGGCAACACTTGGAATCCTAGGATGCAGTGGAAATGCGACTCTCAAACTGGATGGAAGAAGCTTCCAAGCATAGTGTTCTTCCATTTACCAAAGAGAACCCAAGTGTCTGAGGCTGGTAGCCTTGTTGCTGGAGAGAACTGGCATCCCCGTGGGCCTGTCGGTTAATTTCCTGTTTCTGACCCTCTAAGGAAACCCTTCCAAAAAGCCTTTGGAGCCGCTTAGAGAGAACAGCTGCGAAGTTGATGCACAGAACATTAACCTAGATTCCAGCCCTGGGTCCCAATCATCCATCTTTCTCTGGAGGTTACGTAGCCCACAGAGGGATTCAAGCAGGGAGTTTGCCTTATACAACTGACACATGAAACTGGGATGTGATGCAGGGCCACTCTCCTTGCCCTCACTCTACGTGGGCCGGAGAAGTTATCACGCAGCAGAATTCAACACCCTTCCTCTACACGTGTGTACCCCAAAGAAGTGCTGGGCAGTGGGTGTTCTCAGGCCAAGAGCAGTCCTTGTTCTGGGCTGCACCTGCTCTGTGGTTCAAAGGTTCTCTGACTCTGCTCCTTTGGAAGCATTTCAGGGCTGACGCTATCCCTGGGCTGCCAAAGCAAAGAGGCATAGCGGCCTTTCACACTGAAGGCATGGGCTTGTTTCCCATTCAGAAAGTTATGTTGCCCCTCCCTGGCTGGAGGCGGGTAAGTTGTCACAATTTGCTCTGCCCCTGGAAAATGCAAGTGGGGGTCCTCGATTTGGGATTTCTGGTGAAACAACTTGCAGTCACAGGCAGCCTGAGTACCTTTCCTTTAGTGTGTTCCTAGCTAGGTAAACTCGGCCTTCGGAGGCAAGATGAGAGCAAACATGTTCAAGTTGTGGGGAAAGTCTTTGACCAATGACCAATATGCTTGTGCTTGTGCGAGGCTTAGGCAGGAGCTTTCCAACACAGGGTTTTGACCTTACCATAAGCCGTCCCTTTGGGCTGAAGCAGGCGGGGGTTCTGTATCACAGTCTGGGAAACAGGGCCTCAGGTGAGTCTGCCAACTGACTCCCTGCCCTCCGTCACAGCCAGCTGAGAAATTAGGGCAAGGCTGATGGAACCCTCTTACAACGAAATGTTTCTCTTCAGAATAGGAGATTTTGCTACCAGACTTCAGCTACTCCTCTCTCTCAGAGTTGGTTCGTGTGTGGACTAGGGAAAGCTCCTAGGGTCTCCAGCTATGAAGGGCTCTTTGCCCAGTTGGTTTCATCCGAGAAAGAGCCAGAGGGGCTGATCTCAACAAATAGGGCTGCACACCGTGAGTCCTTCGGGTAGGGCAGTCCTGATCCAATGTGCCACCTAAGGAATAAAAGCAAAGTTTCCTTGCCACAGGTAAAAACACCGAGGCCTGGTGTTTTCTCTATGAAATTGTGTGAGCTGGTGGGTGAGGCCTTTACTATATTGTGGAAAAGCTCGGGGTTACGGCTGTCTTTCTCCCTCTCTCAGTACAATACCCTGGTCTCAGCTGTTGGGGAATGCTGAGTGGGAGAGGCTGCCTCTCTGCCGGACTCAGAAGGCTTCTTTCCTTTAGGGCAATTCCGTTTGTGTCTTACCTCGTGGAGAAAGAAACAGGGCGCCTAGAGATATTCTACCATGAAATACCTAACGACAGAGGATCTGCAGGAGCTGGTTTCTCGGTGGAAGGAGCCAAAACGCCTGCATTCCTAAGGTCTCTTTCAGAACTGCCAGACACTCTGCCGTCCTAGGCCTAAGAACTGGAAATTGTGACGGCATGGCAACACTTGGAATCCTAGGATGCAGTGGAAATGCGACTCTCAAACTGGATGGAAGAAGCTTCCAAGCATAGTGTTCTTCCATTTACCAAAGAGAACCCAAGTGTCTGAGGCTGGTAGCCTTGTTGCTGGAGAGAACTGGCATCCCCGTGGGCCTGTCGGTTAATTTCCTGTTTCTGACCCTCTAAGGAAACCCTTCCAAAAAGCCTTTGGAGCCGCTTAGAGAGAACAGCTGCGAAGTTGATGCACAGAACATTAACCTAGATTCCAGCCCTGGGTCCCAATCATCCATCTTTCTCTGGAGGTTACGTAGCCCACAGAGGGATTCAAGCAGGGAGTTTGCCTTATACAACTGACACATGAAACTGGGATGTGATGCAGGGCCACTCTCCTTGCCCTCACTCTACGTGGGCCGGAGAAGTTATCACGCAGCAGAATTCAACACCCTTCCTCTACACGTGTGTACCCAAAAGAAGCGCTGGGCAGTGGGTGTTCTCAGGCCAAGAGCAGTCCTTGTTCTGGGCTGCACCTGCTCTGTGGTTCAAAGGATCTCTGACTCTGCTCCTTTGGAAGCATTTCAGGGCTGACGCTATCCCTGGGCTGCCAAAGCAAAGAGGCATAGCGGCCTTTCACACTGAAGGCATGGGCTTGTTTCCCATTCAGAAAGTTATGTTGCCCCTCCCTGGCTGGAGGCGGGTAAGTTGTCACAATTTGCTCTGCCCCTGGAAAATGCAAGTGGGGGTCCTCGATTTGGGATTTCTGGTGAAACAACTTGCAGTCACAGGCAGCCTGAGTACCTTTCCTTTAGTGTGTTCCTAGCTAGGTAAACTCGGCCTTCGGAGGCAAGATGAGAGCAAACATGTTCAAGTTGTGGGGAAAGTCTTTGACCAATGACCAATATGCTTGTGCTTGTGCGAGGCTTAGGCAGGAGCTTTCCAACACAGGGTTTTGACCTTACCATAAGCCGTCCCTTTGGGCTGAAGCAGGCGGGGGTTCTGTATCACAGTCTGGGAAACAGGGCCTCAGGTGAGTCTGCCAACTGACTCCCTGCCCTCCGTCACAGCCAGCTGAGAAATTAGGGCAAGGCTGATGGAACCCTCTTACAACGAAATGTTTCTCTTCAGAATAGGAGATTTTACTACCAGACTTCAGCTACTCCTCTCTCTCAGAGTTGGTTCGTGTGTGGACTAGGGAAAGCTCCTAGGGTCTCCAGCTATGAAGGGCTCTTTGCCCAATTGGTTTCATCCGAGAAAGAGCCAGAGGGGCTGATCTCAACAAATAGGGCTGCACACCGTGAGTCCTTCGGGTAGGGCAGTCCTGAGCCAATGTGCCACCTAAGGAATGAAAGCAAAGTTTCCTTGCCACAGGAAAAAACACCGAGGCCTGGTGTTTTCTCTATGAAATAGTGTTAGGTGGTGGGTGAAGCCTTTACTATATTGTGGAAAAGCTCGGGGTTACGGCTGTCTTTCTCCCTCTCTCAGTACAATACCCTGGTCTCAGCTGTTGGGGAATGCTGAGTGGGAGAGGCTGCCTCTCTGCCGGACTCTGAAGGCTTCTTTCCTTTAGGGCAATTCCGTTTGTGTCTTACCTCGTGGAGAAAGAAACAGGGCGCCTAGAGATATTCTACCATGAAATACCTAACGACAGAGGATCTGCAGGAGCTGGTTTCTCGGTGGAAGGGGCCAAAACGCCTGCATTCCTAAGGTTTCTTTCAGAACTGCCAGACACTCTGCCGTCCTAGGCCTAAGAACTGGAAATTGTGACGGCATGGCAACACTTGGAATCCTAGGATGCAGTGGAAATGCGACTCTCAAACTGGATGGAAGAAGCTTCCAAGCATAGTGTTCTTCCATTTACCAAAGAGAACCCAAGTGTCTGAGGCTGGTAGCCTTGTTGCTGGAGAGAACTGGCATCCCCGTGGGCCTGTCGGTTAATTTCCTGTTTCTGACCCTCTAAGGAAACCCTTCCAAAAAGCCTTTGGAGCCGCTTAGAGAGAACAGCTGCGAAGTTGATGCACAGAACATTAACCTAGATTCCAGCCCTGGGTCCCAATCATCCATCTTTCTCTGGAGGTTACGTAGCCCACAGAGGGATTCAAGCAGGGAGTTTGCCTTATACAACTGACACATGAAACTGGGATGTGATGCAGGGCCACTCTCCTTGCCCTCACTCTACGTGGGCCGGAGAAGTTATCACGCAGCAGAATTCAACACCCTTCCTCTACACGTGTGTACCCAAAAGAAGCGCTGGGCAGTGGGTGTTCTCAGGCCAAGAGCAGTCCTTGTTCTGGGCTGCACCTGCTCTGTGGTTCAAAGGTTCTCTGACTCTGCTCCTTTGGAAGCATTTCAGGGCTGACGCTATCCCTGGGCTGCCAAAGCAAAGAGGCATAGCGGCCTTTCACACTGAAGGCATGGGCTTGTTTCCCATTCAGAAAGTTATGTTGCCCCTCCCTGGCTGGAGGCGGGTAAGTTGTCACAATTTGCTCTGCCCCTGGAAAATGCAAGTGGGGGTCCTCGATTTGGGATTTCTGGTGAAACAACTTGCAGTCACAGGCAGCCTGAGTACCTTTCCTTTAGTGTGTTCCTAGCTAGGTAAACTCGGCCTTCGGAGGCAAGATGAGAGCAAACATGTTCAAGTTGTGGGGAAAGTCTTTGACCAATGACCAATATGCTTGTGCTTGTGCGAGGCTTAGGCAGGAGCTTTCCAACACAGGGTTTTGACCTTACCATAAGCCGTCCCTTTGGGCTGAAGCAGGCGGGGGTTCTGTATCACAGTCTGGGAAACAGGGCCTCAGGTGAGTCTGCCAACTGACTCCCTGCCCTCCGTCACAGCCAGCTGAGAAATTAGGGCAAGGCTGATGGAACCCTCTTACAACGAAATGTTTCTCTTCAGAATAGGAGATTTTACTACCAGACTTCAGCTACTCCTCTCTCTCAGAGTTGGTTCGTGTGTGGACTAGGGAAAGCTCCTAGGGTCTCCAGCTATGAAGGGCTCTTTGCCCAATTGGTTTCATCCGAGAAAGAGCCAGAGGGGCTGATCTCAACAAATAGGGCTGCACACCGTGAGTCCTTCAGGTAGGGCAGTCCTGAGCCAATGTGCCACCTAAGGAATGAAAGCAAAGTTTCCTTGCCACAGGAAAAAACACCGAGGCCTGGTGTTTTCTCTATGAAATAGTGTTAGCTGGTGGGTGAAGCCTTTACTATATTGTGGAAAAGCTCGGGGTTACGGCTGTCTTTCTCCCTCTCTCAGTACAATACCCTGGTCTCAGCTGTTGGGGAATGCTGAGTGGGAGAGGCTGCCTCTCTGCCGGACTCTGAAGGCTTCTTTCCTTTAGGGCAATTCCGTTTGTGTCTTACCTCGTGGAGAAAGAAACAGGGCGCCTAGAGATATTCTACCATGAAATACCTAACGACAGAGGATCTGCAGGAGCTGGTTTCTCGGTGGAAGGGGCCAAAACGCCTGCATTCCTAAGGTTTCTTTCAGAACTGCCAGACACTCTGCCGTCCTAGGCCTAAGAACTGGAAATTGTGACGGCATGGCAACACTTGGAATCCTAGGATGCAGTGGAAATGCGACTCTCAAACTGGATGGAAGAAGCTTCCAAGCATAGTGTTCTTCCATTTACCAAAGAGAACCCAAGTGTCTGAGGCTGGTAGCCTTGTTGCTGGAGAGAACTGGCATCCCCGTGGGCCTGTCGGTTAATTTCCTGTTTCTGACCCTCTAAGGAAACCCTTCCAAAAAGCCTTTGGAGCCGCTTAGAGAGAACAGCTGCGAAGTTGATGCACAGAACATTAACCTAGATTCCAGCCCTGGGTCCCAATCATCCATCTTTCTCTGGAGGTTACGTAGCCCACAGAGGGATTCAAGCAGGGAGTTTGCCTTATACAACTGACACATGAAACTGGGATGTGATGCAGGGCCACTCTCCTTGCCCTCACTCTACGTGGGCCGGAGAAGTTATCACGCAGCAGAATTCAACACCCTTCCTCTACACGTGTGTACCCAAAAGAAGTGCTGGGCAGTGGGTGTTCTCAGGCCAAGAGCAGTCCTTGTTCTGGGCTGCACCTGCTCTGTGGTTCAAAGGTTCTCTGACTCTGCTCCTTTGGAAGCATTTCAGGGCTGACGCTATCCCTGGGCTGCCAAAGCAAAGAGGCATAGCGGCCTTTCACACTGAAGGCATGGGCTTGTTTCCCATTCAGAAAGTTATGTTGCCCCTCCCTGGCTGGAGGCGGGTAAGTTGTCACAATTTGCTCTGCCCCTGGAAAATGCAAGTGGGGGTCCTCGATTTGGGCTGCCTGGTGAAACAACATGCAGTCACAGGCAGCCTGAGTACCTTTCCTTTAGTGTGTTCCTAGCTAGGTAAACTCGGCCTTCGGAGGCTAGATGAGAGCAAACATGTTCAAGTTGTGGGGAAAGTCTTTGACCAATGACCAATATGCTTGTGCTTGTGCGAGGCTTAGGCAGGAGCTTTCCAACACAGGGTTTTGACCTTACCATAAGCCGTCCCTTTGGGCTGAAGCAGGCGGGGGTTCTGTATCACAGTCTGGGAAACAGGGCCTCAGGTGAGTCTGCCAACTGACTCCCTGCCCTCCGTCACAGCCAGCTGGGAAATTAGGGCAAGGCTGATGGAACCCTCTTACAACGAAATGTTTCTCTTCAGAATAGGAGATTTTACTACCAGACTTCAGCTACTCCTCTCTCTCAGAGTTGGTTCGTGTGTGGACTAGGGAAAGCTCCTAGGGTCTCCAGCTATGAAGGGCTCTTTGCCCAGTTGGTTTCATCCGAGAAAGAGCCAGAGGGGCTGATCTCAACAAATAGGGCTGCACACCGTGAGTCCTTCGGGTAGGGCAGTCCTGATCCAATGTGCCACCTAAGGAATAAAAGCAAAGTTTCCTTGCCACAGGAAAAAACACCGAGGCCTGGTGTTTTCTCTATGAAATTGTGTGAGCTGGTGGGTGAGGCCTTTACTATATTGTGGAAAAGCTCGGGGTTACGGCTGTCTTTCTCCCTCTCTCAGTACAATCCCTGGTCTCAGCTGTTGGGGAATGCTGAGTGGGAGAGGCTGCCTCTCTGCCGGACTCAGAAGGCTTCTTTCCTTTAGGGCAATTCCGTTTGTGTCTTACCTCGTGGAGAAAGAAACAGGGCGCCTAGAGATATTCTACCATGAAATACCTAACGACAGAGGATCTGCAGGAGCTGGTTTCTCGGTGGAAGGAGCCAAAACGCCTGCATTCCTAAGGTCTCTTTCAGAACTGCCAGACACTCTGCCGTCCTAGGCCTAAGAACTGGAAATTGTGACGGCATGGCAACACTTGGAATCCTAGGATGCAGTGGAAATGCGACTCTCAAACTGGATGGAAGAAGCTTCCAAGCATAGTGTTCTTCCATTTACCAAAGAGAACCCAAGTGTCTGAGGCTGGTAGCCTTGTTGCTGGAGAGAACTGGCATCCCCGTGGGCCTGTCGGTTAATTTCCTGTTTCTGACCCTCTAAGGAAATCCTTCCAAAAAGCCTTTGGAGCCGCTTAGAGAGAACAGCTGCGAAGTTGATGCACAGAACATTAACCTAGATTCCAGCCCTGGGTCCCAATCATCCATCTTTCTCTGGAGGTTACGTAGCCCACAGAGGGATTCAAGCAGGGAGTTTGCCTTATACAACTGACACATGAAACTGGGATGTGATGCAGGGCCACTCTCCTTGCCCTCACTCTACGTGGGCCGGAGAAGTTATCACGCAGCAGAATTCAACACCCTTCCTCTACACGTGTGTACCCAAAAGAAGTGCTGGGCAGTGGGTGTTCTCAGGCCAAGAGCAGTCCTTGTTCTGGGCTGCACCTGCTCTGTGGTTCAAAGGTTCTCTGACTCTGCTCCTTTGGAAGCATTTCAGGGCTGACGCTATCCCTGGGCTGCCAAAGCAAAGAGGCATAGCGGCCTTTCACACTGAAGGCATGGGCTTGTTTCCCATTCAGAAAGTTATGTTGCCCCTCCCTGGCTGGAGGCGGGTAAGTTGTCACAATTTGCTCTGCCCCTGGAAAATGCAAGTGGGGGTCCTCGATTTGGGATTTCTGGTGAAACAACTTGCAGTCACAGGCAGCCTGAGTACCTTTCCTTTAGTGTGTTCCTAGCTAGGTAAACTCGGCCTTCGGAGGCAAGATGAGAGCAAACATGTTCAAGTTGTGGGGAAAGTCTTTGACCAATGACCAATATGCTTGTGCTTGTGCGAGGCTTAGGCAGGAGCTTTCCAACACAGGGTTTTGACCTTACCATAAGCCGTCCCTTTGGGCTGAAGCAGGCGGGGGTTCTGTATCACAGTCTGGGAAACAGGGCCTCAGGTGAGTCTGCCAACTGACTCCCTGCCCTCCGTCACAGCCAGCTGGGAAATTAGGGCAAGGCTGATGGAACCCTCTTACAACGAAATGTTTCTCTTCAGAATAGGAGATTTTACTACCAGACTTCAGCTACTCCTCTCTCTCAGAGTTGGTTCGTGTGTGGACTAGGGAAAGCTCCTAGGGTCTCCAGCTATGAAGGGCTCTTTGCCCAGTTGGTTTCATCCGAGAAAGAGCCAGAGGGGCTGATCTCAACAAATAGGGCTGCACACCGTGAGTCCTTCCGGTAGGGCAGTCCTGATCCAATGTGCCACCTAAGGAATAAAAGCAAAGTTTCCTTGCCACAGGAAAAAACACCGAGGCCTGGTGTTTTCTCTATGAAATTGTGTGAGCTGGTGGGTGAGGCCTTTACTATATTGTGGAAAAGCTCGGGGTTACGGCTGTCTTTCTCCCTCTCTCAGTACAATACCCTGGTCTCAGCTGTTGGGGAATGCTGAGTGGGAGAGGCTGCCTCTCTGCCGGACTCAGAAGGCTTCTTTCCTTTAGGGCAATTCCGTTTGTGTCTTACCTCGTGGAGAAAGAAACAGGGCGCCTAGAGATATTCTACCATGAAATACCTAACGACAGAGGATCTGCAGGAGCTGGTTTCTCGGTGGAAGGAGCCAAAACGCCTGCATTCCTAAGGTCTCTTTCAGAACTGCCAGACACTCTGCCGTCCTAGGCCTAAGAACTGGAAATTGTGACGGCATGGCAACACTTGGAATCCTAGGATGCAGTGGAAATGCGACTCTCAAACTGGATGGAAGAAGCTTCCAAGCATAGTGTTCTTCCATTTACCAAAGAGAACCCAAGTGTCTGAGGCTGGTAGCCTTGTTGCTGGAGAGAACTGGCATCCCCGTGGGCCTGTCGGTTAATTTCCTGTTTCTGACCCTCTAAGGAAACCCTTCCAAAAAGCCTTTGGAGCCGCTTAGAGAGAACAGCTGCGAAGTTGATGCACAGAACATTAACCTAGATTCCAGCCCTGGGTCCCAATCATCCATCTTTCTCTGGAGGTTACGTAGCCCACAGAGGGATTCAAGCAGGGAGTTTGCCTTATACAACTGACACATGAAACTGGGATGTGATGCAGGGCCACTCTCCTTGCCCTCACTCTACGTGGGCCGGAGAAGTTATCACGCAGCAGAATTCAACACCCTTCCTCTACACGTGTGTACCCAAAAGAAGCGCTGGTCAGTGGGTGTTCTCAGGCCAAGAGCAGTCCTTGTTCTGGGCTGCACCTGCTCTGTGGTTCAAAGGATCTCTGACTCTGCTCCTTTGGAACCATTTCAGGGCTGACGCTATCCCTGGGCTGCCAAAGCAAAGAGGCATAGCGGCCTTTCACACTGAAGGCATGAGCTTGTTTCCCATTCAGAAAGTTATGTTGCCCCTCCCTGGCTGGAGGCGGGTAAGTTGTCACAATTTGCTCTGCCCCTGGAAAATGCAAGTGGGGGTCCTCGATTTGGGATTTCTGGTGAAACAACTTGCAGTCACAGGCAGCCTGAGTACCTTTCCTTTAGTGTGTTCCTAGCTAGGTAAACTCGGCCTTCGGAGGCAAGATGAGAGCAAACATGTTCAAGTTGTGGGGAAAGTCTTTGACCAATGACCAATATGCTTGTGCTTGTGCGAGGCTTAGGCAGGAGCTTTCCAACACAGGGTTTTGACCTTACCATAAGCCGTCCCTTTGGGCTGAAGCAGGCGGGGGTTCTGTATCACAGTCTGGGAAACAGGGCCTCAGGTGAGTCTGCCAACTGACTCCCTGCCCTCCGTCACAGCCAGCTGAGAAATTAGGGCAAGGCTGATGGAACCCTCTTACAACGAAATGTTTCTCTTCAGAATAGGAGATTTTACTACCAGACTTCAGCTACTCCTCTCTCTCAGAGTTGGTTCGTGTGTGGACTAGGGAAAGCTCCTAGGGTCTCCAGCTATGAAGGGCTCTTTGCCCAATTGGTTTCATCCGAGAAAGAGCCAGAGGGGCTGATCTCAACAAATAGGGCTGCACACCGTGAGTCCTTCAGGTAGGGCAGTCCTGAGCCAATGTGCCACCTAAGGAATGAAAGCAAAGTTTCCTTGCCACAGGAAAAAACACCGAGGCCTGGTGTTTTCTCTATGAAATAGTGTTAGCTGGTGGGTGAAGCCTTTACTATATTGTGGAAAAGCTCGGGGTTACGGCTGTCTTTCTCCCTCTCTCAGTACAATACCCTGGTCTCAGCTGTTGGGGAATGCTGAGTGGGAGAGGCTGCCTCTCTGCCGGACTCTGAAGGCTTCTTTCCTTTAGGGCAATTCCGTTTGTGTCTTACCTCGTGGAGAAAGAAACAGGGCGCCTAGAGATATTCTACCATGAAATACCTAACGACAGAGGATCTGCAGGAGCTGGTTTCTCGGTGGAAGGGGCCAAAACGCCTGCATTCCTAAGGTTTCTTTCAGAACTGCCAGACACTCTGCCGTCCTAGGCCTAAGAACTGGAAATTGTGACGGCATGGCAACACTTGGAATCCTAGGATGCAGTGGAAATGCGACTCTCAAACTGGATGGAAGAAGCTTCCAAGCATAGTGTTCTTCCATTTACCAAAGAGAACCCAAGTGTCTGAGGCTGGTAGCCTTGTTGCTGGAGAGAACTGGCATCCCCGTGGGCCTGTCGGTTAATTTCCTGTTTCTGACCCTCTAAGGAAACCCTTCCAAAAAGCCTTTGGAGCCGCTTAGAGAGAACAGCTGCGAAGTTGATGCACAGAACATTAACCTAGATTCCAGCCCTGGGTCCCAATCATCCATCTTTCTCTGGAGGTTACGTAGCCCACAGAGGGATTCAAGCAGGGAGTTTGCCTTATACAACTGACACATGAAACTGGGATGTGATGCAGGGCCACTCTCCTTGCCCTCACTCTACGTGGGCCGGAGAAGTTATCACGCAGCAGAATTCAACACCCTTCCTCTACACGTGTGTACCCAAAAGAAGTGCTGGGCAGTGGGTGTTCTCAGGCCAAGAGCAGTCCTTGTTCTGGGCTGCACCTGCTCTGTGGTTCAAAGGTTCTCTGACTCTGCTCCTTTGGAAGCATTTCAGGGCTGACGCTATCCCTGGGCTGCCAAAGCAAAGAGGCATAGCGGCCTTTCACACTGAAGGCATGGGCTTGTTTCCCATTCAGAAAGTTATGTTGCCCCTCCCTGGCTGGAGGCGGGTAAGTTGTCACAATTTGCTCTGCCCCTGGAAAATGCAAGTGGGGGTCCTCGATTTGGGCTGCCTGGTGAAACAACATGCAGTCACAGGCAGCCTGAGTACCTTTCCTTTAGTGTGTTCCTAGCTAGGTAAACTCGGCCTTCGGAGGCTAGATGAGAGCAAACATGTTCAAGTTGTGGGGAAAGTCTTTGACCAATGACCAATATGCTTGTGCTTGTGCGAGGCTTAGGCAGGAGCTTTCCAACACAGGATTTTGACCTTACCATAAGCCGTCCCTTTGGGCTGAAGCAGGCGGGGGTTCTGTATCACAGTCTGGGAAACAGGGCCTCAGGTGAGTCTGCCAACTGACTCCCTGCCCTCCATCACTGCCAGCTGAGAAATTAGGGCAAGGCTGATGGAACCCTCTTACAACGAAATGTTTCTCTTCAGAATAGGAGATTTTGCTACCAGACTTCAGCTACTCCTCTCTCTCAGAGTTGGTTCGTGTGTGGACTAGGGAAAGCTCCTAGGGTCTCCAGCTATGAAGGGCTCTTTGCCCAGTTGGTTTCATCCGAGAAAGAGCCAGAGGGGCTGATCTCAACAAATAGGGCTGCACACCGTGAGTCCTTCGGGTAGGGCAGTCCTGATCCAATGTGCCACCTAAGGAATAAAAGCAAAGTTTCCTTGCCACAGGAAAAAACACCGAGGCCTGGTGTTTTCTCTATGAAATTGTGTGAGCTGGTGGGTGAGGCCTTTACTATATTGTGGAAAAGCTCGGGGTTACGGCTGTCTTTCTCCCTCTCTCAGTACAATCCCTGGTCTCAGCTGTTGGGGAATGCTGAGTGGGAGAGGCTGCCTCTCTGCCGGACTCAGAAGGCTTCTTTCCTTTAGGGCAATTCCGTTTGTGTCTTACCTCGTGGAGAAAGAAACAGGGCGCCTAGAGATATTCTACCATGAAATACCTAACGACAGAGGATCTGCAGGAGCTGGTTTCTCGGTGGAAGGAGCCAAAACGCCTGCATTCCTAAGGTCTCTTTCAGAACTGCCAGACACTCTGCCGTCCTAGGCCTAAGAACTGGAAATTGTGACGGCATGGCAACACTTGGAATCCTAGGATGCAGTGGAAATGCGACTCTCAAACTGGATGGAAGAAGCTTCCAAGCATAGTGTTCTTCCATTTACCAAAGAGAACCCAAGTGTCTGAGGCTGGTAGCCTTGTTGCTGGAGAGAACTGGCATCCCCGTGGGCCTGTCGGTTAATTTCCTGTTTCTGACCCTCTAAGGAAACCCTTCCAAAAAGCCTTTGGAGCCGCTTAGAGAGAACAGCTGCGAAGTTGATGCACAGAACATTAACCTAGATTCCAGCCCTGGGTCCCAATCATCCATCTTTCTCTGGAGGTTACGTAGCCCACAGAGGGATTCAAGCAGGGAGTTTGCCTTATACAACTGACACATGAAACTGGGATGTGATGCAGGGCCACTCTCCTTGCCCTCACTCTACGTGGGCCGGAGAAGTTATCACGCAGCAGAATTCAACACCCTTCCTCTACACGTGTGTACCCAAAAGAAGTGCTGGGCAGTGGGTGTTCTCAGGCCAAGAGCAGTCCTTGTTCTGGGCTGCACCTGCTCTGTGGTTCAAAGGTTCTCTGACTCTGCTCCTTTGGAAGCATTTCAGGGCTGACGCTATCCCTGGGCTGCCAAAGCAAAGAGGCATAGCGGCCTTTCACACTGAAGGCATGGGCTTGTTTCCCATTCAGAAAGTTATGTTGCCCCTCCCTGGCTGGAGGCGGGTAAGTTGTCACAATTTGCTCTGCCCCTGGAAAATGCAATTGGGGGTCCTCGATTTGGGATTTCTGGTGAAACAACTTGCAGTCACAGGCAGCCTGAGTACCTTTCCTTTAGTGTGTTCCTAGCTAGGTAAACTCGGCCTTCGGAGGCAAGATGAGAGCAAACATGTTCAAGTTGTGGGGAAAGTCTTTGACCAATGACCAATATGCTTGTGCTTGTGCGAGGCTTAGGCAGGAGCTTTCCAACACAGGGTTTTGACCTTACCATAAGCCGTCCCTTTGGGCTGAAGCAGGCGGGGGTTCTGTATCACAGTCTGGGAAACAGGGCCTCAGGTGAGTCTGCCAACTGACTCCCTGCCCTCCGTCACAGCCAGCTGGGAAATTAGGGCAAGGCTGATGGAACCCTCTTACAACGAAATGTTTCTCTTCAGAATAGGAGATTTTACTACCAGACTTCAGCTACTCCTCTCTCTCAGAGTTGGTTCGTGTGTGGACTAGGGAAAGCTCCTAGGGTCTCCAGCTATGAAGGGCTCTTTGCCCAGTTGGTTTCATCCGAGAAAGAGCCAGAGGGGCTGATCTCAACAAATAGGGCTGCACACCGTGAGTCCTTCCGGTAGGGCAGTCCTGATCCAATGTGCCACCTAAGGAATAAAAGCAAAGTTTCCTTGCCACAGGAAAAAACACCGAGGCCTGGTGTTTTCTCTATGAAATTGTGTGAGCTGGTGGGTGAGGCCTTTACTATATTGTGGAAAAGCTCGGGGTTACGGCTGTCTTTCTCCCTCTCTCAGTACAATACCCTGGTCTCAGCTGTTGGGGAATGCTGAGTGGGAGAGGCTGCCTCTCTGCCGGACTCAGAAGGCTTCTTTCCTTTAGGGCAATTCCGTTTGTGTCTTACCTCGTGGAGAAAGAAACAGGGCGCCTAGAGATATTCTACCATGAAATACCTAACGACAGAGGATCTGCAGGAGCTGGTTTCTCGGTGGAAGGAGCCAAAACGCCTGCATTCCTAAGGTCTCTTTCAGAACTGCCAGACACTCTGCCGTCCTAGGCCTAAGAACTGGAAATTGTGACGGCATGGCAACACTTGGAATCCTAGGATGCAGTGGAAATGCGACTCTCAAACTGGATGGAAGAAGCTTCCAAGCATAGTGTTCTTCCATTTACCAAAGAGAACCCAAGTGTCTGAGGCTGGTAGCCTTGTTGCTGGAGAGAACTGGCATCCCCGTGGGCCTGTCGGTTAATTTCCTGTTTCTGACCCTCTAAGGAAACCCTTCCAAAAAGCCTTTGGAGCCGCTTAGAGAGAACAGCTGCGAAGTTGATGCACAGAACATTAACCTAGATTCCAGCCCTGGGTCCCAATCATCCATCTTTCTCTGGAGGTTACGTAGCCCACAGAGGGATTCAAGCAGGGAGTTTGCCTTATACAACTGACACATGAAACTGGGATGTGATGCAGGGCCACTCTCCTTGCCCTCACTCTACGTGGGCCGGAGAAGTTATCACGCAGCAGAATTCAACACCCTTCCTCTACACGTGTGTACCCAAAAGAAGCGCTGGTCAGTGGGTGTTCTCAGGCCAAGAGCAGTCCTTGTTCTGGGCTGCACCTGCTCTGTGGTTCAAAGGATCTCTGACTCTGCTCCTTTGGAAGCATTTCAGGGCTGACGCTATCCCTGGGCTGCCAAAGCAAAGAGGCATAGCGGCCTTTCACACTGAAGGCATGAGCTTGTTTCCCATTCAGAAAGTTATGTTGCCCCTCCCTGGCTGGAGGCGGGTAAGTTGTCACAATTTGCTCTGCCCCTGGAAAATGCAAGTGGGGGTCCTCGATTTGGGATTTCTGGTGAAACAACTTGCAGTCACAGGCAGCCTGAGTACCTTTCCTTTAGTGTGTTCCTAGCTAGGTAAACTCGGCCTTCGGAGGCAAGATGAGAGCAAACATGTTCAAGTTGTGGGGAAAGTCTTTGACCAATGACCAATATGCTTGTGCTTGTGCGAGGCTTAGGCAGGAGCTTTCCAACACAGGGTTTTGACCTTACCATAAGCCGTCCCTTTGGGCTGAAGCAGGCGGGGGTTCTGTATCACAGTCTGGGAAACAGGGCCTCAGGTGAGTCTGCCAACTGACTCCCTGCCCTCCGTCACAGCCAGCTGGGAAATTAGGGCAAGGCTGATGGAACCCTCTTACAACGAAATGTTTCTCTTCAGAATAGGAGATTTTACTACCAGACTTCAGCTACTCCTCTCTCTCAGAGTTGGTTCGTGTGTGGACTAGGGAAAGCTCCTAGGGTCTCCAGCTATGAAGGGCTCTTTGCCCAATTGGTTTCATCCGAGAAAGAGCCAGAGGGGCTGATCTCAACAAATAGGGCTGCACACCGTGAGTCCTTCAGGTAGGGCAGTCCTGAGCCAATGTGCCACCTAAGGAATGAAAGCAAAGTTTCCTTGCCACAGGAAAAAACACCGAGGCCTGGTGTTTTCTCTATGAAATAGTGTGAGCTGGTGGGTGAAGCCTTTACTATATTGTGGAAAAGCTCGGGGTTACGGCTGTCTTTCTCCCTCTCTCAGTACAATACCCTGGTCTCAGCTGTTGGGGAATGCTGAGTGGGAGAGGCTGCCTCTCTGCCGGACTCAGAAGGCTTCTTTCCTTTAGGGCAATTCCGTTTGTGTCTTACCTCGTGGAGAAAGAAACAGGGCGCCTAGAGATATTCTACCATGAAATACCTAACGACAGAGGATCTGCAGGAGCTGGTTTCTCGGTGGAAGGAGCCAAAACGCCTGCATTCCTAAGGTCTCTTTCAGAACTGCCAGACACTCTGCCGTCCTAGGCCTAAGAACTGGAAATTGTGACGGCATGGCAACACTTGGAATCCTAGGATGCAGTGGAAATGCGACTCTCAAACTGGATGGAAGAAGCTTCCAAGCATAGTGTTCTTCCATTTACCAAAGAGAACCCAAGTGTCTGAGGCTGGTAGCCTTGTTGCTGGAGAGAACTGGCATCCCCGTGGGCCTGTCGGTTAATTTCCTGTTTCTGACCCTCTAAGGAAACCCTTCCAAAAAGCCTTTGGAGCCGCTTAGAGAGAACAGCTGCGAAGTTGATGCACAGAACATTAACCTAGATTCCAGCCCTGGGTCCCAATCATCCATCTTTCTCTGGAGGTTACGTAGCCCACAGAGGGATTCAAGCAGGGAGTTTGCCTTATACAACTGACACATGAAACTGGGATGTGATGCAGGGCCACTCTCCTTGCCCTCACTCTACGTGGGCCGGAGAAGTTATCACGCAGCAGAATTCAACACCCTTCCTCTACACGTGTGTACCCAAAAGAAGCGCTGGTCAGTGGGTGTTCTCAGGCCAAGAGCAGTCCTTGTTCTGGGCTGCACCTGCTCTGTGGTTCAAAGGATCTCTGACTCTGCTCCTTTGGAAGCATTTCAGGGCTGACGCTATCCCTGGGCTGCCAAAGCAAAGAGGCATAGCGGCCTTTCACACTGAAGGCATGAGCTTGTTTCCCATTCAGAAAGTTATGTTGCCCCTCCCTGGCTGGAGGCGGGTAAGTTGTCACAATTTGCTCTGCCCCTGGAAAATGCAAGTGGGGGTCCTCGATTTGGGATTTCTGGTGAAACAACTTGCAGTCACAGGCAGCCTGAGTACCTTTCCTTTAGTGTGTTCCTAGCTAGGTAAACTCGGCCTTCGGAGGCAAGATGAGAGCAAACATGTTCAAGTTGTGGGGAAAGTCTTTGACCAATGACCAATATGCTTGTGCTTGTGCGAGGCTTAGGCAGGAGCTTTCCAACACAGGGTTTTGACCTTACCATAAGCCGTCCCTTTGGGCTGAAGCAGGCGGGGGTTCTGTATCACAGTCTGGGAAACAGGGCCTCAGGTGAGTCTGCCAACTGACTCCCTGCCCTCCGTCACAGCCAGCTGGGAAATTAGGGCAAGGCTGATGGAACCCTCTTACAACGAAATGTTTCTCTTCAGAATAGGAGATTTTACTACCAGACTTCAGCTACTCCTCTCTCTCAGAGTTGGTTCGTGTGTGGACTAGGGAAAGCTCCTAGGGTCTCCAGCTATGAAGGGCTCTTTGCCCAATTGGTTTCATCCGAGAAAGAGCCAGAGGGGCTGATCTCAACAAATAGGGCTGCACACCGTGAGTCCTTCAGGTAGGGCAGTCCTGAGCCAATGTGCCACCTAAGGAATGAAAGCAAAGTTTCCTTGCCACAGGAAAAAACACCGAGGCCTGGTGTTTTCTCTATGAAATAGTGTGAGCTGGTGGGTGAAGCCTTTACTATATTGTGGAAAAGCTCGGGGTTACGGCTGTCTTTCTCCCTCTCTCAGTACAATACCCTGGTCTCAGCTGTTGGGGAATGCTGAGTGGGAGAGGCTGCCTCTCTGCCGGACTCTGAAGGCTTCTTTCCTTTAGGGCAATTCCGTTTGTGTCTTACCTCGTGGAGAAAGAAACAGGGCGCCTAGAGATATTCTACCATGAAATACCTAACGACAGAGGATCTGCAGGAGCTGGTTTCTCGGTGGAAGGGGCCAAAACGCCTGCATTCCTAAGGTCTCTTTCAGAACTGCCAGACACTCTGCCGTCCTAGGCCTAAGAACTGGAAATTGTGACGGCATGGCAACACTTGGAATCCTAGGATGCAGTGGAAATGCGACTCTCAAACTGGATGGAAGAAGCTTCCAAGCATAGTGTTCTTCCATTTACCAAAGAGAACCCAAGTGTCTGAGGCTGGTAGCCTTGTTGCTGGAGAGAACTGGCATCCCCGTGGGCCTGTCGGTTAATTTCCTGTTTCTGACCCTCTAAGGAAACCCTTCCAAAAAGCCTTTGGAGCCGCTTAGAGAGAACAGCTGCGAAGTTGATGCACAGAACATTAACCTAGATTCCAGCCCTGGGTCCCAATCATCCATCTTTCTCTGGAGGTTACGTAGCCCACAGAGGGATTCAAGCAGGGAGTTTGCCTTATACAACTGACACATGAAACTGGGATGTGATGCAGGGCCACTCTCCTTGCCCTCACTCTACGTGGGCCGGAGAAGTTATCACGCAGCAGAATTCAACACCCTTCCTCTACACGTGTGTACCCAAAAGAAGTGCTGGGCAGTGGGTGTTCTCAGGCCAAGAGCAGTCCTTGTTCTGGGCTGCACCTGCTCTGTGGTTCAAAGGTTCTCTGACTCTGCTCCTTTGGAAGCATTTCAGGGCTGACGCTATCCCTGGGCTGCCAAAGCAAAGAGGCATAGCGGCCTTTCACACTGAAGGCATGGGCTTGTTTCCCATTCAGAAAGTTATGTTGCCCCTCCCTGGCTGGAGGCGGGTAAGTTGTCACAATTTGCTCTGCCCCTGGAAAATGCAAGTGGGGGTCCTCGATTTGGGATTTCTGGTGAAACAACTTGCAGTCACAGGCAGCCTGAGTACCTTTCCTTTAGTGTGTTCCTAGCTAGGTAAACTCGGCCTTCGGAGGCAAGATGAGAGCAAACATGTTCAAGTTGTGGGGAAAGTCTTTGACCAATGACCAATATGCTTGTGCTTGTGCGAGGCTTAGGCAGGAGCTTTCCAACACAGGGTTTTGACCTTACCATAAGCCGTCCCTTTGGGCTGAAGCAGGCGGGGGTTCTGTATCACAGTCTGGGAAACAGGGCCTCAGGTGAGTCTGCCAACTGACTCCCTGCCCTCCGTCACAGCCAGCTGGGAAATTAGGGCAAGGCTGATGGAACCCTCTTACAACGAAATGTTTCTCTTCAGAATAGGAGATTTTGCTACCAGACTTCAGCTACTCCTCTCTCTCAGAGTTGGTTCGTGTGTGGACTAGGGAAAGCTCCTAGGGTCTCCAGCTATGAAGGGCTCTTTGCCCAGTTGGTTTCATCCGAGAAAGAGCCAGAGGGGCTGATCTCAACAAATAGGGCTGCACACCGTGAGTCCTTCGGGTAGGGCAGTCCTGATCCAATGTGCCACCTAAGGAATAAAAGCAAAGTTTCCTTGCCACAGGAAAAAACACCGAGGCCTGGTGTTTTCTCTATGAAATTGTGTGAGCTGGTGGGTGAGGCCTTTACTATATTGTGGAAAAGCTCGGGGTTACGGCTGTCTTTCTCCCTCTCTCAGTACAATACCCTGGTCTCAGCTGTTGGGGAATGCTGAGTGGGAGAGGCTGCCTCTCTGCCGGACTCAGAAGGCTTCTTTCCTTTAGGGCAATTCCGTTTGTGTCTTACCTCGTGGAGAAAGAAACAGGGCGCCTAGAGATATTCTACCATGAAATACCTAACGACAGAGGATCTGCAGGAGCTGGTTTCTCGGTGGAAGGAGCCAAAACGCCTGCATTCCTAAGGTCTCTTTCAGAACTGCCAGACACTCTGCCGTCCTAGGCCTAAGAACTGGAAATTGTGACGGCATGGCAACACTTGGAATCCTAGGATGCAGTGGAAATGCGACTCTCAAACTGGATGGAAGAAGCTTCCAAGCATAGTGTTCTTCCATTTACCAAAGAGAACCCAAGTGTCTGAGGCTGGTAGCCTTGTTGCTGGAGAGAACTGGCATCCCCGTGGGCCTGTCGGTTAATTTCCTGTTTCTGACCCTCTAAGGAAACCCTTCCAAAAAGCCTTTGGAGCCGCTTAGAGAGAACAGCTGCGAAGTTGATGCACAGAACATTAACCTAGATTCCAGCCCTGGGTCCCAATCATCCATCTTTCTCTGGAGGTTACGTAGCCCACAGAGGGATTCAAGCAGGGAGTTTGCCTTATACAACTGACACATGAAACTGGGATGTGATGCAGGGCCACTCTCCTTGCCCTCACTCTACGTGGGCCGGAGAAGTTATCACGCAGCAGAATTCAACACCCTTCCTCTACACGTGTGTACCCAAAAGAAGTGCTGGGCAGTGGGTGTTCTCAGGCCAAGAGCAGTCCTTGTTCTGGGCTGCACCTGCTCTGTGGTTCAAAGGTTCTCTGACTCTGCTCCTTTGGAAGCATTTCAGGGCTGACGCTATCCCTGGGCTGCCAAAGCAAAGAGGCATAGCGGCCTTTCACACTGAAGGCATGGGCTTGTTTCCCATTCAGAAAGTTATGTTGCCCCTCCCTGGCTGGAGGCGGGTAAGTTGTCACAATTTGCTCTGCCCCTGGAAAATGCAAGTGGGGGTCCTCGATTTGGGCTGCCTGGTGAAACAACATGCAGTCACAGGCAGCCTGAGTACCTTTCCTTTAGTGTGTTCCTAGCTAGGTAAACTCGGCCTTCGGAGGCAAGATGAGAGCAAACATGTTCAAGTTGTGGGGAAAGTCTTTGACCAATGACCAATATGCTTGTGCTTGTGCGAGGCTTAGGCAGGAGCTTTCCAACACAGGGTTTTGACCTTACCATAAGCCGTCCCTTTGGGCTGAAGCAGGCGGGGGTTCTGTATCACAGTCTGGGAAACAGGGCCTCAGGTGAGTCTGCCAACTGACTCCCTGCCCTCCGTCACAGCCAGCTGGGAAATTAGGGCAAGGCTGATGGAACCCTCTTACAACGAAATGTTTCTCTTCAGAATAGGAGATTTTGCTACCAGACTTCAGCTACTCCTCTCTCTCAGAGTTGGTTCGTGTGTGGACTAGGGAAAGCTCCTAGGGTCTCCAGCTATGAAGGGCTCTTTGCCCAGTTGGTTTCATCCGAGAAAGAGCCAGAGGGGCTGATCTCAACAAATAGGGCTGCACACCGTGAGTCCTTCGGGTAGGGCAGTCCTGTTCCAATGTGCCACCTAAGGAATAAAAGCAAAGTTTCCTTGCCACAGGAAAAAACACCGAGGCCTGGTGTTTTCTCTATGAAATTGTGTGAGCTGGTGGGTGAGGCCTTTACTATATTGTGGAAAAGCTCGGGGTTACGGCTGTCTTTCTCCCTCTCTCAGTACAATACCCTGGTCTCAGCTGTTGGGGAATGCTGAGTGGGAGAGGCTGCCTCTCTGCCGGACTCAGAAGGCTTCTTTCCTTTAGGGCAATTCCGTTTGTGTCTTACCTCGTGGAGAAAGAAACAGGGCGCCTAGAGATATTCTACCATGAAATACCTAACGACAGAGGATCTGCAGGAGCTGGTTTCTCGGTGGAAGGAGCCAAAACGCCTGCATTCCTAAGGTCTCTTTCAGAACTGCCAGACACTCTGCCGTCCTAGGCCTAAGAACTGGAAATTGTGACGGCATGGCAACACTTGGAATCCTAGGATGCAGTGGAAATGCGACTCTCAAACTGGATGGAAGAAGCTTCCAAGCATAGTGTTCTTCCATTTACCAAAGAGAACCCAAGTGTCTGAGGCTGGTAGCCTTGTTGCTGGAGAGAACTGGCATCCCCGTGGGCCTGTCGGTTAATTTCCTGTTTCTGACCCTCTAAGGAAACCCTTCCAAAAAGCCTTTGGAGCCGCTTAGAGAGAACAGCTGCGAAGTTGATGCACAGAACATTAACCTAGATTCCAGCCCTGGGTCCCAATCATCCATCTTTCTCTGGAGGTTACGTAGCCCACAGAGGGATTCAAGCAGGGAGTTTGCCTTATACAACTGACACATGAAACTGGGATGTGATGCAGGGCCACTCTCCTTGCCATCACTCTACGTGGGCCGGAGAAGTTATCACGCAGCAGAATTCAACACCCTTCCTCTACACGTGTGTACCCAAAAGAAGTGCTGGGCAGTGGGTGTTCTCAGGCCAAGAGCAGTCCTTGTTCTGGGCTGCACCTGCTCTGTGGTTCAAAGGTTCTCTGACTCTGCTCCTTTGGAAGCATTTCAGGGCTGACGCTATCCCTGGGCTGCCAAAGCAAAGAGGCATAGCGGCCTTTCACACTGAAGGCATGGGCTTGTTTCCCATTCAGAAAGTTATGTTGCCCCTCCCTGGCTGGAGGCGGGTAAGTTGTCACAATTTGCTCTGCCCCTGGAAAATGCAAGTGGGGGTCCTCGATTTGGGCTGCCTGGTGAAACAACATGCAGTCACAGGCAGCCTGAGTACCTTTCCTTTAGTGTGTTTCTAGCTAGGTAAACTCGGCCTTCGGAGGCAAGATGAGAGCAAACATGTTCAAGTTGTGGGGAAAGTCTTTGACCAATGACCAATATGCTTGTGCTTGTGCGAGGCTTAGGCAGGAGCTTTCCAACACAGGGTTTTGACCTTACCATAAGCCGTCCCTTTGGGCTGAAGCAGGCGGGGGTTCTGTATCACAGTCTGGGAAACAGGGCCTCAGGTGAGTCTGCCAACTGACTCCCTGCCCTCCGTCACAGCCAGCTGGGAAATTAGGGCAAGGCTGATGGAACCCTCTTACAACGAAATGTTTCTCTTCAGAATAGGAGATTTTGCTACCAGACTTCAGCTACTCCTCTCTCTCAGAGTTGGTTCGTGTGTGGACTAGGGAAAGCTCCTAGGGTCTCCAGCTATGAAGGGCTCTTTGCCCAGTTGGTTTCATCCGAGAAAGAGCCAGAGGGGCTGATCTCAACAAATAGGGCTGCACACCGTGAGTCCTTCGGGTAGGGCAGTCCTGTTCCAATGTGCCACCTAAGGAATAAAAGCAAAGTTTCCTTGCCACAGGAAAAAACACCGAGGCCTGGTGTTTTCTCTATGAAATTGTGTGAGCTGGTGGGTGAGGCCTTTACTATATTGTGGAAAAGCTCGGGGTTACGGCTGTCTTTCTCCCTCTCTCAGTACAATACCCTGGTCTCAGCTGTTGGGGAATGCTGAGTGGGAGAGGCTGCCTCTCTGCCGGACTCAGAAGGCTTCTTTCCTTTAGGGCAATTCCGTTTGTGTCTTACCTCGTGGAGAAAGAAACAGGGCGCCTAGAGATATTCTACCATGAAATACCTAACGACAGAGGATCTGCAGGAGCTGGTTTCTCGGTGGAAGGAGCCAAAACGCCTGCATTCCTAAGGTCTCTTTCAGAACTGCCAGACACTCTGCCGTCCTAGGCCTAAGAACTGGAAATTGTGACGGCATGGCAACACTTGGAATCCTAGGATGCAGTGGAAATGCGACTCTCAAACTGGATGGAAGAAGCTTCCAAGCATAGTGTTCTTCCATTTACCAAAGAGAACCCAAGTGTCTGAGGCTGGTAGCCTTGTTGCTGGAGAGAACTGGCATCCCCGTGGGCCTGTCGGTTAATTTCCTGTTTCTGACCCTCTAAGGAAACCCTTCCAAAAAGCCTTTGGAGCCGCTTAGAGAGAACAGCTGCGAAGTTGATGCACAGAACATTAACCTAGATTCCAGCCCTGGGTCCCAATCATCCATCTTTCTCTGGAGGTTACGTAGCCCACAGAGGGATTCAAGCAGGGAGTTTGCCTTATACAACTGACACATGAAACTGGGATGTGATGCAGGGCCACTCTCCTTGCCCTCACTCTACGTGGGCCGGAGAAGTTATCACGCAGCAGAATTCAACACCCTTCCTCTACACGTGTGTACCCAAAAGAAGTGCTGGGCAGTGGGTGTTCTCAGGCCAAGAGCAGTCCTTGTTCTGGGCTGCACCTGCTCTGTGGTTCAAAGGTTCTCTGACTCTGCTCCTTTGGAAGCATTTCAGGGCTGACGCTATCCCTGGGCTGCCAAAGCAAAGAGGCATAGCGGCCTTTCACACTGAAGGCATGGGCTTGTTTCCCATTCAGAAAGTTATGTTGCCCCTCCCTGGCTGGAGGCGGGTAAGTTGTCACAATTTGCTCTGCCCCTGGAAAATGCAAGTGGGGGTCCTCGATTTGGGCTGCCTGGTGAAACAACATGCAGTCACAGGCAGCCTGAGTACCTTTCCTTTAGTGTGTTCCTAGCTAGGTAAACTCGGCCTTCGGAGGCAAGATGAGAGCAAACATGTTCAAGTTGTGGGGAAAGTCTTTGACCAATGACCAATATGCTTGTGCTTGTGCGAGGCTTAGGCAGGAGCTTTCCAACACAGGGTTTTGACCTTACCATAAGCCGTCCCTTTGGGCTGAAGCAGGCGGGGGTTCTGTATCACAGTCTGGGAAACAGGGCCTCAGGTGAGTCTGCCAACTGACTCCCTGCCCTCCGTCACAGCCAGCTGAGAAATTAGGGCAAGGCTGATGGAACCCTCTTACAACGAAATGTTTCTCTTCAGAATAGGAGATTTTGCTACCAGACTTCAGCTACTCCTCTCTCTCAGAGTTGGTTCGTGTGTGGACTAGGGAAAGCTCCTAGGGTCTCCAGCTATGAAGGGCTCTTTGCCCAGTTGGTTTCATCCGAGAAAGAGCCAGAGGGGCTGATCTCAACAAATAGGGCTGCACACCGTGAGTCCTTCGGGTAGGGCAGTCCTGTTCCAATGTGCCACCTAAGGAATAAAAGCAAAGTTTCCTTGCCACAGGAAAAAACACCGAGGCCTGGTGTTTTCTCTATGAAATTGTGTGAGCTGGTGGGTGAGGCCTTTACTATATTGTGGAAAAGCTCGGGGTTACGGCTGTCTTTCTCCCTCTCTCAGTACAATACCCTGGTCTCAGCTGTTGGGGAATGCTGAGTGGGAGAGGCTGCCTCTCTGCCGGACTCAGAAGGCTTCTTTCCTTTAGGGCAATTCCGTTTGTGTCTTACCTCGTGGAGAAAGAAACAGGGCGCCTAGAGATATTCTACCATGAAATACCTAACGACAGAGGATCTGCAGGAGCTGGTTTCTCGGTGGAAGGAGCCAAAACGCCTGCATTCCTAAGGTCTCTTTCAGAACTGCCAGACACTCTGCCGTCCTAGGCCTAAGAACTGGAAATTGTGACGGCATGGCAACACTTGGAATCCTAGGATGCAGTGGAAATGCGACTCTCAAACTGGATGGAAGAAGCTTCCAAGCATAGTGTTCTTCCATTTACCAAAGAGAACCCAAGTGTCTGAGGCTGGTAGCCTTGTTGCTGGAGAGAACTGGCATCCCCGTGGGCCTGTCGGTTAATTTCCTGTTTCTGACCCTCTAAGGAAACCCTTCCAAAAAGCCTTTGGAGCCGCTTAGAGAGAACAGCTGCGAAGTTGATGCACAGAACATTAACCTAGATTCCAGCCCTGGGTCCCAATCATCCATCTTTCTCTGGAGGTTACGTAGCCCACAGAGGGATTCAAGCAGGGAGTTTGCCTTATACAACTGACACATGAAACTGGGATGTGATGCAGGGCCACTCTCCTTGCCCTCACTCTACGTGGGCCGGAGAAGTTATCACGCAGCAGAATTCAACACCCTTCCTCTACACGTGTGTACCCAAAAGAAGTGCTGGGCAGTGGGTGTTCTCAGGCCAAGAGCAGTCCTTGTTCTGGGCTGCACCTGCTCTGTGGTTCAAAGGTTCTCTGACTCTGCTCCTTTGGAAGCATTTCAGGGCTGACGCTATCCCTGGGCTGCCAAAGCAAAGAGGCATAGCGGCCTTTCACACTGAAGGCATGGGCTTGTTTCCCATTCAGAAAGTTATGTTGCCCCTCCCTGGCTGGAGGCGGGTAAGTTGTCACAATTTGCTCTGCCCCTGGAAAATGCAAGTGGGGGTCCTCGATTTGGGCTGCCTGGTGAAACAACATGCAGTCACAGGCAGCCTGAGTACCTTTCCTTTAGTGTGTTCCTAGCTAGGTAAACTCGGCCTTCGGAGGCAAGATGAGAGCAAACATGTTCAAGTTGTGGGGAAAGTCTTTGACCAATGACCAATATGCTTGTGCTTGTGCGAGGCTTAGGCAGGAGCTTTCCAACACAGGGTTTTGACCTTACCATAAGCCGTCCCTTTGGGCTGAAGCAGGCGGGGGTTCTGTATCACAGTCTGGGAAACAGGGCCTCAGGTGAGTCTGCCAACTGACTCCCTGCCCTCCGTCACAGCCAGCTGAGAAATTAGGGCAAGGCTGATGGAACCCTCTTACAACGAAATGTTTCTCTTCAGAATAGGAGATTTTGCTACCAGACTTCAGCTACTCCTCTCTCTCAGAGTTGGTTCGTGTGTGGACTAGGGAAAGCTCCTAGGGTCTCCAGCTATGAAGGGCTCTTTGCCCAGTTGGTTTCATCCGAGAAAGAGCCAGAGGGGCTGATCTCAACAAATAGGGCTGCACACCGTGAGTCCTTCGGGTAGGGCAGTCCTGTTCCAATGTGCCACCTAAGGAATAAAAGCAAAGTTTCCTTGCCACAGGAAAAAACACCGAGGCCTGGTGTTTTCTCTATGAAATTGTGTGAGCTGGTGGGTGAGGCCTTTACTATATTGTGGAAAAGCTCGGGGTTACGGCTGTCTTTCTCCCTCTCTCAGTACAATACCCTGGTCTCAGCTGTTGGGGAATGCTGAGTGGGAGAGGCTGCCTCTCTGCCGGACTCAGAAGGCTTCTTTCCTTTAGGGCAATTCCGTTTGTGTCTTACCTCGTGGAGAAAGAAACAGGGCGCCTAGAGATATTCTACCATGAAATACCTAACGACAGAGGATCTGCAGGAGCTGGTTTCTCGGTGGAAGGAGCCAAAACGCCTGCATTCCTAAGGTCTCTTTCAGAACTGCCAGACACTCTGCCGTCCTAGGCCTAAGAACTGGAAATTGTGACGGCATGGCAACACTTGGAATCCTAGGATGCAGTGGAAATGCGACTCTCAAACTGGATGGAAGAAGCTTCCAAGCATAGTGTTCTTCCATTTACCAAAGAGAACCCAAGTGTCTGAGGCTGGTAGCCTTGTTGCTGGAGAGAACTGGCATCCCCGTGGGCCTGTCGGTTAATTTCCTGTTTCTGACCCTCTAAGGAAACCCTTCCAAAAAGCCTTTGGAGCCGCTTAGAGAGAACAGCTGCGAAGTTGATGCACAGAACATTAACCTAGATTCCAGCCCTGGGTCCCAATCATCCATCTTTCTCTGGAGGTTACGTAGCCCACAGAGGGATTCAAGCAGGGAGTTTGCCTTATACAACTGACACATGAAACTGGGATGTGATGCAGGGCCACTCTCCTTGCCCTCACTCTACGTGGGCCGGAGAAGTTATCACGCAGCAGAATTCAACACCCTTCCTCTACACGTGTGTACCCAAAAGAAGTGCTGGGCAGTGGGTGTTCTCAGGCCAAGAGCAGTCCTTGTTCTGGGCTGCACCTGCTCTGTGGTTCAAAGGTTCTCTGACTCTGCTCCTTTGGAAGCATTTCAGGGCTGACGCTATCCCTGGGCTGCCAAAGCAAAGAGGCATAGCGGCCTTTCACACTGAAGGCATGGGCTTGTTTCCCATTCAGAAAGTTATGTTGCCCCTCCCTGGCTGGAGGCGGGTAAGTTGTCACAATTTGCTCTGCCCCTGGAAAATGCAAGTGGGGGTCCTCGATTTGGGCTGCCTGGTGAAACAACAGGCAGTCACAGGCAGCCTGAGTACCTTTCCTTTAGTGTGTTCCTAGCTAGGTAAACTCGGCCTTCGGAGGCTAGATGAGAGCAAACATGTTCAAGTTGTGGGGAAAGTCTTTGACCAATGACCAATATGCTTGTGCTTGTGCGAGGCTTAGGCAGGAGTTTTCCAACACAGGGTTTTGACATTACCATAAGCCGTCCCTTTGGGCTGAAGCAGGCGGTGGTTCTGTATCACAGTCTGAGAAACAGGGCCTCAGGTGAGTCTGCCAACTGACTCCCTGCCCTCCGTCACAGCCAGCTGAGAAATTAGGGCAAGGCTGATGGAACCCACTTACAACGAAATGTTTCTCTTCAGAATAGGAGATTTTACTACCAGACTTCAGCTACTCCTCTCTCTCAGAGTTGGTTCGTGTGTGGACTAGGGAAAGCTCCTAGGGTCTCCAGCTATGAAGGGCTCTTTGCCCAATTGGTTTCATCCGAGAAAGAGCCAGAGGGGCTGATCTCAACAAATAGGGCTGCACACCGTGAGTCCTTCAGGTAGGGCAGTCCTGAGCCAATGTGCCACCTAAGGAATGAAAGCAAAGTTTCCTTGCCACAGGAAAAAACACCGAGGCCTGGTGTTTTCTCTATGAAATAGTGTTAGCTGGTGGGTGAAGCCTTTACTATATTGTGGAAAAGCTCGGGGTTACGGCTGTCTTTCTCCCTCTCTCAGTACAATACCCTGGTCTCAGCTGTTGGGGAATGCTGAGTGGGAGAGGCTGCCTCTCTGCCGGACTCTGAAGGCTTCTTTCCTTTAGGGCAATTCCGTTTGTGTCTTACCTCGTGGAGAAAGAAACAGGGCGCCTAGAGATATTCTACCATGAAATACCTAACGACAGAGGATCTGCAGGAGCTGGTTTCTCGGTGGAAGGAGCCAAAACGCCTGCATTCCTAAGGTCTCTTTCAGAACTGCCAGACACTCTGCCGTCCTAGGCCTAAGAACTGGAAATTGTGACGGCATGGCAACACTTGGAATCCTAGGATGCAGTGGAAATGCGACTCTCAAACTGGATGGAAGAAGCTTCCAAGCATAGTGTTCTTCCATTTACCAAAGAGAACCCAAGTGTCTGAGGCTGGTAGCCTTGTTGCTGGAGAGAACTGGCATCCCCGTGGGCCTGTCGGTTAATTTCCTGTTTCTGACCCTCTAAGGAAACCCTTCCAAAAAGCCTTTGGAGCCGCTTAGAGAGAACAGCTGCGAAGTTGATGCACAGAACATTAACCTATTTTCCAGCCCTGGGTCCCAATCATCCATCTTTCTCTGGAGGTTACGTAGCCCACAGAGGGATTCAAGCAGGGAGTTTGCCTTATACAACTGACACATGAAACTGGGATGTGATGCAGGGCCACTCTCCTTGCCCTCACTCTACGTGGGCCGGAGAAGTTATCACGCAGCAGAATTCAACACCCTTCCTCTACACGTGTGTACCCAAAAGAAGCGCTGGGCAGTGGGTGTTCTCAGGCCAAGAGCAGTCCTTGTTCTGGGCTGCACCTGCTCTGTGGTTCAAAGGTTCTCTGACTCTGCTCCTTTGGAAGCATTTCAGGGCTGACGCTATCCCTGGGCTGCCAAAGCAAAGAGGCATAGCGGCCTTTCACACTGAAGGCATGGGCTTGTTTCCCATTCAGAAAGTTATGTTGCCCCTCCCTGGCTGGAGGCGGGTAAGTTGTCACAATTTGCTCTGCCCCTGGAAAATGCAAGTGGGGGTCCTCGATTTGGGATTTCTGGTGAAACAACTTGCAGTCACAGGCAGCCTGAGTACCTTTCCTTTAGTGTGTTCCTAGCTAGGTAAACTCGGCCTTCGGAGGCAAGATGAGAGCAAACATGTTCAAGTTGTGGGAAAAGTCTTTGACCAATGACCAATATACTTGTGCTTGTGCGAGGCTTAGGCAGGAGCTTTCCAACACAGGGTTTTGACCTTACCATAAGCCGTCCCTTTGGGCTGAAGCAGGCGGGGGTTCTGTATCACAGTCTGGGAAACAGGGCCTCAGGTGAGTCTGCCAACTGACTCCCTGCCCTCCGTCACAGCCAGCTGAGAAATTAGGGCAAGGCTGATGGAACCCTCTTACAACGAAATGTTTCTCTTCAGAATAGGAGATTTTACTACCAGACTTCAGCTACTCCTCTCTCTCAGAGTTGGTTCGTGTGTGGACTAGGGAAAGCTCCTAGGGTCTCCAGCTATGAAGGGCTCTTTGCCCAATTGGTTTCATCCGAGAAAGAGCCAGAGGGGCTGATCTCAACAAATAGGGCTGCACACCGTGAGTCCTTCAGGTAGGGCAGTCCTGAGCCAATGTGCCACCTAAGGAATGAAAGCAAAGTTTCCTTGCCACAGGAAAAAACACCGAGGCCTGGTGTTTTCTCTATGAAATAGTGTTAGCTGGTGGGTGAAGCCTTTACTATATTGTGGAAAAGCTCGGGGTTACGGCTGTCTTTCTCCCTCTCTCAGTACAATACCCTGGTCTCAGCTGTTGGGGAATGCTGAGTGGGAGAGGCTGCCTCTCTGCCGGACTCTGAAGGCTTCTTTCCTTTAGGGCAATTCCGTTTGTGTCTTACCTCGTGGAGAAAGAAACAGGGCGCCTAGAGATATTCTACCATGAAATACCTAACGACAGAGGATCTGCAGGAGCTGGTTTCTCGGTGGAAGGAGCCAAAACGCCTGCATTCCTAAGGTCTCTTTCAGAACTGCCAGACACTCTGCCGTCCTAGGCCTAAGAACTGGAAATTGTGACGGCATGGCAACACTTGGAATCCTAGGATGCAGTGGAAATGCGACTCTCAAACTGGATGGAAGAAGCTTCCAAGCATAGTGTTCTTCCATTTACCAAAGAGAACCCAAGTGTCTGAGGCTGGTAGCCTTGTTGCTGGAGAGAACTGGCATCCCCGTGGGCCTGTCGGTTAATTTCCTGTTTCTGACCCTCTAAGGAAACCCTTCCAAAAAGCCTTTGGAGCCGCTTAGAGAGAACAGCTGCGAAGTTGATGCACAGAACATTAACCTATTTTCCAGCCCTGGGTCCCAATCATCCATCTTTCTCTGGAGGTTACGTAGCCCACAGAGGGATTCAAGCAGGGAGTTTGCCTTATACAACTGACACATGAAACTGGGATGTGATGCAGGGCCACTCTCCTTGCCCTCACTCTACGTGGGCCGGAGAAGTTATCACGCAGCAGAATTCAACACCCTTCCTCTACACGTGTGTACCCAAAAGAAGCGCTGGGCAGTGGGTGTTCTCAGGCCAAGAGCAGTCCTTGTTCTGGGCTGCACCTGCTCTGTGGTTCAAAGGTTCTCTGACTCTGCTCCTTTGGAAGCATTTCAGGGCTGACGCTATCCCTGGGCTGCCAAAGCAAAGAGGCATAGCGGCCTTTCACACTGAAGGCATGGGCTTGTTTCCCATTCAGAAAGTTATGTTGCCCCTCCCTGGCTGGAGGCGGGTAAGTTGTCACAATTTGCTCTGCCCCTGGAAAATGCAAGTGGGGGTCCTCGATTTGGGATTTCTGGTGAAACAACTTGCAGTCACAGGCAGCCTGAGTACCTTTCCTTTAGTGTGTTCCTAGCTAGGTAAACTCGGCCTTCGGAGGCAAGATGAGAGCAAACATGTTCAAGTTGTGGGAAAAGTCTTTGACCAATGACCAATATGCTTGTGCTTGTGCGAGGCTTAGGCAGGAGCTTTCCAACACAGGGTTTTGACCTTACCATAAGCCGTCCCTTTGGGCTGAAGCAGGCGGGGGTTCTGTATCACAGTCTGGGAAACAGGGCCTCAGGTGAGTCTGCCAACTGACTCCCTGCCCTCCGTCACAGCCAGCTGAGAAATTAGGGCAAGGCTGATGGAACCCTCTTACAACGAAATGTTTCTCTTCAGAATAGGAGATTTTACTACCAGACTTCAGCTACTCCTCTCTCTCAGAGTTGGTTCGTGTGTGGACTAGGGAAAGCTCCTAGGGTCTCCAGCTATGAAGGGCTCTTTGCCCAATTGGTTTCATCCGAGAAAGAGCCAGAGGGGCTGATCTCAACAAATAGGGCTGCACACCGTGAGTCCTTCGGGTAGGGCAGTCCTGAGCCAATGTGCCACCTAAGGAATGAAAGCAAAGTTTCCTTGCCACAGGAAAAAACACCGAGGCCTGGTGTTTTCTCTATGAAATTGTGTGAGCTGGTGGGTGAGGCCTTTACTATATTGTGGAAAAGCTCGGGGTTACGGCTGTCTTTCTCCCTCTCTCAGTACAATACCCTGGTCTCAGCTGTTGGGGAATGCTGAGTGGGAGAGGTTGCCTCTCTGCCGGACTCAGAAGGCTTCTTTCCTTTAGGGCAATTCCGTTTGTGTCTTACCTCGTGGAGAAAGAAACAGGGCGCCTAGAGATATTCTACCATGAAATACCTAACGACAGAGGATCTGCAGGAGCTGGTTTCTCGGTGGAAGGGGCCAAAACTCCTGCATTCCTAAGGTTTCTTTCAGAACTGCCAGACACTCTGCCGTCCTAGGCCTAAGAACTGGAAATTGTGACGGCATGGCAACACTTGGAATCCTAGGATGCAGTGGAAATGCGACTCTCAAACTGGATGGAAGAAGCTTCCAAGCATAGTGTTCTTCCATTTACCAAAGAGAACCCAAGTGTCTGAGGCTGGTAGCCTTGTTGCTGGAGAGAACTGGCATCCCCGTGGGCCTGTCGGTTAATTTCCTGTTTCTGACCCTCTAAGGAAACCCTTCCAAAAAGCCTTTGGAGCCGCTTAGAGAGAACAGCTGCGAAGTTGATGCACAGAACATTAACCTAGATTCCAGCCCTGGGTCCCAATCATCCATCTTTCTCTGGAGGTTACGTAGCCCACAGAGGGATTCAAGCAGGGAGTTTGCCTTATACAACTGACACATGAAACTGGGATGTGATGCAGGGCCACTCTCCTTGCCCTCACTCTACGTGGGCCGGAGAAGTTATCACGCAGCAGAATTCAACACCCTTCCTCTACACGTGTGTACCCAAAAGAAGCGCTGGGCAGTGGGTGTTCTCAGGCCAAGAGCAGTCCTTGTTCTGGGCTGCACCTGCTCTGTGGTTCAAAGGTTCTCTGACTCTGCTCCTTTGGAAGCATTTCAGGGCTGACGCTATCCCTGGGCTGCCAAAGCAAAGAGGCATAGCGGCCTTTCACACTGAAGGCATGGCCTTCTTTCCCATCCAGAATGTGTATGTTGCCCCTCCCAGGCTGGAGGCGTGTAAGTTGAAACCATTTGCTCTGCCTCTGGAAAAGGCAAGTGGGGGTACTCGATTTGGGCTGCCTGGTGAAACAACATGCAGTCACAGGCAGCCTGAGTACCTTTCCTTTAGTGTGTTCCTAGCTAGGTAAACTCGGCCTTCGGAGGCTAGATGAGAGCAAACATGTTCAAGTTGTGGGGAAAGTCTTTGACCAATGACCAATATGCTTGTGCTTGTGCGAGGCTTAGGCAGGAGCTTTCCAACACAGGGTTTTGACCTTACCATAAGCCGTCCCTTTGGGCTGAAGCAGGCGGGGGTTCTGTATCACAGTCTGGGAAACAGGGCCTCAGGTGAGTCTGCCAACTGACTCCCTGCCCTCCGTCACAGCCAGCTGAGAAATTAGGGCAAGGCTGATGGAACCCTCTTACAACGAAATGTTTCTCTTCAGAATAGGAGATTTTGCTACCAGACTTCAGCTACTCCTCTCTCTCAGAGTTGGTTCGTGTGTGGACTAGGGAAAGCTCCTAGGGTCTCCAGCTATGAAGGGCTCTTTGCCCAGTTGGTTTCATCCGAGAAAGAGCCAGAGGGGCTGATCTCAACAAATAGGGCTGCACACCGTGAGTCCTTCGGGTAGGGCAGTCCTGATCCAATGTGCCACCTAAGGAATAAAAGCAAAGTTTCCTTGCCACAGGAAAAAACACCGAGGCCTGGTGTTTTCTCTATGAAATTGTGTGAGCTGGTGGGTGAGGCCTTTACTATATTGTGGAAAAGCTCGGGGTTACGGCTGTCTTTCTCCCTCTCTCAGTACAATACCCTGGTCTCAGCTGTTGGGGAATGCTGAGTGGGAGAGTTTGCCTCTCTGCCGGACTCAGAAGGCTTCTTTCCTTTAGGGCAATTCCGTTTGTGTCTTACCTCGTGGAGAAAGAAACAGGGCGCCTAGAGATATTCTACCATGAAATACCTAACGACAGAGGATCTGCAGGAGCTGGTTTCTCGGTGGAAGGGGCCAAAACTCCTGCATTCCTAAGGTCTCTTTCAGAACTGCCAGACACTCTGCCGTCCTAGGCCTAAGAACTGGAAATTGTGACGGCATGGCAACACTTGGAATCCTAGGATGCAGTGGAAATGCGACTCTCAAACTGGATGGAAGAAGCTTCCAAGCATAGTGTTCTTCCATTTACCAAAGAGAACCCAAGTGTCTGAGGCTGGTAGCCTTGTTGCTGGAGAGAACTGGCATCCCCGTGGGCCTGTCGGTTAATTTCCTGTTTCTGACCCTCTAAGGAAACCCTTCCAAAAAGCCTTTGGAGCCGCTTAGAGAGAACAGCTGCGAAGTTGATGCACAGAACATTAACCTAGATTCCAGCCCTGGGTCCCAATCATCCATCTTTCTCTGGAGGTTACGTAGCCCACAGAGGGATTCAAGCAGGGAGTTTGCCTTATACAACTGACACATGAAACTGGGATGTGATGCAGGGCCACTCTCCTTGCCCTCACTCTACGTGGGCCGGAGAAGTTATCACGCAGCAGAATTCAACACCCTTCCTCTACACGTGTGTACCCAAAAGAAGCGCTGGGCAGTGGGTGTTCTCAGGCCAAGAGCAGTCCTTGTTCTGGGCTGCACCTGCTCTGTGGTTCAAAGGTTCTCTGACTCTGCTCCTTTGGAAGCATTTCAGGGCTGACGCTATCCCTGGGCTGCCAAAGCAAAGAGGCATAGCGGCCTTTCACACTGAAGGCATGGCCTTCTTTCCCATCCAGAATGTGTATGTTGCCCCTCCCAGGCTGGAGGCGGGTAAGTTGAAACCATTTGCTCTGCCTCTGGAAAAGGCAAGTGGGTGTACTCGATTTGGGCTGCCTGGTGAAACAACATGCAGTCACAGGCAGCCTGAGTACCTTTCCTTTAGTGTGTTCCTAGCTAGGTAAACTCGGCCTTCGGAGGCTAGATGAGAGCAAACATGTTCAAGTTGTGGGGAAAGTCTTTGACCAATGACCAATATGCTTGTGCTTGTGCGAGGCTTAGGCAGGAGCTTTCCAACACAGGGTTTTGACCTTACCATAAGCCGTCCCTTTGGGCTGAAGCAGGCGGGGGTTCTGTATCACAGTCTGGGAAACAGGGCCTCAGGTGAGTCTGCCAACTGACTCCCTGCCCTCCGTCACAGCCAGCTGAGAAATTAGGGCAAGGCTGATGGAACCCTCTTACAACGAAATGTTTCTCTTCAGAATAGGAGATTTTGCTACCAGACTTCAGCTACTCCTCTCTCTCAGAGTTGGTTCGTGTGTGGACTAGGGAAAGCTCCTAGGGTCTCCAGCTATGAAGGGCTCTTTGCCCAGTTGGTTTCATCCGAGAAAGAGCCAGAGGGGCTGATCTCAACAAATAGGGCTGCACACCGTGAGTCCTTCGGGTAGGGCAGTCCTGATCCAATGTGCCACCTAAGGAATAAAAGCAAAGTTTCCTTGCCACAGGAAAAAACACCGAGGCCTGGTGTTTTCTCTATGAAATTGTGTGAGCTGGTGGGTGAGGCCTTTACTATATTGTGGAAAAGCTCGGGGTTACGGCTGTCTTTCTCCCTCTCTCAGTACAATACCCTGGTCTCAGCTGTTGGGGAATGCTGAGTGGGAGAGGCTGCCTCTCTGCCGGACTCAGAAGGCTTCTTTCCTTTAGGGCAATTCCGTTTGTGTCTTACCTCGTGGAGAAAGAAACAGGGCGCCTAGAGATATTCTACCATGAAATACCTAACGACAGAGGATCTGCAGGAGCTGGTTTCTCGGTGGAAGGAGCCAAAACGCCTGCATTCCTAAGGTCTCTTTCAGAACTGCCAGACACTCTGCCGTCCTAGGCCTAAGAACTGGAAATTGTGACGGCATGGCAACACTTGGAATCCTAGGATGCAGTGGAAATGCGACTCTCAAACTGGATGGAAGAAGCTTCCAAGCATAGTGTTCTTCCATTTACCAAAGAGAACCCAAGTGTCTGAGGCTGGTAGCCTTGTTGCTGGAGAGAACTGGCATCCCCGTGGGCCTGTCGGTTAATTTCCTGTTTCTGACCCTCTAAGGAAACCCTTCCAAAAAGCCTTTGGAGCCGCTTAGAGAGAACAGCTGCGAAGTTGATGCACAGAACATTAACCTAGATTCCAGCCCTGGGTCCCAATCATCCATCTTTCTCTGGAGGTTACGTAGCCCACAGAGGGATTCAAGCAGGGAGTTTGCCTTATACAACTGACACATGAAACTGGGATGTGATGCAGGGCCACTCTCCTTGCCCTCACTCTACGTGGGCCGGAGAAGTTATCACGCAGCAGAATTCAACACCCTTCCTCTACACGTGTGTACCCAAAAGAAGTGCTGGGCAGTGGGTGTTCTCAGGCCAAGAGCAGTCCTTGTTCTGGGCTGCACCTGCTCTGTGGTTCAAAGGTTCTCTGACTCTGCTCCTTTGGAAGCATTTCAGGGCTGACGCTATCCCTGGGCTGCCAAAGCAAAGAGGCATAGCGGCCTTTCACACTGAAGGCATGGGCTTGTTTCCCATTCAGAAAGTTATGTTGCCCCTCCCTGGCTGGAGGCGGGTAAGTTGTCACAATTTGCTCTGCCCCTGGAAAATGCAAGTGGGGGTCCTCGATTTGGGCTGCCTGGTGAAACAACAGGCAGTCACAGGCAGCCTGAGTACCTTTCCTTTAGTGTGTTCCTAGCTAGGTAAACTCGGCCTTCGGAGGCTAGATGAGAGCAAACATGTTCAAGTTGTGGGGAAAGTCTTTGACCAATGACCAATATGCTTGTGCTTGTGCGAGGCTTAGGCAGGAGTTTTCCAACACAGGGTTTTGACATTACCATAAGCCGTCCCTTTGGGCTGAAGCAGGCGGTGGTTCGGTATCACAGTCTGAGAAACAGGGCCTCAGGTGAGTCTGCCAACTGACTCCCTGCCCTCCGTCACAGCCAGCTGAGAAATTAGGGCAAGGCTGATGGAACCCACTTACAACGAAATGTTTCTCTTCAGAATAGGAGATTTTACTACCAGACTTCAGCTACTCCTCTCTCTCAGAGTTGGTTCGTGTGTGGACTAGGGAAAGCTCCTAGGGTCTCCAGCTATGAAGGGCTCTTTGCCCAATTGGTTTCATCCGAGAAAGAGCCAGAGGGGCTGATCTCAACAAATAGGGCTGCACACCGTGAGTCCTTCAGGTAGGGCAGTCCTGAGCCAATGTGCCACCTAAGGAATGAAAGCAAAGTTTCCTTGCCACAGGAAAAAACACCGAGGCCTGGTGTTTTCTCTATGAAATAGTGTTAGCTGGTGGGTGAAGCCTTTACTATATTGTGGAAAAGCTCGGGGTTACGGCTGTCTTTCTCCCTCTCTCAGTACAATACCCTGGTCTCAGCTGTTGGGGAATGCTGAGTGGGAGAGGCTGCCTCTCTGCCGGACTCTGAAGGCTTCTTTCCTTTAGGGCAATTCCGTTTGTGTCTTACCTCGTGGAGAAAGAAACAGGGCGCCTAGAGATATTCTACCATGAAATACCTAACGACAGAGGATCTGCAGGAGCTGGTTTCTCGGTGGAAGGAGCCAAAACGCCTGCATTCCTAAGGTCTCTTTCAGAACTGCCAGACACTCTGCCGTCCTAGGCCTAAGAACTGGAAATTGTGACGGCATGGCAACACTTGGAATCCTAGGATGCAGTGGAAATGCGACTCTCAAACTGGATGGAAGAAGCTTCCAAGCATAGTGTTCTTCCATTTACCAAAGAGAACCCAAGTGTCTGAGGCTGGTAGCCTTGTTGCTGGAGAGAACTGGCATCCCCGTGGGCCTGTCGGTTAATTTCCTGTTTCTGACCCTCTAAGGAAACCCTTCCAAAAAGCCTTTGGAGCCGCTTAGAGAGAACAGCTGCGAAGTTGATGCACAGAACATTAACCTATTTTCCAGCCCTGGGTCCCAATCATCCATCTTTCTCTGGAGGTTACGTAGCCCACAGAGGGATTCAAGCAGGGAGTTTGCCTTATACAACTGACACATGAAACTGGGATGTGATGCAGGGCCACTCTCCTTGCCCTCACTCTACGTGGGCCGGAGAAGTTATCACGCAGCAGAATTCAACACCCTTCCTCTACACGTGTGTACCCAAAAGAAGCGCTGGGCAGTGGGTGTTCTCAGGCCAAGAGCAGTCCTTGTTCTGGGCTGCACCTGCTCTGTGGTTCAAAGGTTCTCTGACTCTGCTCCTTTGGAAGCATTTCAGGGCTGACGCTATCCCTGGGCTGCCAAAGCAAAGAGGCATAGCGGCCTTTCACACTGAAGGCATGGGCTTGTTTCCCATTCAGAAAGTTATGTTGCCCCTCCCTGGCTGGAGGCGGGTAAGTTGTCACAATTTGCTCTGCCCCTGGAAAATGCAAGTGGGGGTCCTCGATTTGGGATTTCTGGTGAAACAACTTGCAGTCACAGGCAGCCTGAGTACCTTTCCTTTAGTGTGTTCCTAGCTAGGTAAACTCGGCCTTCGGAGGCAAGATGAGAGCAAACATGTTCAAGTTGTGGGAAAAGTCTTTGACCAATGACCAATATGCTTGTGCTTGTGCGAGGCTTAGGCAGGAGCTTTCCAACACAGGGTTTTGACCTTACCATAAGCCGTCCCTTTGGGCTGAAGCAGGCGGGGGTTCTGTATCACAGTCTGGGAAACAGGGCCTCAGGTGAGTCTGCCAACTGACTCCCTGCCCTCCGTCACAGCCAGCTGAGAAATTAGGGCAAGGCTGATGGAACCCTCTTACAACGAAATGTTTCTCTTCAGAATAGGAGATTTTACTACCAGACTTCAGCTACTCCTCTCTCTCAGAGTTGGTTCGTGTGTGGACTAGGGAAAGCTCCTAGGGTCTCCAGCTATGAAGGGCTCTTTGCCCAATTGGTTTCATCCGAGAAAGAGCCAGAGGGGCTGATCTCAACAAATAGGGCTGCACACCGTGAGTCCTTCGGGTAGGGCAGTCCTGAGCCAATGTGCCACCTAAGGAATGAAAGCAAAGTTTCCTTGCCACAGGAAAAAACACCGAGGCCTGGTGTTTTCTCTATGAAATTGTGTGAGCTGGTGGGTGAGGCCTTTACTATATTGTGGAAAAGCTCGGGGTTACGGCTGTCTTTCTCCCTCTCTCAGTACAATACCCTGGTCTCAGCTGTTGGGGAATGCTGAGTGGGAGAGGTTGCCTCTCTGCCGGACTCAGAAGGCTTCTTTCCTTTAGGGCAATTCCGTTTGTGTCTTACCTCGTGGAGAAAGAAACAGGGCGCCTAGAGATATTCTACCATGAAATACCTAACGACAGAGGATCTGCAGGAGCTGGTTTCTCGGTGGAAGGGGCCAAAACTCCTGCATTCCTAAGGTTTCTTTCAGAACTGCCAGACACTCTGCCGTCCTAGGCCTAAGAACTGGAAATTGTGACGGCATGGCAACACTTGGAATCCTAGGATGCAGTGGAAATGCGACTCTCAAACTGGATGGAAGAAGCTTCCAAGCATAGTGTTCTTCCATTTACCAAAGAGAACCCAAGTGTCTGAGGCTGGTAGCCTTGTTGCTGGAGAGAACTGGCATCCCCGTGGGCCTGTCGGTTAATTTCCTGTTTCTGACCCTCTAAGGAAACCCTTCCAAAAAGCCTTTGGAGCCGCTTAGAGAGAACAGCTGCGAAGTTGATGCACAGAACATTAACCTAGATTCCAGCCCTGGGTCCCAATCATCCATCTTTCTCTGGAGGTTACGTAGCCCACAGAGGGATTCAAGCAGGGAGTTTGCCTTATACAACTGACACATGAAACTGGGATGTGATGCAGGGCCACTCTCCTTGCCCTCACTCTACGTGGGCCGGAGAAGTTATCACGCAGCAGAATTCAACACCCTTCCTCTACACGTGTGTACCCAAAAGAAGCGCTGGGCAGTGGGTGTTCTCAGGCCAAGAGCAGTCCTTGTTCTGGGCTGCACCTGCTCTGTGGTTCAAAGGTTCTCTGACTCTGCTCCTTTGGAAGCATTTCAGGGCTGACGCTATCCCTGGGCTGCCAAAGCAAAGAGGCATAGCGGCCTTTCACACTGAAGGCATGGCCTTCTTTCCCATCCAGAATGTGTATGTTGCCCCTCCCAGGCTGGAGGCGTGTAAGTTGAAACCATTTGCTCTGCCTCTGGAAAAGGCAAGTGGGGGTACTCGATTTGGGCTGCCTGGTGAAACAACATGCAGTCACAGGCAGCCTGAGTACCTTTCCTTTAGTGTGTTCCTAGCTAGGTAAACTCGGCCTTCGGAGGCTAGATGAGAGCAAACATGTTCAAGTTGTGGGGAAAGTCTTTGACCAATGACCAATATGCTTGTGCTTGTGCGAGGCTTAGGCAGGAGCTTTCCAACACAGGGTTTTGACCTTACCATAAGCCGTCCCTTTGGGCTGAAGCAGGCGGGGGTTCTGTATCACAGTCTGGGAAACAGGGCCTCAGGTGAGTCTGCCAACTGACTCCCTGCCCTCCATCACAGCCAGCTGAGAAATTAGGGCAAGGCTGATGGAACCCTCTTACAACGAAATGTTTCTCTTCAGAATAGGAGATTTTGCTACCAGACTTCAGCTACTCCTCTCTCTCAGAGTTGGTTCGTGTGTGGACTAGGGAAAGCTCCTAGGGTCTCCAGCTATGAAGGGCTCTTTGCCCAGTTGGTTTCATCCGAGAAAGAGCCAGAGGGGCTGATCTCAACAAATAGGGCTGCACACCGTGAGTCCTTCGGGTAGGGCAGTCCTGATCCAATGTGCCACCTAAGGAATAAAAGCAATGTTTCCTTGCCACAGGAAAAAACACCGAGGCCTGGTGTTTTCTCTATGAAATTGTGTGAGCTGGTGGGTGAGGCCTTTACTATATTGTGGAAAAGCTCGGGGTTACGGCTGTCTTTCTCCCTCTCTCAGTACAATACCCTGGTCTCAGCTGTTGGGGAATGCTGAGTGGGAGAGGTTGCCTCTCTGCCGGACTCAGAAGGCTTCTTTCCTTTAGGGCAATTCCGTTTGTGTCTTACCTCGTGGAGAAAGAAACAGGGCGCCTAGAGATATTCTACCATGAAATACCTAACGACAGAGGATCTGCAGGAGCTGGTTTCTCGGTGGAAGGGGCCAAAACTCCTGCATTCCTAAGGTCTCTTTCAGAACTGCCAGACACTCTGCCGTCCTAGGCCTAAGAACTGGAAATTGTGACGGCATGGCAACACTTGGAATCCTAGGATGCAGTGGAAATGCGACTCTCAAACTGGATGGAAGAAGCTTCCAAGCATAGTGTTCTTCCATTTACCAAAGAGAACCCAAGTGTCTGAGGCTGGTAGCCTTGTTGCTGGAGAGAACTGGCATCCCCGTGGGCCTGTCGGTTAATTTCCTGTTTCTGACCCTCTAAGGAAACCCTTCCAAAAAGCCTTTGGAGCCGCTTAGAGAGAACAGCTGCGAAGTTGATGCACAGAACATTAACCTAGATTCCAGCCCTGGGTCCCAATCATCCATCTTTCTCTGGAGGTTACGTAGCCCACAGAGGGATTCAAGCAGGGAGTTTGCCTTATACAACTGACACATGAAACTGGGATGTGATGCAGGGCCACTCTCCTTGCCCTCACTCTACGTGGGCCGGAGAAGTTATCACGCAGCAGAATTCAACACCCTTCCTCTACACGTGTGTACCCAAAAGAAGCGCTGGGCAGTGGGTGTTCTCAGGCCAAGAGCAGTCCTTGTTCTGGGCTGCACCTGCTCTGTGGTTCAAAGGTTCTCTGACTCTGCTCCTTTGGAAGCATTTCAGGGCTGACGCTATCCCTGGGCTGCCAAAGCAAAGAGGCATAGCGGCCTTTCACACTGAAGGCATGGCCTTCTTTCCCATCCAGAATGTGTATGTTGCCCCTCCCAGGCTGGAGGCGGGTAAGTTGAAACCATTTGCTCTGCCTCTGGAAAAGGCAAGTGGGTGTACTCGATTTGGGCTGCCTGGTGAAACAACATGAAGTCACAGGCAGCCTGAGTACCTTTCCTTTAGTGTGTTCCTAGCTAGGTAAACTCGGCCTTCGGAGGCTAGATGAGAGCAAACATGTTCAAGTTGTGGGGAAAGTCTTTGACCAATGACCAATATGCTTGTGCTTGTGCGAGGCTTAGGCAGGAGCTTTCCAACACAGGGTTTTGACCTTACCATAAGCCGTCCCTTTGGGCTGAAGCAGGCGGGGGTTCTGTATCACAGTCTGGGAAACAGGGCCTCAGGTGAGTCTGCCAACTGACTCCCTGCCCTCCGTCACAGCCAGCTGAGAAATTAGGGCAAGGCTGATGGAACCCTCTTACAACGAAATGTTTCTCTTCAGAATAGGAGATTTTGCTACCAGACTTCAGCTACTCCTCTCTCTCAGAGTTGGTTCGTGTGTGGACTAGGGAAAGCTCCTAGGGTCTCCAGCTATGAAGGGCTCTTTGCCCAGTTGGTTTCATCCGAGAAAGAGCCAGAGGGGCTGATCTCAACAAATAGGGCTGCACACCGTGAGTCCTTCGGGTAGGGCAGTCCTGATCCAATGTGCCACCTAAGGAATAAAAGCAAAGTTTCCTTGCCACAGGAAAAAACACCGAGGCCTGGTGTTTTCTCTAT